>NC_080186.1:173962984-174269466 GCF_030028045.1 Hippopotamus amphibius kiboko | reverse complement strand
GGACGTGCCTTTATACCCCGTCATACAGTGAACCCCTCAGGGCTGCTCCTGTGTTTCATTATATTTATAACCCCTCTCCTCAGGACACCTGCAATCATGTTTACTAAACTAGAACCAATCATCAGCTTCCTGTGCTGCCTGCATTCCCTTAGGACACCGTTTGCCCTTCTGCAGGTTCTTAACAATAAGAGAGACGTCATCTAAATATGTATAGAGATGCAGAGAATTTCAAAACTTCCCATGAACTTGGCATTATTTTTGGCTTCGAATTCTTTGGACACTTCTTATACTTGATTTGCTTTGGCGGTTTAAACAGAGTCCACAAATGTATAGACTGATAGACACGAATCAAAAAAAGTGAAGGAGTGTGATATTGCAAAATAAGTAAAACTATATTAGAAAGTTGGTTATTGGTATATTGTTTCCTAGTTAAGCAACAATTTTACTGTTTTACTTCCCCAACGAGTCATACCATCAATGCCATTCATTCATCCTTTTCCTTACCCTTTGAGTGTTTCATTTATAAGTTAGGTTTATTTCCTAAAATGCTTAAGCATAAACATTATTGATGAACCTATGGAAAGGACTGGAATGTAGATAACGTTTATGTGCATGTGTGTATTTGTGTACATATTTAGGATGTATATAGACTATTTACGGTCGACTAAATAGGAGGTTTCAGAGCTAAGTCCTGTGAGTTCTGGGTTTAGTAATCCAGTGGTGAAAATAAGAACTGCACTTACGTAATTGAAGGGGAAGCAAAAAATTGCCATGAAAATGGTATAGGAAAAAAGTGATGTGTGAGTTCTCTCACCCTGGGAAATAATGGTGGGGGTTGGAAGGCTCGCATTGTTATTGAAACTTGAAGAAGACAGGAGAAGGGTATTTCAGATATAACAAAAAGTAAACAAAGGGAGAGAAGTGGCGGATCTTGGGATGTGTAAATCACTCACCATGGCTAGGGATCAGAGTACTCTGCATCTTTCCTTAGCTGGGATGTCATGTGACTCAGTCCTTTAATTCATAAAACTGAATCAAAATTAAATTGAGAACAGTCATATATCCCTCATTTTAAAATCTGTGCTTCAGTTGTTCACCACTTGTTTTGAAAAACTCAGATGAAGTCAATACATAGAGCACATGCCAAATAAAAACCTGGCTTTAGGTACAAGATAAACTACAGAGACACATTTCCTACCTCTTAAGAACACATTATTGATGCACCCAGCTTATGATGAGGGAACATGGGCTGTAGAAGGGCTGATCTGAGGGTGCAGCCTACAACACTCAGGTATATGAATAGATGATTGAGGGCAGATTCTCTCCACTTCTGCCCCCTTCAATAATGAGAGTTGGGAGGGGTGGGAGAAAGGGAATCATTCTCTATTTATCCATGGATTTGGTGTAGCAATAGGTACAGAGGCTCTGCTCTTATATGCTCATAGTGGCTTAGATCTAGGGCAGGTGTGACAGGAAGCATGGATGACTAGATCAGAGGAACCAGGTACACAAGAAATGGTAGCAGCCGGGTTGCCTCCAGATAATCACAATGTTGGCAATATCAAGCATTGAAAGCATTTATCTCCCTCCCTCCACCTTTCCCCCATCACCATGGGTCAATGCTGAAGTCTCTTTTTGCAGGTATTTATCTAAAGTTGGTTTTCCAATAAGACCCAGGAGGCAGCTAAGCATTATAATATGTGGGACAAAAACTGATAGAATTGCGAGAGGTAGATGAACTCACTATTATAGTTGGAGACTTTAATACCTTTCTATCAGAAATGGGTAGATTCAGCAGGAAGAAAATCAGTAAGGACAGAGTTGAACTCGGCAGCATATTCAAACAACTGGGTATAATTGACATCTATTGACTACTTTATCCTACAACAGGAGATTACACATTCTTCTCAAACTTACATGGTATAGTCACCAAGGCAGACCACATCCTGAGCCATAAAACTCACCTTAACAAGTTTAACACAATAGAAATCATACAATACCTACTCTCAGACCACGGTGGAATTAAACTAGAAATTAACAACTTTAAAAAGATAGGTAGAAGATCCCACATGCCGTGGAGCAACTAAGCCTGTATGCCACAACTACTGAGCCTGCACTCTAGAGCCTGCAAGCCATAACTATTGAGCCCACGTGTCACAACTACTGAAGCCCGCACACCTAGAGCCCATGCTCTGCAACAAGAGAAGCCACCGCAATGAAAAGCCCGTGCACCACAACAAAGAGTAGCCCCTGCTGGCAGTAACTAGAGAAAGCCCACACGCAGCAACAAAGACCCAATGCCCCAACACAGCCAATAAATAAATAAATAAGTAAAATAAAATTAAAAAAAAAAGTCATTTTGGGAATAACAGGAGAAATGTAAATGTGGTACATGTATTAGAAGAGACTTGTGAATTACTGTTGCTTTCTTTTAGGTGTGACCATCGTGTTGTGGTTATACTGGAAGGTGTTGTTTTTAGGTGACAGCCACTGAAATATTCTGAAGTGAAGTGTCATGTTAACTGCAACTTGCTTATTAATGTTTCAGGGAAAAGAAATAGAAATAAAAGATACCAGAAGTCAATACATGTCCTTAAATGACTGAATGGATGTACATCCAATTTACTCAGTCTTTTGCAAAAATGCTTAGAGAGATGAAAGATCATAAAAATCAATCACCAGATTCTAGGCAGGTGTGGATGATATCAAACCTCTGGAGTTGAGTTTAAATTTGATTTATTACTATTTTAAGATGTGGGTCATATGTGAACAATCAGAGAGGAAAGAAAAATGGATTAATTGTAGAGTTAAAAAGGAAGTATTAAGAGAAATCATCATGACAAATTATTTTTTGAGTTTCAAATCAGAATTTTGAATCTATAAGCATCATGGAAACCATTACTCAAATTTGCTCATTTTGCAAATAAGGAAACCACTGCCTCGAAAGGCTTTGCCCTGTGTCCAAATGTACCAAACAGTTAGTGTAAAAGAGCAGAAACTATAATGCAAATGCAAAGTTGCATATTTGATGAAGCCCTCATTTACCTTAATTTGTCAGATTAGCTTTCTTATCAATTTCTGCAAACACAGCAAAATATTTAGTAGTTTTCTGCTTGTGACTATCACTGTGTTGATAAAGACAGAATGAATAGGTTGAGCAACTTACTAGGAGTTGCACAGTAAATTCAGGTTATATGTGCAAATAATTTGATAAAATGTGTTCTTAAATATCCAGCCCCTGGCATCTCACCTAAACACAGCAAAACAATCTCACTTAACATTATGAAGTCAGAGAAAGGGACCCTGATTTTTTGCTTATTTGTTTTGTGATTCATTTTGTAAAGAACAGCAGATATACCAAAAAAGAAGTCTATATGCAAAAGTCTCAATATCTTGTAGAGGCTCCTCTCTGAATCAGAGCAGCTTTTTCCCTCTTGTCCCAAAGAAAGTGAAATTCGATGGCACCAAATTGATGACACCACACTCAAAGCTAAGGGGAATAAGGTGGGATTGTGGGAGAGGAAGGAATTAAAGGGCTTTAAGGTATAGAGAATCCATGGTGGAAAGAGACTCAACAGAGACCAAGTGAAGCGTGGGATTTTTTTCTCCCCCTAGGACAACAAGAGGGATGATTTCATGGTTGGCTTTGAGAGAAGTGAAGAACCAGGTACTTTGAAGATCCACTTACATTTTATGTGTGAATTCCTTCCAGTTTTATATTCAAAATTAGTTTTTCATTTGAAAAAAAAAAAGGAATTGCAGGGATTTGTGTGTTGATAGTATCTTTAAATCTCTAGTAGCTGCAATTATTAAAGTTCCAATTAGATTATATTGGAATTTGACATTCAAGGACACCTCTATTAAAAAGAGGTTGCTATGTAGTCTGCCCTGCAGATATCTTTGATGTCTTTACCAAAAGATGTCTTTTCAATGTAAAAAGAAAAGAGCAGTGGCTGTTCATGGCTGCCTTCAGTGTGAGAATGTGCTGGAATATTTTATTGTTGGACTGGCATTGAAGTCTGCTGTGAAATGATTTTTATGAATGCTATTTCCTGGGAGGCTCACAGAACTGAGAATTGCATGTCATGAGGCTGTGATCCTAGGGAGCAGAAATCAAATAAATAAAAGTCTTGGGGAATTATGGTCTATGGGATATATTTTCTTCCCAAAATGAGTCCATAGTTTACTTTGATGGTGAGTTTAAATGGACCATATGAGACCAAAAAAATACATCTATCTTTAAGTGGTAACAAAGTTTCATTTAAGAATTTGCTCTGTAAAAATAATATCTGAGATCTAAAATTCCAATATAAAATAAAGGAATAGTTATTATGGTAGAAGAACATGGTTTAATATATTGTTTTAAATTGATTTAATGACATTCATATTTATGAAATGGGAAATAGTAACTTAAAGCTTACTATTCCATAAGGGTATAGTCTTGTGGGTTCCTTGTTAACAGCCATATTAAAAGGGCTTCTATTTAAGGAGAAGCAGGTTAATGGTAAAACAGAAAAGTCAAAAACAGGTTGACTACAGCTGCAGAGCAAGGAACTGGCTTTACTAGAAACAGAATGGAGAAAACTACTGCTTATGCTCTGGCTCAATGCAATCAGCTTTATAGTAGAATAATTTGGGATTAAAACCAAAATGGATTCCTATACACTTACTCCACAGAAATTTTGGCAAATGTTTAGGAGGTCAAGCTCAAGGAAATTTTATAATTATCTTCCAGATAACTTTAAGGAGGAGGCACATTTTAGGACACAATGGAGAACAATGATTAACAAAAGCTTCTTATTCAAATGAGACACAGACATCCTTCAGACATTCATATTTGGACAGACTATTAGTTTGATTCATTCAGTTACTGACTACAACAAATTGGGGAAGCCTTTGTAATATGGATTAAAACTTTAAATAATTGGGACAATTTGCAGTCATGAGCTGAACCCAAATGATTGAAATCTAAAAGTAATAAATACAGGATTTTTCAATCTCTAGTAAAAGGAAGAAAAAGTTCCTGAGTAATTTTTTTCCTACCAGAGTGCTGTGAGAGTGAAGTGATATATTTGATGAGACAGTACCACAAATACTTATACAAATATTAGGAAAAATTAATCAATGCTAAGCATAAGTAAATACTCAATATGCAGGCATACCTCATTTTGTTGCGCTTCAAAGATACTGTGTCTTTTAAAGACTGAAGGTTTGTGGCAACCCTGCATTGTTAGATGCTAGCTACCATTTTTTAAGCAAGGAAGTATTTTTTAAAGTAAGGTATGTACATTTTTAAAGATATAATGCTATTGCAAACTTAACAGACTAGAGTATAATGGAAACGTAACTTTCATAAGCACTATGAAACCAAAACATTTGTGTGACTCACTTTATTGTGATATTTGCTTTATTGCAATGGTCTGGAACCAAACCTGCATCTCCAAAGTATGTCTGTATGTGTTTTCAAAGGATATTAAGCATTTAAAACAATCTGTTTGTAATTTTCTATCCTATTGTATAGTCTATGAATCTGCTGTTAAAATGAGGTGAATTAGTAACAAACAAACATTGTAGGAAATAATGTTGCATCTTAAAATTCAAGTGAATGAGAAGTATTATGGTAGAGCTAATAAACAAACACAATGTTAAAATATACAGATTGATGTAATCCTCTATGCCCCCTTTAAATAATTCTTTGGATTAGATTCTAAACCCAGGATATGGGTCCCTGTCCAGCGTGCAAGGCCAGGATTCTGGAGCCTTGGAGTGTTCCAAATAACAAGGACAAGAATAATGACTACTCTTAGAATAATAATATGAACGCATAACACAAAATACCTACTTTAGCTCCTTTTACTCCCATGATCAGTGGAGGAATGTTTTCCCCATTTAAAACAAAGCTAAGTAACACCCTCTAGGTCATGCAACTGATAGCTAACAGAACTAACTCTTGGCCCACTCAGTAACCTTGAGTGACACGCTGCATTGTAGTTCAAATCAGAGAAGAGACAGGGCCCTCTTTCCCATGTGGTCATGGGGTCGTCACCAAATTATAAATGTAAGCAGCTTCCAGTGCAGTGCTGCCCTGAGGGGACTACAATCCTCATGGTGCTTTCATATTCTCTCGACTATAGGAGCAGGGACTCAGATTTTAGGGGACTTGGCTTTGGGTAGATTTTGGAGGTGGGTAGAGAATAGAGAAAACTCAGATCCATGCATAAGATAAGAATGCAGTGCCTCAGTCAGTCTGCCATCATGAGCTTCCAGAAGGACCTTGAAGTCGGTTGAAATGATTGGCTTCCCCTTCTATGTCCCATTTGCTGAACTGGGCTCATCTGGAGAATATAAATGTGGAAAAAAAATTTTTTTCCCCTGAATCAGATAAATATAAATAGGACTGATGCTAAAAACTATTCTCCCCATTTGACTGTAATTGGATATTTTAATAATCTACCCAGAAGTATTTTTTAAAAATCTTCAGAATCAAATACCAAAAAAAAAGAAAGAAAAAAAGAATTGAATACCACACAAAAGTACTTAAGGAAGTTCCAAGTAGCTATGCTAGTAATCTTCCTATCTACACAATTCTCAGCTAAGCGAAATTATGGTACAAATTTGGAGAGTAGAGTTGCCATTTAGTATAGTCATTTCTAAAGAGATCCAACAAGTAAATATGATAATGCAGACAGCCAAATCCTTATCTGGAATTTTTACTGTGAATTGAAATTCATATAGAATATGTAATCTTTTTTATTAGGGTACTCCAAAAATCAAGTAAGAAATAGCAAGAAAGAAAAATTAAAAAAAAAAAAAGCAATGATGAGGCACATACCATGTTCTTGGATTAGAAGAATCAACATTATGAAAATGACTATACTACCCAAAGCAATTTACAGATTCAACACAATCCCTATCAAATTACCAATGTCAGTTTTCACAGAACTAGAACAAGAAATTTTATGATTTGAATGGAAATGCAGAAGACCCCAAATAGCCAGAGCAATCTTGAGAAGGAAAGATGGAGCTGGAGGAATCAGCTCCCTGACTTCAAACTATATTACAAGGCTACAGTGATCAAGAAAGTATGGTACTGGCACAAAAATAGAAAGGAAGATCAATGGAACAGAATAAAGAGCCCAGAGGTAAACCCACGCACATATGGGCACCTTGTCTTTGACAAAGGAGGCAAGAATATACAATGGAGAAAAGACAGCCTCTTCAATAAGTGGTGTTGGGAAAATTGGACTGCTACATGTAAGAGAATGAAGTTAGAACACTTCCTAACAGCATACACAAAAATAAACTCAAAATGGATTAAAGACCTAAAAGTAAGGCCAGACACTATAAAATTCCTAAAGGAAAACACAGGCAGAACACTCTATGACGTACATCAAAGCAAGATCCTTTTTGATCCACCTCCCAGAATAATGGAAATAAAATAAAAAATAAACAAATGGGATCTAATGAAGCTTAAAAACAAAATGAAACTTTTGTGCAAAACAAAAAATTTTCACAGCAAAAGAAATCATAAACAAGACAAGAGGACAACCCTCAGATGGCAGAAAATATTTTCCAATGAAGCAACTGACAAAGGATTAATCTCCAAAATATACAAGCAGCTCTTGCAGCTCAATATCAAAAAAGCAAATAACCCAATCCGAAAATGGGTGGAAGACCTAAATAGACATTTCTCCAAAGAAGATATGCAGATGGCCAACAAACACATGAAAAGATGCTCAACATCACTAATCATTAGAGAAATGCAAGTCAAAGCCACAATGAGGTATCACCTCACACCAGTCAGAATGGCCATCATCAAAAAATTTAGAAACAATAAATGCTGGAGAGAGTGTGGACAAAAGGAAACCCTCCTGCACTGTTGGAGGGAATGTAAATTGGTACAGCCACCATGGAAAACAGTATGGAGGCTCCTTCAAAAACTAAAAATGGAACTACCATATGACCCAGCAATCCCACTCCTGGGCATATACCCAGAGAAAACCATAATCCAAAAAGAAACATGTACCACAATGTTCACTGCAGCACTATTTACCATAGCCAGGACATGGAAGCATCCTAAATGCCCATCAACAGATGAATGGATAAAGAAGATGTGGCATATATACACAATGGAATATTACTCAGCCATAAAAAGGAATGAAATTGAGTTATTTGTAGTGAGGTGGATGGACCTAGAGTCTGTCATACAGAGTGAAGTAAGCCAGAAAGAGAAAAACAAATACTGTATGCTAACTCATATATATGGAATCTAAAAAAATGGTACCGATGAACCCAGTGACAGGGCAAGAATAAAGATGCGAATGTAGAGAATGGACATGAGAACACGGGGTGGGGGCCAAAGGGGAAGCTGGGGCAAAGTGAGAGAGTAGCATTGACATATATACACTATCAAATATAAAATAGATAGCTAGTGGGAAGCTGCTGCATAACACAGGGAGATCAATTCGATGATGGGTGATGACTTAGAGGACTGGGATAGGGAGTAAGGATTCGTGGGAGTGAGGGGATATGGGGATATGTGTATAAATACAGCTGATTCACTTTGTTGTACAGCAGAAACTGGCACAACTGTGTAAAGCAATTATACTCCAATAAAAAGCTTAAAAAATGCAATGGAAATACAAACATAAATATTCCACTTGACCTCTGCTGTAAGTATTTTAACAGACACCACAAGACACCCAAACTCAAACCTGAAAACATACCTCTCCCTCAAGTGCCCTCTCATCTCTCACCTCACCAACCAACTTGCAAAGTTTCTGCTCTTCCTCAATCTATTTAAAATTGGTTTGAATATGCAGTTGTGAAAGACAAAATGTACCTAACACGGAAGCAGATGAATCTAGATATTTAGTCAAGATACAGTAATGGCAACTTCATATCCTACAAGACTCTCAAATCCATCTCTTCTCTATTCTCAATGCTACTGGGTATTTAATTCAGGCTCAAAACTCCACTGGCTAAAACTTTTACAGTGGTCTCTTGTTTCACCTACTGCCTCCATATCTTGACTTTATCTCTAAACTGCTACCACAGTTATTTTTCTAAAATCTCACAGCTAAATATCATAGTTTACTAGTTAGAACATTCTAATGTCTCCCCTAACCTAGAGGATAAAGTGTTAACTTTCTAATAAGTTATTTAGGATTCCTTACAATCTGTCCTCAGCCTATAGTCCTCATTGTTTGTGGCCCTCCTCAACCCCCTGCCCCGCACCCACTCTTTAGATACCAGGTGTGCTGGGCTGTGCATCCTTCTTTGAATGAGTGACTCTCAAGGTTAAGTGTGCATTAGAATCATCCAGAGGGCATCCTACAACATAGATGGCTGGGTCCCACTCCCAGAGCACCTGATTCAGGAGGTCTGAATGGGGGCCTGAGTTTGCATTTCTCACAAGTTCCCAGATGCTGCTGATGATGTTGGTATGAGGACCTCACTTGGAGAATCAGTCCTCTAAAGCAAGCCAGATTTTCAACTACGTGAAATCCTTTGACTCAGCTCAAAATCGCTTTTGTTTCCTTTCTTGGTGGGGCCTCTCTTGACCACTCCCTAAGTTGATGCACCCTTTCTTTGAGGTTTATAAGCATTATTTTCAATACAGAAAGCTGTGGCTTGTTAATCTAGCTGTTTTCTTTCTTTGACTATAAGCTCCATAAGGAGCTTGTATTTATTTTTATATTCTCAGACTTAGCACAGTGGAGAGGAACTCAGTCTCCTTTGCTGAATGAATTGGCGATATTGTATCTGCATTCTTGACTGGGCCATTTTCCAGATACAGAACTGGCCATGCTGTCTATTAACTTTAATAGCTACTGGCACATGTATTTCAGTGACCTTTTGGTAACATTTCACAGCTCTTAACAATTCACCAAAGGGAATTTTAAAGCAACCCTAATCTTACATTCTAATGAACAAAAGAAACATTCATGACAGGTAGTCAGAAATCAGTTTGATGAAATTCAATACAACATGAAACAAAAGACTTCAAATGATCCTGGAAGTTTTACAGGCCCCCGTCTCACATCATCTCTTTGCTGAACGTGTTGGCTACCCATGAAAACATAACTGGGATATTATGTCAGTTAAGTGAAAAACATTGGGTGAACAAAAAAGCAGTCAAAACAGAGCTTGTCAATGTACTTACTGATTTACTGTTTCCCCTTCAACTGGTTGTTTTTTCACTATGTGAACACAGTCTAAAGGGCATATATGGATTTACATGATTCACAGAGGTTAAGGAAAGGATTCTTAGGGAAGGTTGAGTTCTTTTCTTGCTTTTAACCCATGATCCAAAGTCACTGGTAAGGCCACCTAAGATGCTGGAAACCAAATCTTCAACTTCTACTTGATTGTATACCTGGTAATTGGAACTCTTGCTCAGATGTCCAGAAGAACATTTCCCAACACAGAAAAGTGAGGCAAAAACAGTCTTAAGAGCCAAGAGCTGTGAAAGCAAGACAAGTTCATAGGATGCTGATTGGTGCGGAGAAGCTGGGTGGGGTGGGAATGGGCGATGGGATTGGTCAGGGGCTGGCCCCAGATTGTGATGGACCTTGAATGTCATACCAAGGAGTCTGAATTTGATTTACAGGCATTTGGGAGACACTGACCTAATTCCAGATTGGGAATTAGAGCAACTGGAAGCAGAAAGACTAATTAGAAGTCAAAAGATTGGGACCTGAGCCAATGTAGGGCATTGAGCATAGTAAAGAATATTCCAGAGAAAGAATTTATTCTTAGTGACCATATTAGAGTTCTCCAGAGAAACAGAACTAACGGGACACCCAGGGAAGAGCCAGTGTTGCAGTTCATGTCTGAAGGCCATTGCTGGTAGAATTCTTTCTTTCTCAGGGGTGAGGCGTGGGGCAGAGGTCAAGCATTAAAGGCATTTCACTAACTGGATGAGGCCACTCACAATATGGAGGACATCATGCCTTAATCAAAGTTTAACAATTCAAACATCAATCTTATCCAAACAAACAACAAAAAAACCCCTAAAACCAAAAAACAAGAAAAACCTCGACAGACACATTCAGAATACTGTTTGACTAACATCTAGGCACCATGGCCCAGCCAAGCTGACACATAAAATTAACCACCACAGTGACCAACTGGACAGATAGCTAAGGGTGAGGAAAATAAAGGGTGGGTGTCATTGCATGTAGCTTGGATATTTGAGTAAATGATGCTTTTTAACTAAGACAGGATTCCTGAGAAGAGGGGAAAATTTTGGTAAGAGAAGATTTTTCATTATTCAGGAAAGATTTATTGATCCTAAAGTGTGCATCAAGTACTACATGTAACAGTTCTTTTTAGTGTGTGTGAGTGGGAATAAACACACAGAAAACGTCATCTGAAGAGGAACCACTACATGGTGAAGCGGCATGCGCCTCAGAGGCAGAGACACTGGAATTCTGTCACGTGCACCAGCCATTTAATATCTAAGTCTCCGTTTGTTCCTCGGTAAAGTTAGTTGTTCTATGAATTAGATTATATATAGAATCATTACACATAATTACTATAATGTGAATATATATAGACACACAAACACACACATATAGTTTTTCTCACAAGTCCTAATATACATATATACACACACACACACTGCCTGGCACTGGCACTCAGTAGTTCATCAAGAAACATCTCCAGGAAGATTTAGCTGTGTTTTTACTGTATTGATCGTAACCAATGTAGAATGCTAAACAAATATGAGAGAGCGGAGACAATTGTGAGACAAATATTTCCCCAGGGCCATGCCGGTCCCAGGGGATGTGGCTGCTGGGAGGATACTGAGTGACTGTGTCTCCCGTTACAGTATGCTGAATGGCTCCATGGTGACTTAAAGCAGATAATGTGGATCCCACAGGAACTGTGTTAGAACCAGGGAATAACTTTGGCACTGGCCTCATTAGGGCCTATTATTTACGTGTGTAAACAACATTTAAAGGACCTAGTAGTACATATATAATATTTTATTAGGCGTCATAAAAGCCATAATTGTTTAAAATCTAGAAAACAAATTCAGGCCCCTCCAAAATAATTTAATTGGAGCTGCTAAGATTACATATTAATACACATTCATATATACAAACTCATTTAATCAGCATGGAAGTAGATTCTGCCAGTTGCTATAATAATTTAATACAGTTTGAGTATTCCTTAATGAGTGATAATATAAAGTGATGCACTGTGGATGTTTCAAAATCAGAGGTGATGTTCTAAAATAGGGGTCAGAAAACTATGGCCGATGGGCTGACTCTGTTTTGCTGCTTGTTCTTGTACATAAAGTTTTACTGAAACTTAGCCATACTCACTTGTTTGGTTTTGTCTATGGCTGCCTTCACTCTGCAACGGCTGAGTCGAGTAACTGAGATAGAGGTCATATGGCCCACAAAGCCTAGAGCATTTATTCTCTGGCACTTTAGAGAAAGAGTTGACTGATGCTTCTCTAAAAAGATTTTGAAAACTTGGCCTTACGCTAGAGTTTGAAAAAGCTCAAAATACAAAGTCTAGAGCAATGATAAATATGTTAAGCTGATTAGATATAAAGATCGACTGGAGTTACTGTGAGACTTAGGGAATCTTCAGGGTGAACAGCAGCAAAAGAACATAGCTGAGAATCCACTCCTGCCTATTTTGCCAAAGAGAAACACAAGCCCTGGGTTATCACTTCTTCCAAATCTGGAAAGGAAGACAGGTTTCCATTTTTAAAGTCAATTTCTGAGTTTCGAGTCACTTTCAGGATAAGCCAAAGAGGTCTGGCTACCATGTGCCATCTCTGGCTTAGAAATTAAGGAAAGTAATATTGTGAAATAACAGATAAGAAGTGGAATGAAAAAAGGACACAGCTGACTGTGACTTCACAGACGCTTTTGCCGGCTTTACATGAAGCCCTCAGTGGACAGACAGAATCCGTGCAATGCAAAGAATGATAGACAGCATGGAAGGAGAAAAGCACCAGGAACATCCATCAATTTCAGTATAAACCCCATCAGTTCCAAGGAGATGATGTCTGGAGAGGGAGAGAGGACAGAGACATGGCAATACCTGCAGGAGGCTGAGCAACTGAAAGAAGTAGAAAAAATGCACTTTACCTGAGCTTCCAAATCACAGCAGATGGTGAGATCTGAAGGGAGATAAACATTAAGGCCTGGAAAGCAAGCAATTCATCCTGTCAGATTTCAAGGGCTGGTGCAGATGAAAGACCAAGAACTAGACAGAAACTGTGCAACAGCAATGTCTGACAACACTCAACACTCTCTGCTGGACGGGTGATGGAGGGTAACCTGCTGAGAGGAGAAGAATTGCTTTAGCAATGGGAAGGACCCCCAGAACTGCTTAAAGTTAAAGAGCACACATGAAACAGATGTGAGAAATTGGAAGAAAACAGGGCACGCTACAAAGCAAAAACAAATCAGATAAATGAAGTGACAACTCTCTTCAGGTAGAATGCAGAGGAGTAAGATAGCCTTGAGCTAAGAGAGAATCTGTAGATCTTGGGTTGGTTTTTCTGGTTCCTAGCTCCTAAAACAACATCGAAGATGTCAAGTAAGTCACTGCCTGAACACTGGCAGGAGGGTAGAGTTGGGATGGATAATTCTGAAGGATGACTCTGAGAGACTGCCTCCACTCCCCTATGAATTTCCCACTTATTCACTTATTTATTCATTGATTCTTTCCTGCTTTTGGTCCATACATGTTTATTTAGATAAACGCCCCGATTATGTGTCAGACACTGTCCTTGGTGCTGGAGACAGAAGCATGAACAAGACAAAGTCTCTTTCTCCAGCAGCTTATGTTCTATTTGGGGACACACCTCTTAACATTTATCTGTTCCTCATTTTTATCTTTTATAAAAAGGATGCCATAATTGTTCTATTTACGTTTAGGATGGTTTGAGAATTATTGAGAAATTTCTGTAAGGCAGAGTAAAATATTCATCAGAATTATTACAATTAGCATTCTTATATTTGTTTCCCAGGCTCTGTTGGTATTATCTTGCTAATAAACAGATTTGATGATGCCACCCCTACTTTGATTTCTTTTCATTATTTAGAGGAGGGCCAGTCATTTTTTTTCTGTAAAGGTTTAGGTAATAAATATCCTAGGCTTTGTGGGTCATACAGTCTCTCTCATAACTATCCAGCTCTGTTACTGAAGTGCAAAAGCAGCCATAGAGCAGGTGTAAATGAATGTGAGTTACTGTGTTCCAATAAAACTTCATTTACAAAAACAAGTGGCAGGCCAAGATTGGCCCATGGGCTGTAGTTTGCCAACTCCTGATCTAGTCTGGAGCATAAGGTCCAAATTCTTTAGTATAGCATGTAGTCTAATACCAAATTCTAACTCCATTTCATCACCCTCTATTCATCCTATAAAAATAAACAATTTGCTAATTCCTGATTCCATAATATAATCTCTCATCTATTTGTAAAAAATTGATAATGTGATTATGTTACTCAAATAATACAATTACTAAAAATTGAATGAGAGCCTACTATGCATACTATTGTATAACCTTAGTTTTCCATTAATAAGTATGTTATTTAATACATTCTACCTTATTCTGTTCAATGGCTGCTTATTATCCCATTGTACAGATGAACCACATTTCTTTAACCAGTTACTCTGCCCTTCAAGCTTCCTTACCATGCACATGTTGCTTTCTCTGCCTTAAAAGACTTTCCTTGTCTAGTTGGCAATCATCTTCTTAAGCACCAGACCAGCTTAAATATAATTTTGTCTGTAAAATCTGTCCCTCATTCACAAAATCTACTCTGCTCTCATTTAGCTTATATATAAATCCACTAACTCTCTTTAAGAGTCTGGGGGGAAGTTTGCTAGATATTAATTATAGATGAAATTTAATGTGTTTACTAGATGCTGATGCCAGATTTTTTTTGGGGGGGGGCTTGCTGATTTGGGTCTTCATTGCTGCACACGGTCTTTCTCTAGTCGCAGTGAGTGGAGATACTGTGGTGCACAGGCTTCTCAGCGCAGTGGCTTCTCTTGTTATGGAGCATGGGCTCTAGGCACGTGGGCTTCAGTAGCTGCAGCTTGTGGGCTCTTGAGTGCAGGCTCAGTAGCTGTGGCACACAGGCTTAATTGCTCCACGGCATGTGGGATCTTCCCAGACCAGGGATTGGTCCGGGAAGATCCTGCATTGGTAGGCAGATTCTTAACCACTGTGCCATCAGGGAAGTCCCTAGATGCCAGATATTTTTAAAAACACTTTATCTGTATTAACTACCAAAAATCTGGTTTCTTGATGGTGTTATTGAACTGCTGAACATGATGTCTTTTACTCTAAATTTTAAACAAGGTGAGTTGGCTTTTTCTGTTACACAAAAGCAAAAGAATCCTACTTTATAAGTATTTAGGAACACCTAACATTGTGCATTGACTCTGGCAGGTGCAATATTAAAGCTGCCTTCTTCTTCTTTTAAGCAGTAAGTTTTCTGACTGTGGTCACCAGACCTTAATCACATAGGAATAATCAGGTGTCAGGATAGTAATTTGCTCATGGATGGAATCTCACTAAGTATCAGCCTAGTGACTTAATGACTCAGCTATAGTGGCAGGTAATTTACTGAATGGGAAAGGAGCTGAACAACTTGATACCTTTACTGGGTCCAGTTTCTTCAACTTCTAGGAGTTTACTGTTTTAACTGCCTTGATGATATAAAAGATTAGGGGTAAAGAGCATGGTGATATTACAGAGTTGAGTACTATTAACTAGTTCTAACATTTATTAGCTGTCATTTTCCAGAACTTAAGTACCTTAATTTCCTTTTTTTAATATAAATAAATAAATTTATTTATTTATTTATTTATTTATTTATATTTTCTGGCTGTGTTGGGTCTTCATTGCTGTGCATGGGCTTCCTCTAGTTGTGGTGAGCGGGGGCTACTCTTCGCTGTGGTACACGGGCTCCTCACTACAGTGGCTTCTCTTGTTGCGGAGCACGGGCTCTAGGCTCATGGGCTTCAGTAGTTGTGGCTCACGGGCTTAGCTGCTCCGCGGCATGTGGGATCTTCCTGGACCAGGGCTCAAACCCATGTCCCCTACATTGGCAGGTGGATTCTTAACCACTGCGCCACCAGGGAAGTCCCTCAAGTACCTAATTTCAAATGCAATCATACTATATGTTATCTGAAGTTGAAAAAGGACAGTGATTTTTAAAAAGATTTTTATAAGAGACTCCTGCTATAGGAACTATATCAGATAATCATAGGTGATTATGCTCTATAGAGACCAGGTTTCCTGGCAGCTCATCATTGCCCATCAGTGTCCATCTTGGAACTCTGTTATTTAGGTGAACAAAGGTGGACTCTGCCACAAAGAAGCCAAGTCAAATTCATATCACACAGCAGGACACACCTCCATGATGGTGAGAGTACTGGGAGCTGACTCCTGATTTACTAGAAACTGTAAGCATGACTCTCAGGCCAGGCAATAAATTAAGGGCAACCCTGTACTTACCACACTGCATTTTATGGCTTCCCAAGAGTGACAGGTTAAACCAATAACAACAACGATTATTCAGAGAGCCAGGCACTGTGCAAAGTGTTACCATTTTCTTCATGTAATCTCCCTAACAACACTAAGATTTTTAGCCCTAATTTATAAATAACTAAATTGAGATCTAAGTTAGACCTATTAATTTTGGGGTTATGGTCATGCACACAGTGACGGTGTTGTATTTGAGTCTCCCTGGTTCCAGGCCCATGTTCTGTTCCACTAAAGCACTCATGCCATGGAAATTCAAATAAAGCAGTTAACTTCTGACTTCCTGTTTCTTAGGATAATTTGGGTGCAATGTCACCTCACATACCATTGTTTAAGAAGGAACAGGATGTTCCAAGTTGTTTTCTCCAGCTCTATAAGCCCAAAGGGTTTGATTAGTCAAGCTAGCAGGCATTTCGAGCTTTTTAAGAGCGTGTAACCCTTCTCTCTTCAAGAGCCTAAGGATTTGGGAGATTATTGCCTCCTAAGAAATTCCAGGAATTGGAAGAAATAAAGAGAAAGGCAGAAAAAGGAGGAGTGGTGAGATTTATATTCATTTTCCTGAATATGAAGGCAATTCACATAATGACTTAGTATGGACTGGGCTCTCCTTTTATGTGATTTGAGGTCAAATGAATGGTGTCTCACATCCACACATGGTCTAGAGCCAGGAAGACACTCTCAGATCTGTACAACCTCAAGAGCAGGGCAGAAATTAAACAGCCTCACTATGTTTATTGGCTGTCACTCTGGAGTTACCTCTATGGCTGGTGGCGAGTGAGCAGTGGAGAGCATGGCATACTCCCAACAGCCTCTCTCAGTGTAAGGCTGTCAGGAGACAAATCTCCATTGGTCCCTGACATTTCTCACATCTTCTGAGTAGAAGCACTGTCTTTTCAAGGATGTTTGCATGGTAAACAGACTTGGAAATATTGTCTCTTTATGAAGCAGAGGTAATGGTTTGTTTCTTATCCAGGATAATGAAGATAATGTATCCTTCTGGGGCAAGGCTCAGGCGGGTTTGCTTGCAGCCCATTATCAAAGATGCAGCTTCCCTGTGCTTGAGGTTCCTCAGCTGCGAGACAAACCAACAGTGTACTCAGCATTCACCTGAGCCACTTTGCATCAGCCATGGGATGTGGGTGAGGGGAGGAAGGGAACTGACGTGAACGTGAAGCTCATGCTGTTTGTGCGCTGTGTGTGATAAAGTCCTTTGTCTTTGTCCCACAAGTCCTGTGTTCTGCCAGGTTAACCTGTTCACTTGCAAGCAGGGTAAAATATCCTCCACAGTCCTGATACAGGCCTACCGATCTACAGCTCCACGGTGCTCAAGATGTCCTTAATGTTGTAACCAGAGAAGCACAGCCAAATAAGACTCATTTTTTATTACATATATTTTTTCTTTTTATTATTATTTGGTAGCCTGAGTGTTGGCCAGGTTCTACCACTTCTAAAGTAAAGCATGCCTAATGAGTGAACATTCCATTATGTATGGGTCCCAAGGTACCTATTCCCATACAGAAATCCTTATAAACACACACAAAAACAAAAGGGGCCCTTAGGGCAAACAACAGTCTAGCCCTTTCTCACTGAGTCCTGATAGCCATACTGTATTGAAAAGTTTTGATGTTTATGGGACTGTCCTAAAAGAAAATGTAAGTTAGATGGAACTAGCTAATAAGATGATGACTTATTTGTCTTAAATTGGTTGTAAACCTCCCACATCCAAATATCCAATCTACTATTAACTAGATGCAAGAGTCTGCTAGGACCACTCTTCTGTGAAGTATATCATGTAAGTATCTTTTCCCATGGCCACTCTCTGTGGGTGTAACATTGGTTCTCTTTGTGAAGGAGACAGTAAAGACGGTAGGATTTTAACTCTTAATTTCAGGTTGATCTGAAACCAATCCACTTCATTTCAAGAAGTTTTTACCTTGAACCTGTGCTTTCAGATGAATTCTCTCCCAATAGTCCCTGCCCCCATCTCTCTTTCTCTCTCTCTTCATTAATGACATGGTTATAGGAGGTAATCAATATTTTCCCCCAACATGAAAACAGTGACTTTCAGTTTTCAATAAACAATGTGCTCTCTTCCTCTATTCTTGAATTCTTGAACCCAGATAATGACCTTACAAGGGTGATGGCTTAAAAAACTCTTGGTTTCTCCTCTAACATTTATGAACTGTTTGGCCTAAATTGAACAGATTGATAGAGACTGATACATAATTTTGTCTTTTTAAAACTTTAAAAAATATAAATTTATATCCCCTTACCCATTTCTGTCAGATTTTTTTTGTTTAGTGTCAGTGGTAGAGGTACATAGTCCACAAAAACTTTATAAAACTCTCTCTCCTACCTCTTAATACCCTGAAGCTTCTTGTAGCCTAAATCTTTCTTATCCATGTGCCATGTTACACACACCCTCTCAAGCCTTTGACCCTTACTGTCTAGACTGAATGACACTTTGTTTTTATCACATTCCCGGGGCAACTGTCCCCGCTCCCATCTGGTTGTATACACCTCAAGCAGCCCGTTGGAGATCATAACCTTTCTTATGTTGGACTGGTTTTCTCTTGAGAATGGACTTTGGAGGGGGAGTGCTTTCTGTCTTTGGAGATGCTATGCTGGCTGGCTATTCCCAAATCTCTGTTGTAAACAGGAGATAGGAGGAGGCCTTGAACTCTTTACATGTGATTAATTTTTATTCTGTCATACCAGCCTTCTACTCAACTCAGCTAACTCTCTAATATCTTGAGCTGATGATGTTATCACCTGATGGTTAAGGGCAACTGTTCCATGTTTTGATTCTATATTTGGGTTCAGTCCCTAGCTCCACTGGATATAATTTCGTTTTAACAGCTCATATTCCCATGGAGTTTATACAAGCTTTCTCAGCTGGTTCGGCAGGACACTTAATTAGCACAGTCACCTCAGCTGTGCTGACATTGGTTGATGATATCAGTGTAAAACCAGCAATGTTTTGGAATGATAGGCTGTGTGAACTGATGCCAAAAGAGCCCTGCTGCCTTTTCCTCTTCTGTTCAAAATATGTTTAATTGTAGCTCTTCTTCCAAAGTACAGATAACACTAGTGATTAAAAAGAAAAGAAAAAAAACAAAACAAAAAAAAAAACACACCCAGACTGGTATTATAACAAGCCAGAGAGGAGCTAATCACTGGCCATTAAACAAAATGTATTTCCAAAGAGACAATATAGAGTTGTATGGGTTTGAAAGCACAAAACAATGCTATTTTTATCTTGCAATCCAGTTCCACATATGGTAATCCTGCTGAGCACTGTGACCAAGCAAAGTTGAGGGACTTGTTACAGTGAGTTTATTAGCTGCAATGGGACCTTGTTGCATTTAATTTGTGCCAGGGGGCTGTTATATGCAAATCACTAACATGGTACAGAGTTGGTTACAAAAGAAATATCAGAACAGAATGGAAAGCTGTCTCCATATTTTTCTAGAAGTATCTCAATGATATCATTTCACCCTATTATTTTTGGATACATGTTAAAAGTTACCTGCCATGCTCTCTCATTGAAAAGGAAAATACTTTTTATATTTTAGATGAAATTGAGATCATAATATTTAACATCCTAGGTAATTCATGCAAAGTGCTACTTTGAAGAGTTTCAATGATAACCCTTCCTCAACCAAGCATCACCTGTTTCCATACTGTAGTCTGGTTTGCTTTTCACCACTTGACCTCAGTTTATTGGACAAGAGATTGGCACCTATCCTCAGTGCACCTGACAAGTGTGCCCTGGCATGGCACAAGGACACTGCTCAGTAGGGGTACTTTTTGGGGAAAGATGGTGGGCTAAGTGTTTTCTAACAGTAATTTTTTGGGCTATTTTTTGCAATCACAGAAGAAAGATACTCAGGCAGCTACATCTGAGACTGAAGAAGATCAGGCAGAAGGCTACATCCAATTAAGTGGTGATCTTATAACAGGACTTATATTTTCCTAGGACTTCCAGTCTCAGTTTGGAATTTATGATCATATTCACATGTGTCTATCAGATGTTTCCTGGCAGAACTGAAGTATTCCTAAGAGGCTTTCCGAGGCTAGGAGTCTAGGGTCATCACCATTTCAGCCTGACACATGCAAGTGCAAGCAGCCCATTCAGTGTCTGGCAGGGTCTGGCACCATCCATGTCTTTGTAGAAACACAGTTTATTTACTTGGGGAAAATGTTACTTCCATTCTTACTAGTTTCTGCGTATATCGAAAAGAAAGGAAAGCTGTGTTCTGAGCTGAGAGAGCTTCAGTGATGTATGATTTAAAGAGGCCAACTAATGGACAGCTGCATCTAAATCAATGAAGTTAGAACACACCCTCTCACTATACACAAAAATAAACTCAAAATGGCTTAAAGACTTAAACATAAGACATGACACCATAAAACTCCTAGATAAGATCATAGGCCAAAGATTCTCTGACATAAATTGTACACATGTTTTCTTAGGACAGTCTCCCAAGGCAATAGAAATAAAAACAAAAATAATCAAATGAGACCTAATCAAACTTACAAGCTTTTGCACAGCAAAGGAAATCATAAACAAAATGAAAAGACAACCTACGGACTGAGAGAATATTTGCAAATGATGCAACTGACAAGGCCTTAACTTCCAAAATACAAACAGCTCGTACAACTCAACAACAAAAACCCCAAAATCCCAATTGAAAAATGGGCAGAAGACCTAAATAGACTTCTTCAAAGAAGAAACAAAATGGCCAACAGGTACATGAAAAGATGCTCAATGTTGCTAGTTATTAGAGAAATGCAAATCAAAACTACAATGAGGTAGCACATCACAGTGGTCAGAATAGCCATCATTAAAAACTCTATAAATAACAAATACTGGAGAGGATGTAGAGAAAAGGGAACCTTCCTCAACTGTTGGTGGGAATGTAAGTTGGTGCAGCCACTATGGAAAACAGTATGGAGATTCCTCAGAAAACTAAAAATAGAACTACCATAGGATCCAGCAATCCCACTCCTGGGCATATAGCCAGACAAAACTCTAACCCCAAAAGACACAGGCACCCCTATGTTCATAGTGGCACTACTCACAATAGCCAATGCTGACTTTAAGAAATGCACAATGTGAGAGTTGTGAGTTAAGTTATATTTGGGGCAAAATGAGGACTATGGCTCTGGAGACAGTATCTCAGATAGCTCTGAGAAACTGCTCCAAAGAGGTGGAGGGGAAGGTCAGTATAGATGTGATTTTGGTGAAGGGGGAGTACATGCAATGGAGCACATACTTTTTGCAGAAGGTTTCTGCTAGTCATGAGGAGCAGATGTCACCGTGAAGGATTTTAGTGCTTTTCTAGATATGAAGAGATGCAAGGATGGGGCTCATAAAATCGGCTCCTGAAAATATCTGTCTATCTGAAGACCTGTTCTGCCCGTTTTCACCAGAGCACAGAGTGCCTCATTTCTGCTCTCTACCTTGAACTCCTTTCAGGGGGTATTGAAAGTCAGCAGCTGCAGCAGCACATGATTTAATCCTTGTAGAGGTAGATGGCAAGTGCCCATTTGTAGTTGACACCAAGATGTGGAAAAAAACCTAAACGTTCAGTGACTGATGAATGGATAAAGAAGATGCGGTACATATATACAATGGAATACAACTTAGCCATAAAAAAGAATGAAATAATGCTATTTGCAGCAACATGAATGCAACCAGAGATTCTCATACTAAATAGTCAGAAAGAGAAAGACAAATACGATATGATATCACTCATATGTGGAATCTAAAATATGACACAAATGAACCTATCTATGAAACAGAAACATACTCATGGACATAGAGAACAGACTTGTAGTTGCCAAGAGGGGAGAGTGTTGGGGGAGGGATGGAGTAGGAGGTTGGGGTTAGCAGATGTATGCTATTATATATGGAATGGATAAAAAACAAGGTTCTACTGTATAGCACAGAGAACTATATTCAGTATCCTATGATAAACCACAAAGAAAAAGAATATTAAAAAAAGAATGTATATATGCATATATGCATACAAACAATCACTTTTTTGTACAGCAGAAATTAACACAACATTGTATTTCAACTATACTTCAATTTAAAAAATTAAAAAAATAAAGAGGACAACTAAGAAGATATTTACACACGCATGGCAGGGGCAAAGGAGGCAGGAAGAGACCTGGGAAACAGGTGTGTGAATGAGGTCAATTTACATTTTCCAGGCCAAATAGAAATTTTGCAGAGTCAGTGAGCTTTGAAAACTGTGAAGCTATTTTAAATAGCCTCTCACATTCAGCAAACTTTTACATATCTCACTGCTCAGTCATCTACAGTTGAGTGCACAGAATTTCCAAAATTTCTATAATTTCTCTCCCAAAGTGTGGCATTCATTTTTACCTCACTGGTAGTTTAATGCCCAGTAAATAATTTAAAATTAGAAACTAAACAACATATGGAGATATTCTAACAACTAGAATCCTTTTCTATTCTTTAAAAAATTTTTGACATATATCAATTGAATGCTTCTTGTGTTCTAGGTACTGTGCTTGATGCCTGGCCATGTGAAATTTCTACTAGAAGAAAAGTCCAGGTATCCGTGCACCGATAGAGCACCTTGTTGTCTGTCTGAATATGAGATGCGAATCCATTGGTGCAGAAGGAATTTCCCCAAACCCTTGTGGCACACTGCGTCTTGTATCAGCATGGTAAAAGGTCTAGTGGAAAATGATTCAGACACACTCTCTGACCTCATAGACCTTATATTCTGTTTTCCCTAAAACAATAATGATGTTGTAACATTGACAAGGCTGGTGATTCAGAGCTTGCCAGAAATGGTCTTATTAACTAAGCAGATGAGGGAAATAATGCAACATGGAACATACTAGAATTCTTTAAGGTAAGTCTCCCTTTGTCAGGCAGACAGAGCTATGGAAACTCTGCTTCTGTTTCCTGGCATCTATATATCATTGTGAGTCAGGGTTTTTAAGACTTGAATTCAGAAAAAAGAGCTCAAGACAGCGGCTCAAAAGTGGCACGCACATGACCATGTCAGAGACCATTCCACATTTTCAGTGTCTGCTTAAAGGCAAACTTTGGCTGACCTCTTAATGAAACTTACTTTTGAGTAAAATTTCAATTGACATGACTGGGCACATTCTGGATTGATTTCAATTATATTTAGGAAGTAGCCATAAATATTTGCGTGAAAAATGAAAAGTGGACTGTGCAAAATACAAATTTGCATAAAGATTGCTTTTCCATTTTGCTTTGGTGAAGGAAAGTCAGGACCAATGCATAGTTTGGTAGCTAGGCTTACGTGTCCTTTGGAAAAGGATTCACATTTTTACAAAATCAGATTCCGAAAGGGTCCCACGTCCCAAAGAAAGGTTAAGTGCCATTGCTGTAAACTGTGGACTCTGGGGAAGTATTTTGTTTAAAGATATACATAGTCTCATATAGTTTGCTATGAGAAGAGGCTGTTCAACATACGTTAATTGACTGACTGACTGAAACAGCTGCCTAGGAGTGGTTACTTAATGCTCCGCACTTAGAGAATGCATTTCCTCTCAGGAACCCAAACTATTCCACAATGTGACAGGTAATTTGTCCTCAAAGCAAAGTGGCAGTCGGGGACAAAGGCTGGAATAAGGGGAGAGGGCTAACGACTTCATTATGAAACCTATAAACACAACTCATTCCACTGTGACTATTATAGACATGTTGTCTCCAAGCAATGCAAAAATCTTGCTTCAAAATTAATTTGTTCATTTATTTTTTTATGAGATGAGGAGTCACATGCAAGGACAATGCTGTTGTGTAAAACTGCCAATTGTGTAAGGATGCAGGAAACACTGTTGAGGATGAGAGGGTCGGGGAGAAAGACCCCAGTACTGGTTTCCGCCATCCTCACTCTGGTCTTCCTATCTCACCCACTCTCTCTATGGGCTTTCTCTCTCTTGAAGTGTGTCCACATTCTCCCTACCCCACCCCCATTCTCTCCTTCTCCGTCCCTGGCTAGGCCCCCTCTCTCCTCAGATTACAGGAAAGCCATAGCTCTGTAAATGGCCTGAGGGAAATTTAGAATTACAAATTAATCTACAAGAAACAATTGCTGGAGAAATTTAAAACTGATGTGGGCAACAGTGCACATAGTCCCCTTACAGGGGACGCCAAGGCAGAGTGAGGAGGGGGCCGGAGGGTCGCTATCACGCTCTTTGGTCCATGGCCTCACCAAGAACATGTTAGCTTCCTACAAGGGTTAAGAGAGGTAATTGAAAATGTTTATAGCATTATGCCTCTAATACAGCTACATTCTTTTTCGACCTGATGAAATTATCAACTGTTTAACAGTCTTTTAGGATGTTTTGACTGAAACATTTTCATTTATACCTTAATGCAAAAATGCCAAATGTAGAATCCCTGTTTGTTGGGGGGGGGGGGTAGTAAAAAGGAGCTTAGACAGGTGATATATACAAGGCATGCTCTCATAAGACAGGCGTTCCTTTCGACTCTTTGGAAATTACTACAGCGTTGAAGTTAATTCTCTCTCTCTTCATTTAGCATTTGCTAAAAATATTTGGTCATGCAAAAAGACCTCAGATCCTATTTATTTTACATTGACAGTAAAGAATTGTCAGTATAGGCTAATGAGCATTTTTATACACTTTTATTTTATTCTGTTTTAGTGTATATGGTATGTCAGCAACATTTCAAGAAATGATGAAAAGTAGTGTTTTTATTTCAAAAATGGTTTTCTCCATTTTGAAAACTTTTGAAATTAGGGGTCTTAGTTTTCCCTCGTAGTTTCATAAGGCCCCCCTTGGAGGGTAGGGCCAGATCTCAGTATGGTTAGTTCTAAATTGGATATAATATGACTTCATTATGCAGCCAATATTTTAGGCAAATTTCATATTACTTTTTAGTAGTAGCATATTATTACTATAATTACTCTTGGTGGTGATCAGCCTTTGTTGATTATTCTTTCATTCCATTATTACTCAATTTAATACATGGCTATGTAGAATCTGAGTGAAGGAGGAGCACTGAAGAAGTAGAGATGGTTTATGGGACTGAAAGAATGGCTAGGATGTCAGTGGGTAGGGATGAGGGAAGAGCATTCTAATCACAGCAAAAGCAAAGTCATGGTGAAAAGCGACGTGTGTGTGTGTGTGTGTGTGTGTGTGTGTGTGTGTGTGTAGGATGTTGTAAAGAGTTGTTGCGAGCTCTTGGGAGCCTAAGACACATAGTAGATGAGTGGTATCCTGGGGAGACGATTGAAAGGCCTACTGGATAGGTCAATTAAGGGTGGATTATGAAAGGCCTGGAATGGGATAATGAGAAGCTTGAAACTTCTTGCCAGCTAATGGGAAGTCATGGAGCATAGTGGAGCAGAGCGTATGAGGGCATATTGTTTTGAGTGAGTAAAATCTCCCATTCCAGAAATATGAGGATGGAAAAGGGATTAGAAGAGTTGGGCAAATATGATTTAGCAACAATTTTCCAACCTTTTTGATAAGACCAAAGAATACCTTAAAAAAGGGAAGCAGAATGTCTTATGACAATTATTATAAAAGCTCTAGTCCATTGGTTTTAAATTTCTCTTTTATGCCATAATCGCATGAGCATCCTCATATCTTTTCCGGTCTTCCTCTTCCCTTTGCTGCTGGCCACTCCCCTATCCCTTTTACTTAACCTCATTGTGGCATCATCATCACCAACTCTGGGAAACTCAATTCCAATTTTCTTAGACCCAAAAGCATTCTTACCTGGCTTGATGTACAACAACATAACATAGCCTAAGTTCAACATCACCAAACATTTATTTTTATTTTTTGCTTACTTCTGTAGCTCAGTGATTGCAATCTTCTCATCTACCTGAAAATTCTGTTTGCTACTTTACGGAGCACTGACCTCAACAGATGGGACACTGACCTTTTCATGGAACCTGTATTATTATATGCCTCTGATAGGAAATTAATAGCGCTAATCTTATTTTCTAATGTAACTGGCATCTTATGGGACTCATTAGTTTACCAGCCCCTTTAATGACTGAAGCTTACCAAAGAGCACAGGGATTTTCCTTTAAGTTCAAAGTTCTGTTTCAGAATAGATGGAAGGTGCTTGCTGAACTGGCTAGCTCATCCTCAGTCACAGGTATATCCCTCACTCAAAAATATTCTTGCTTTTCTTGCATTGCTATTTGTCTGATGATGAATTCCTAGCTACACTCTTTCCATGGACAACTAAGCAATATATTTAGTCTCTTCTACCAGGAAAGAACAGAAAACATAACATGACTTTTATACAGTATTTTTTATTTATAAAATTGACCTTTTGCTTGAATGGACAGTTTTTCTCTTTATATTTGATGCATACACCCAGGAACACAATCAGAAGATTCCTATTGATTGTTCTGAAGCAATTTAGTTCTGGTCATGGTTGTACTGGATTTGCAATTATACTGAGGAGAGATATTATTGACTGGGCCTGGTAATTACCACACTGACATCAGATTCAGCCGGAGGTGAAACTAACCTACATCTCCATGTTGGTGTTCCTCTCATAAAAGATCTGCACTGATCCTTCCAAACCATGATGAGCAGCACATGCTGCTACATTTTACTCACAGCAATTTATTTCACTATGCAGTTCATTTACTTTTGAGTATAAGCAGCTTAAGGTACTGACTTAGGAAAGATATACATTGAGGAGGTTAATTATCAACCCATGACACATAGACTTTTGTCTAACAAAACAAATATGTCACCTTATGTATTAAAACAATGGTTTCTAGATAGGTCTTATTAATAGATGGATTACTCTTGCATGTGTTTAATCAGATCGAATGTGGCCTATTAAATAGTAAACCTATTTTTAATATAAATTTGAATTTCTTAGTTTATGTAAAATAAATATTTATGTAAGCCCCCTAGCAATAATAGTATGTTTAGTCTTAGAAAACGGAAATGTTGTATGCATACTAAACTCAGGTATAATTGATAGTTTTGGGTAGGAAATTCAGTGGAACACGTATTAAATAAAGGTTACCTGAAACAAGCATTCTCTTTTACTTGAAACACCAGGGCTGAGTATACAGAAAAATGTGCTAATGTGACAATCCACTGGTCCATCTGCAGAGAAGCTTGGCCTAACTAGAGGCAGCAATGTATTCACAGAGATATTAGGAAATGAAAAATATATTGTTCATACTTGCATATGATGAACAAAAATGTACAAGTAATTTGTTCAAAGTAATTCCCAAATAGGCATATTACGCTTTTGCCTTTTCTACAATATGCTTACTTTCGTTTCCTAATTGAAATGACTGTGACCAGAGTAAACCACAAGAATATTTTAAATAAGACTCTCATGTCTAGAACACAAAGATATTCTCTATCAACCATTGCTGCCATAGGCCCTCAGGTTTGTTTTTTTTTTAAACAAATAATTATTTATAATTTGGAAGTTTGACAGGAAAACATCGTTTACTACTTCTGCCTATGGAAAAAAATTCATTTATTTGCAAAGTGCAGACAAATTTTTTGTTTTGTTTACTTTTGGTCAATTTATGTTTAGGCCTGTTGTACTTTTAATTTAGGCTGTGAAAGACTGCTGCTTTTTCACTGTCTTATTAAGTGCAATCATTCTAGGATCAATATAATACCTTTAAATGGGTTGTAGTCATATCTTTCTGGACAGAATTGCTCTTACTGTAGAGTTTAGATAGTATAGTTCTTCAGTGGGAGATCCATCTAACAGCTGAGAAATTCTTCACAGAACTAGGAGAAATGTCAACTTGATCACATGACATTTCTGATTTAATCGACCCAGCCACAAAAACACCTGTTCAGGAACAGGCTTATTATGGAAGAGGTAGACCCACCCTCTCCAATCCGTCAGACTCTCACGTGAACTAACCTGTTGAGAAGTCTGCATCTGCCACCTTCTGCGCTAAACAATATTTTAGAATAGTAGCTTTGAGAAACTGGCCCAATTAATCAGAGAGAAAGCAGGTTTCAATGATTTCAATGTGGTCCAATTAACACAGGGAAGAGAAACAGTTTTGTGGTCAGAGGATGCACACAAATCTCTCCATAGTCATCTTGCCAAGAGTGCCTTTGGTCTCTCAGGGTGCCTTATAACAGAGTACAGATGGTCCAGTACAGACATATCACCACCATTCAGAAAAACATCGTTAATCAGGGGAGACATCAAAAGCATCAGCTCCACATCCTGGAGGAGAGGTGGCAGGAGCAGACAGTGTTGTTAATTCTGACATGCTAGAGTGGTATCTGGAAGGGAGGCTTTCTCTGTTGGCAGGCAGAAAACACTGAGGCCTGAGTAACTTGGGTGAGCAAAAGTTTTATCTAAAGTATTCTGAAAATGTGGGCAAAAGCAAATGTTTGGTTTAAATTAAGTGCCTAAGAGCCTCAATTTCTTGTCTTGCTTTTGTTGATGGGGCTGGGATGGTTAACTCAGAAAGAAGGGGAACAAATATATCCTATTTGAGACTCTTATTACAATATTTGCAGAGATTTATTACTATTTCCAAAGGCCATGTAGGGAGATATTAGATATAGGATATTTTATCTCTTAAACTGTACTCTAAACTCCTGTCATTTAGGGATTATCATGTTTCTTATCCATTCTACAACATATTTTTCACCAAATTCTTATGCATCCTACAGAGCACATAGGGACCAATCTAGGAATGGTTGTGAAATAAAATTATTGAATAGTTTTCTTTACTAATGCTATCTTCTTTTGCTAAAGAATACGTTAACCCCTTCTTGTCTACAGATAAAATGTCATTTTTTTCCCTTTCTGTTATACAGAATTACCAGTTAAAAACAAAAGAAAAGTTTGAATGGAGTCAAAACACTGAAGTAAATTTAAAAAAGAGCCAACAAAAGATGTTGAATAATTTTAAAGAAACCATAAAGTTGAAAGGAAACAGCAATGGAAAATGGAACAGATAATCCATTTCTTCTCCAATGAATGTTGGAGCTTTGATATGGTCAAAAAGTCACATCAACAACAGTGATATACACAATTATTTCAGTACTTTGGATATTTTTTATTTCTATGATTTTTCAGTGAATCATACTGTCTCGGGACAGCTCGATGCCTTGTGACATTTCCCTGATCATATAAAACATTAAGCTTTACCTAGCAGCCAGAGAACAAAGAGAAATACAAAGGCACAGATTTAACACTAACATTAAAAACTACCTCTAGGAAAATATTGTACCTCTTTGAGTATAATACAGAAGTATAGACAGAAAAACACAAGGCATGCTCTCTCTCTGAACACACATGTATATAACATACATATGTGTGTGTATATGTAGATGTATATACATATATATAAAGATGTCATACTTATAATTTTAAATTCACAGTTTATTGGCTGTCTGAAAGTCAGTATCACACACTTTAATTGGGTTTTGCCAGAGTTTTAGGTAATGATGAACTCTCACATTTATAAAATTGAGTGAGGATGTTTAATACAATCTAATATGAGATTGAACCAGATGGGCCTTTTTTTTTTTTATATAAATTAAGTCCTTGAAAAATCTTCATACACAAAAATAGACTCAAAATGGATTAAAGACTTAAATGTAAGGCCGGACACCATAAAACTCTTAGAGGAAAACAAAGGAAGAACACACTTTGACATAAATCACAGCAAGATCTTTTTTGACCCACCTCCTAAAGTAATGGAAATAAAAACAAAAATAAACAAGTGGGACCTAATGAAACTTCAAAGCTTTTGCACAGCAAAGGAAACTATAACCAAGGCAAAAAGACAACCCTCAGAATGGGAGAAAATATTTGCAAATGAATCAGACAAAGTTCATGCAGCTCAATATCAAAAAAACAAACAACCCAGTCAAGAAATAGGCAGAAGACCTAAATAGGCATTTCTCCAAAGAAGACACACAGAAGGCCAAGAGGCATATGAAAAGCTGCTCAACATCACTAATTATTAGAGAAATGCAAATCAAAACTACAATGAGATATCACCTCACACCAGTCAGAATGGGCATCATCAGAAAATCTACAAACAATAAATGCTGGAGAGGGTGTGGAGAAAAGGGAACTCTCTTGCACTGTTCGTAGGAATGTAAATTGATACAGCCACTATGAAGAACAGTATGGAGGTTCCTTAAAACACTAAAAATAGAGTTACCATATGACCCAGCAATCCCACTGATGGGCATATACCCAGAGAAAACCATAATTCAAAAAAACACATGCACCCCAATGTTCATTGCAGCACTATTTACAATAGCCAGGTCATGGAAGTAACCAAAATGTCCATCAACAGATGAATGGATAAAGAAGATGTGGTACATATATACAATGGAATATTACTCACCCATAAAAAGGAACGAAACTGGGTCATTTGTAGAGACATGGATGGACCTAGAGACTGTCATACAGAATGAAGTCAGTCAGAAAGAGAAAAACATATATCATATGTTAATGCATATATGTGGAATCCAGAAGAATGGTACAGATCAACTGGTTTGCAAGGCAGAAATAGACACAGATGTAGAGAACAAACCTATAGACACCAAGGTGGGAAAGCTGGCGTGGGGGGGCATTGGGGGTGGGATGAATTGGGAGATTGGTATTGCCATATATGTATAAAATAGATGACTAATAAGAAAAGAAACTATACATATTGCCATATATGTATAAAATAGATGACTAATAGATGCCATATATGTATAAAATAGATGACTAATCAAACTGTACACTTTAAATATATGCAGTTTATTGTATGTCAATTATATCTAAATAAAATTCTTTCTGAAAGGAAAAAAAAAAAAACCTGAATACTTTTTGGAGGGACACCTTCTGAATATTCCGACACATCTGCACATCCCCATTGTGTGCATGGGGTGGGGCAGGTGACACCTGGACAGCGGCATGGCCACGCCTCCCTGTGCTGTTTGCACAATGGCCGCCATCTTCCTGCTGTCCCTGCTTTGCCATAGTTAGTGACTGAGATCAGAACGGGTGGGCCTGAGGAATGCTGAACCGAACTGTTGCTCTTGTCATTAAAAACTCAACTAGGCAGAAAGCTAGGAACGGAGCAGTTGACAAAGATAAAGCCGAGAGCTCTGTGGCTTATCCTTAATTAGGTGTTGGCATTGGTTCTTGTCAAACAAGGGAGAGAGTGTGTGCTGCAGACACTGACGCACACAGACAGCCCTAGTCACAGTTGGAGAGAACACGGAGTGCATTCAAGCTGGCATCGAAAGGGATTTAGATAAGTACTCAAGGTAACAAAAATCGAAAAAGGAGGATGATAGCAATGGAAGCTTTAGATGAATTGCAACTGAGTGCACCTTTATTATAGTTTATCAGTCTCCAGACAGCTACAAACCAAGCTTCCTAGTGCATTTCCCTTCGTGTTCTCCTGGATTAAAGGTCAAAGGAACTCAAATTTATATGTTCTGTCACCCTGTTTCGGTCTCTCCCTTACAGGCACCACACATCTCAGGGACTGGGGATCCCTGGCGTGAAGCTTCTACTCCTTGAATGAAGCAAAGGCTTTTTCTCATTGGAAAGGTTCCATTGGTTTAAAATAATTATCTCGTGGGAAGAGGTTGCAAATAATGCAACATTAAAAGGTCACAAAAATGCTACTGGCATAAATATATGCATGGCAATGAGCCAGCTCTAATCGCTCTTGTCCATAATTGCGATTCTATCTTGCATCCATTTGACATATTCAAATCGCTAATATTCTGGTTTATTAGAACATTGTCTATATGTGTTCTCAACATACACAAAATCTGCGTGTTTTCATAATATGTATAAGCACTTCAGACGGTAAGCTGTGCACATTGCAGCTAGCAGATGGTAGCTCTTATCACAGATAAAAGCACATATATATGTTTCTGTAATGACACCCTCAGAGAGAACGGATAAGAGAAGAATCCTCTCCACATCACAGCTTACATTACCCATCTACTTAGGCAGCAAACAGCATATGTTTTACTGCTGTGGAAAGAGAGTACTTGAGAGGAAAATATGATTAAAATAAACTCAGAAATAACCTTATGGATACATATAAAAAAGTGTGCTAATTGGAAGTTAGGTGTGCATGTGCTCGTAAACGTGCATATAGGGCAGAACTTACCATGTTCCAAAAGTGAGACAATAAAAATACATCATGGGATTGCCAGATAAAATGCAGGATGCCCAGTTAAGTCAAATTTCAGATGAACAATGCACAAACATTTAGTGTAAGTATACCCCAAATATTGCTTGCCCTATGGCTCAGGCAATATTTGGGAGATACTTATGCTACGTATCATGAATTCTATCTATTTACTTCACATCTGTTTATCTGAAATTCAAATGTAAATGGCTGTCCTGTATTTTTATTTACTAAATCTGATCACCGCAGTCTTATGCTGCTGTTACTAAAGTTTTAAACCAATGCTCCCAGTATACAGGTGAAAGGGAAACCATAAACAGCAGATCTATTCTGGAAGAATACGATTCCAGGCTCTTTCTGTGCACACAAAGCCAGCAAGGATCCTGAACACATGTCTGAATGATCCAGTCAATAAGAGAGCCAGTGTGGAAATTTAGGACATATATCTCTCCGTTCCCCACCCTCACCCCCCAGAGTTTTAGATTCTGGTTTGGACCTATCTGCATAATTGTTTTACTTTGGCTCCATAACACAGCTCTTTTTTTTTTTTTTTTTTTCATTTATGAATTTGGTTTATTATTTCAGACTAAGATCTATTTGCACTCATAAAAAAGGAGACAGACTTTAAACACTCCACATGTACACATTTGTATTCTTAGGGTGAGATCGGCATTCAACTGGAAGGTTAAATGGAGTTCAGATAATTTCTTTTTTTTTATTCTTTGCTCTGGCTTTTGTCTCCTGTCTTTCAGCAAAACTGAGTAAAGATGTCTCCATTTTACACCAAAAGATTCAATTACTTCTCGAATGCTGGGTAAACATCTGCAGATGAACGATCTTAACAAATGTATTTTGATTCCACACAAACTTATGTGACACTTTTGTTTTCTCTCTCCAAGAGCAGAGAATAGATTCAAGCCTGCTTTTCTGAGCCTGAGCCTCCATGCCATGAGCACTGAATTTTTGGCAGGCAGCCAATCAATCTCTATAGCCCAATGAAACTCTGATTCCATCTGCTCCAGCAGTGCAATATATTCCACTTCAGGTCAAAAGCAGGGAGCCAGCAGTATTAACATTACACTAATCTGTAAAGACATTTTCACTGGGCTAGATAGGCTAATGTTACACAGGCTTTCAAAGCTTCGAGGGTGAGGAGCAACAGTAATTGTGAGGGGGATGCTCAGTGGGCAGTGGATTCTTGCCAAGAATACTCCCAAGATGAGGCTAGATGGATGGTTCTAAAGAATGAGGGGAGAAAGAAATACCTCTTAGAAAAGGCAAGTTGCTATCTTGTTAAGCAGGTATTTTAAACACAGCGTTGAACCATATCTTTAGCGATGCAAACTCTATCATTCTATGTTTCCTGTTTATTTCTGTATCCCCAAACTTAAGCACACACACATTTACACACACACACACACACGTACACACACAGACTCGAAGCCTACTAAATAACTGATGTAGACTACAATCACCATTAAAAACCTGGATGGAAACAGATTGCTCTAAGTATAACCTTGGTGTTAAGAAATCAGTACCATTCCCAAGCTCTTAAAACATTTTAAAAATAAAAGTAAGCATATGGCTAACCTCTCGCCACCTCTCCCCATCCCTCTTTGCTATTTTGCTGCTTGTAGAAAACATGATCAGTTTGGGCATACGCAGCTCTGTAATCAATTGCTCATTAAGTGTAACCTACCAAGGACTTTATTAAAGGCCCTCAATGGAAAATATACTGAAGGAAAATACTCTGAAAGCAGATTAATGTATACAATAGAAATTTAATACCAGTAACAAAAAGGGTCTTTTTCATTTCCTTAGTTCTTTGGTTGGGGGGGGTGGGGGGAGTAGTTTAAGATTCATGCCTTCAGGCGCATCAGAAACCATTAAGAACTACATTTCAGGAAATTGTAATGAATAAAAATTCAATTTAGACTGCTTGATTTTCTTTTAGCAGAAGAGGAAAAATGTTTGGCTGGAAAAGAACTATTTGAAAATCCCCACAATTAGGAAGAACACAGCTACGTTTTCGCTATAATTTAAAGTTATGCAGAGCTGATGTGAAAAATTACTTTGTGTTAGAATAATAGATTTCCCTCCACATGGAAATATGCTATCTCTATAATGTGAAAGATAGCAAAACATACATTAATAAGGAAAGAAAATTGAAATTATGTGTCAGTGAAAACCTAGGCTTATATATTTTGAAGTTTTCACCAGAGTTCTTTTTTAAAAAAAACTAAATATAAAAGTTGTTTGGATAGAACCATTCGACTTTTCAATCTCAGAAAATAATAAAGAAAAATTGCAAGCATTTTTATTGTACTGGTTTAACACTTACTGTCTCTATATTTCTTGTCAAAAAATTTGCTTATAAAAGGAACTGAACTTGCAGGGAATTGAAGAACCGCTCCCCCTCCTTTTTTAAAAAAATAGTTCCTATTCTAAATGGAAAATTCATACAGGGCACAGATGAATGAATATGCATGAGTCTTCATGCATTGATATACATATGATTTCTCATCCACAAAGACCGGTTTGCAAGACTTGTTATCTGACCAGAAAAGCCTGTAGTAAGTTGAGATAAAGGAGACTGACTCCAATCCCCTCAGCCTTTGCAATTGCTTTATATTCTAATCACTGCACTAAGCATCTGTCCCCGGCAGGCAGCTTGTTCAATCTAGCAGATAACGAATGCAGCCCGATGGTGGCTGCGCTGGCCCTTCCCCACGCGAGGAGCTAGTGTTCCATTCCTCTGATTGAACAGGCAGTGGGAAAGCACTCTCAGAGCTGTAATTGCCTCCGTTATGAAACATCTTCACCTGTTAGCCAAAGCTAAGTTGAATCACAGCAGAAATTATTAACAGTGGCTGTTTTCAAGCCAGCTTAATTTGAGCTGATGCTGCTGTTCACTTAACACAGATGAATAGGTGTGCAGGACGAGAGCCTAAGCAGAGATGACACCCCAATGAATATTTGCTCCCAGCCCTGTGGCGGGGAGCTGGCTTGCACAACAACAGACGATTATGAAAAAGCGTAAGGGGGGGGAGCATTGGACAGGCCCCGCTCCTCTGCCGTCACCTTCTGTACTCAGGAGAACTTCCCGACGGATGGCAGCGCTGGACAGCTAAGTCATCTTTGCAATTCGTTTTCACAAATACTGGCAAACACAAACTACTTTTGGGGGGCGTGCACAATGGTGTGGGGAACACTGCCTTGCTTCAAGCATGGCCAGAAACACTCTTCTCAGAGAACCGAACAGGCATGAAAATTTAATGGTCTGCTTTCATTTTCTCTGCAGTGTGCTTCAGGATGATTCTAAATTATAGCATTCTGCTTACTTTTGGCGGAATAAGTCATGTATCAGCATTTGATTTAGAAGCAATGTGTGCTTGACATATGAAACACATCTTGCAGATGTGATTTATCACAGAGCTCTTTTTTTGTGTTTGTTTCAGAAGAAAAGAGCTGCACAGGAGGGGCAGGACTTTGACAATGACAGCCATCCTCGTAGTAGGGGTATGACTGTGACTTCAGACAGTAGATCTGAAAAGTCTGAAAATTCTGAGTATATCTTATTTTCCAAATTGAGAAATCCTTCTGTTTGTTCTCTACAGCGCAACATTATTCCCCCAAATCTCCCTCCATTTAAAAAAAATTTTTTTCTGGGAAAAGATGAACAAAGCATTACTGAATATGGGAATAATTTCTCAAAGTTGGGTGGGGTGTCATGGGCAAGAGGTCCTCCTATAGTCCCCAGGGTGGTTGGGAAGCTGCTGGCTTGGAGGGTCTCTGATGCAGTATGATTGGCCAAGGAGAGAGGTTGACAGCAGATGGAGGATTTTTCAGTTGGATTGGTATAGGGCTAGAGGCTTGGAACATAAAGGCAGGGCCTAATTCTTCTGTCAGCTGGTATATTTCTTAGTCTTTGAGGTTATGTGTGCTGGTGAGCTGAGCTGCAACACAGACAACCCATTTATATCAGCATCTCTTTATCTTTGGCTCTGAGGGCTGCAGCCAAAACAATTGTGTGGGGACCTATATGATCACTAAGTGGTTTAACCAAACAACTGGCTGGGTCATGTTTTATCTATCAGGTCTGATTAATAATTATAACAGAGCTGTAGAGATTCCACATATTATTTCAGAATCACACTTCATGGTATAAGGTATAACCTGGAAATACATTTCCCTTCTTTGTCTGTTAATCTGTCCTTTTAAAATCAAGCTTACCTCTCACCTCATATCCTCTGGGTGGTTTCCTCAACACCTGCTGTTACTTATTCATGACCTTATCTCTTTATACAGTTTATTCTAATTCTTTTGACATAATTACCTGTGGTCTTCCTCTCCTGCCACCCATGCTATTTTCTAAGGTCCAACTTTCAACCATTCTCTTCTCCTCAGTTGCTAGTGTACAGTCTGGCACAAATAGACCAGGTGAATAAAACTTTTGAGTACGTAAAGGTTGAATGAATGAAATTATAAACGAATGTATGTCTCAGGTCAAAAAAAGAAGTGAGAGCGTACTGCAGAGCTGACAATATTCCCCTCATATGGGTTTCTTCTTTTTATGTGGGAAACGAAATTCTAGTTTTTAGCTGGGCACATGGCTTTTTGGAATAAAGACTATTTCCCAGCTTGTCTTGCAGCGAGGTATGACTATTTTCTAGATCAATTAATGGCAGGTAGGTAGAAATGGTATGGTAACTCAAGAGGTGACCTTGATCATGGCTGGGAAGAAGTTATAATGACTAGAGTGCTAGCAGTCATTTTGGAGTCTAAGGATTAAAATCCTTGTACAGCAGAGCAACAAAGTATAAAGAATTGGAGGCTTTGATACCACAGAGACTACCTCAGCCCTGGACTGATTACTTCCAGGTTTCTTGAATGTGCAAAGGGGGAAAAAAATCCATTCACACTAAGTGTAAATTGAAATCCTTACTATGGTTTACCAGTAGTACCTCCAACATAATTTGTGGGATTCAGTACAAATAATTTTTGAAAAGAGGAGCTTGTTGTTTAAAAATTATCAAGAGTTTTCAAGGCAGCAACAGCAGAGATGAAAGCTAGCACGGAGCCCTTCTAAGCACAGGAAGCTTGTTTGGTTTTGTACCCATCCCTTCCTTGCCTGCTGAGCTGTACCCACATCGGCCTTGTTTCTGCCTCCTGACCATATTGAATGCTCTCCACTTGCGCTTGGCTATTCCAAGCCAGGGGACACTCCGCCATAGCTACCTGCAGTATTTACGCTTCCTATGCTGGCTCCTACTCTGTCTTTACCAAACAACAAATCAGTGTCACATCCTTGGCAAAGACCTTTGCAGCACCTCTCCACCCCCAGTATTACAGTGTCTCCTTATGTCTACAATAGCACACCTAAGCCCGTTCCTTATTTTATTGCTTTCTTCTTTGTTTCCTTTTAAAAATTATCCAAGTCTCTTGACTAGAAGCAAGATTCCCGAGGGCAGGTGCTTTCTGTCTTATTCACTTATCAATAAGGCAACTTCAAGCATGTGAGCATTTGATCATTTGGGTTCAAGGGTAGATTTCCAGATGTTTTTAAACGTTTTACCAATTTATCATATAATTACTTGACTTTCTGTATTTGGTTACATGGAAGTGGCCCTGCAAAGATAGAGCTTGTTTGTGTAAATATTTCCCAGACTTGTCAGATGTGTGAAAAAGGAGGGGTTTCCTCTCTGCTGGACGTCTGTTTGTGTTGCAATTAACACACACACACACACACACACACACACACACACACACACACACCTTGGAAAGCAAAACACCTACGCTTCCTCCCACAACTTAGTGTCTACATTGACATGACTGTGAAATATTCCTTTTCTTCATTAGCATAACTTTACTATTCCAGGAAAGTCTTGCCCAGGCAAATAACTTGATTGTTCGTTACAGGAAATTTCTAAATGCCCATCAACCCTTCAATAGAAAGCATCAACCCTTCAATAGAAAGCATCAATAGAATATTTTTACCTACAGATAGTTTGAATCCCTTTCCTCAAAAAGGGATTCACATACTGGCTATTTTTACCAATTCTAAACTTTATATCACGATCCTTACCCAGTCCTAATCAAGTCCCTGCACTGGAAAATCCACTTTACACCAAACTTTCCATTCTCAATAAATCCTAACCTGGCCTTCCATCTCCAAGATGCTAACCAAAGGTAAGGTGGTGTCATCCATTGCTGTGGTCAGCACCTCAGCTTTATCTTCTCAAAAGGTTATGTTGTTGATATTTGGGGAGCCCTAATGCAATTCTTTAAGCATGAGTTTATAAATTTTATTACTCAGAATGATCTGTTATTCAGAGAGAGAAATATAATGCTTTCTTTCTCTCTCTTTTGTGAAGGGCTTTTCCTTACAAGCATATCAAGGTCAAAGGTTTACATAAATAGTGACATATAATGATACCTATGTAAATCTGAGAGCATACAAAACATACTTTCATGCTGTCATTGCTCAATATGGAAGCCATTAGCCATATGTGGCTATTGAGCACTTGATATATGCTTTGCCTGAATTGAGATATAAATGTAAAATATATCCCAGATTCAGCAACTTAGTATGAAAAAAAGAATGTAAAGTATCTAATAATTTCTCTATCATTATATGTTGAAATGTAATATTTGGGATTTAGTATACTATCTGGACATAATATAATACTTGGATATAATTTACAATATATATCGATTAAAGTTAATATAATATACCACTAAGATTAATTTTAACCATTTCTTTCCACTTTTTAAAAATATGACAACTAAAAAATTTAAAATGACATATACAGCTTACATTTCCATTGGTCAGTGCTGTTTTCTCTCTAGCGAAAAAAGACAGAGGAAAGAAAAAAATCCTGGCAAATTGCATTATCAATAAAGAGGCCATGATATACATATATATATATTTCTCTTGTGATGCCTTACTTCTCCAATGTTATTTATTTAAAGATCCGCACTAATATAACCAGAGACAATATTTTCAACATGTACAATATTTGTGGTAAGTGGGCTTTCTTGGTCTACTGGAAAGCATCGAGAGGAATTACCTTTAAAAGTTGAAAAGCAATTACAAGTTGTTTTGCTTTTGAATTAACTTTTAGAGGAAAATCTTTCACAGCTGACTTTACAAGAGACATTTCAACAAGCAGGGTAAGTAAGGAACCCCAAGTATTAATCTGAGTTTGTGGTAAATGGCCAGATAGATCTGTGACTGAACAGTGTAATTCAATTGCACTGAGAAGCAGATGTAATCTGTAATTTTTCTCTGCAGCTGGCTCTTTTGTCTAGAGAATGATGCCTGGCTAACGCCCTTCTTGTGGACTTAGAGGAAATACGCATATCTCCCTTCTGTCCTATTGTGTGCTTGAAAATACTCTGAACCTGATATGCTAGAATACTGGGGATGGTGTACAATTGCTTCTTGAAAGACATTTTTGAAAGTTTCAGCCTAACTTTTGACTAGGATAAAAGAGAGATGAGATCATCTCAGGGCCATTTACAAAAGCTAAAACAGGAACAAGGCAAGGGCTAGGGTCAAAGGTTCCTGACCTGAGGTGACAGAAGAGAGAGAGACTTGTAAGGACAAGCAGTGAATAAATAAGTGTCCTACAGAGGAAGCAACTTTATTCTTTACCGTTAAGGACAAGGAAACTCCACTTCATCCTCTGCAACATGAGACTTAAGAGTTAGACCATATAGCTTCCTGTCAGGTGACTAAGATCTCATTTCATTTTAATGTGTAAAGTTTGTGAGTTTCATCCTCCTTCAAAGTTCCTTGTCCTCTGAAGTTGTTTTCATGTATGACAGTAGTTTCTCATGTTACATTCTCACATGTTGATAATGCAATGTTAACAAACCATAATTTCAACAATTTAGATTTATTGTATACTATTCCCATCTACAATTCTTCTCATGCTTAAAACAGGAAAATAGAAAATGTTTTAGGACATCATGATACAGTAGCTTTGAATTTTGACTCTTCAGTTCAACTATTTTGGCAGCTCAGTAACTCTTTCCACGATGAAACTTCTTTAATACTGTTTTTTTTTTTTTTTGGTGTAAGAAATCAAGAAAAGAAGTCTTTATAATTTTATAAGAAAATTATTTGCCATTTTTTTTTCTAAGGAGGAAGAAATATTGCAACTCATTCAGAAAATCTTGTTTTTTAAAATTTTCTAGGTGACTTAAGCAGTTAGCACAGAAAGCTGCGGGGAAACAACAATGCACATAAAACTTAAAATAATGATTACTTAAATACCATGACATGAATCTGTGGAGTTGGCCTTTGCCATTAAAGATGAATAGTTGTTACTTGCTAATTCTGATTGCTTTGCTAAAAAGATCTACTATATATAGTCATGATGGACCCAAGCTTTTGACACTCACCTCTCTCCAGGGATTAGGTTTCTGGAGCAGAAAAACAGCTGAGGAGATACTTGTATTTATTTCAAAGGGGAGGCTACAGCTAAGTAGATGTGCTGAGCACAGCCTATATTTACTCAAAGATAAATAAAAGCTATCACAGTAAATGTTGGTGGAATTTAGAAATTCTTGTTCTCATTTTAATGCTTTCTTTAGAAGAAAAAAATGCATTTCCATCTGTGCTACCTTTATCTTTCATCTGTTTCTCCTATTGCTATCTGGGGATCTTGACTTTGAGTTTTCGAGAGAGACTTCAATTGGCGGTATAGGGAAAAAGTGATTTGAACTCTGAATATAAATCCCATATACTATTAATTTTTTAAATCAGTGAACTCACTCTAGGCTTTATCTGTGAGGAATAATAATTTAATTGCAGTAGATAGGAAACCAGACCAAAATGGATGTAAGTGCAAAAGTAATTTATTGGCCTGTGTTACTGAAAAGCCTCATTTGTCTTTGTGGGTGAGGTTTGATACAGCAATTCAAAAGTTGTCCTAAAGTACCTTCCATTGCCTCTCTAAGTCACAGAATTTCTGCTTCCTTGAAAGACCTTAAATCCCCATACCACTATTTCCAAGAATAGCGGAAAACCTCTTAGAATGGCTCCTAGGAAAGTTAGTCGTTGTCCCAGTGTTATGGGCTGAACTGTGTCCTCACAAAATTCATATGTTGAAGCCCTAACCCCCTAGAGAATCAGTATGTGACTCTATTTGGAGATAGGTCTTTAAAGAGGTAATTAAGTTAAAGTTAGGTCATTTAGGGAGAGCCCTAATCCTATTGTCCTTATAAGAAGAGGAGATTAGGAGACAGAAGCAAACAGAGGGAAGATCATATGGAGACAGAGGAGATGACCACCTACAAGCCAAGGAGAGGGACTTCCAGAGAAAGCGACCCTGCCAAAACCTTGGTCTCAGACTTCTAGTCTCTAGAATTATGAGAAGATCAATTTCTGTCATTTAAGCCACTCACTCTATGGTATGTTAATAGCCCCACCAAGGACACCTTGGAATTCCAGAATTCCAAGCAAAAATTCTGACGATCACTTTGATGGAACTTGCTTAGGTCGTGTGCCACCCCTGAGCGTTACGACATCAGCATTAAACTACCAATTGGCTTGAGTTCAGTCAGGGTTTGCCCCTGAGTCTGGGGAAGGGGAGGGGCTCTTCTCCAACCAAAGCACAGGACTGAGACTCCAGGTCTTTTTGTAGTCCATGGGTTCACTCCCTTGAGACAAATTTTTGTTCTTGGAACTTGTGAATAGCTTTAAGATATAGCCTGTCTTTCAATGTAGGTCTTCGTTTAATCATATTCTTACTTTAACCCAGGTACTTGGGCCTATCTTACATAGCCTGAAGTTACAGTCTAGGGCCAATAAAAAAGAATAAAAAAACCCAAAACAAGTAATTTACTGCATCTGATTCATTGCCAAGAGCCACTTGTGAGGATTTTACTGAAGGACCATATGAGGAAATAGAGGTCAGCATTGCCCACTGTACAGCAAACAACGTAATAAAACTCTTATTGAAGACAAGCCAGCTCTGCTCCCTTTCTGACCTTCCCTGTCCTCTGCCCCAGCATGCTCTGCTTTGGAGCCCTGCCTTCATCAATCCTACTGCTGAGTCTCTTCCCTGGATGTCCAGGTGGGGGCTCCCTCCTCCCTTCAGGTCTCTGTCAAAACCCCATTTACCTGTGAGGCCTTCTTTGACCACAGCACTTTCTCTCTTCCCTGTTTAATTTCCCTCCATTTTACTTATCCTCTAGATTTCCTTGATTATAGGTTTATTATCTCCCTCTCTCCTTCAGACAGCTCCATGAGTGTGGAAATTTTGTCTGTCTGCTTTCCAGCTATAGTCTTCACTATTTAAAAACTTGTCTAGAAAATAGAAGTCACACAATACATTTTTTGTTGAATGAACACTTTTTTTTCACTAGAGTTTCCCTTCAGTAGCCAGTCATTGGGTTTCCTACCACTGATGCCTCCCCATCTTGCTTCCCAAATATCCCCATGGTTACTAAGATTGAATTTCTTTAGAAGGCCGTCATAGGATAGTGTTAATTATATAAATATATATGACATATATAAGACATGTATGCATATAGGACATATATACACACACACGTATGTTTGTATATGTCTTTGTGTATATATGTACATATTCATACAGACACATATTTTCTGTGACACTATTAAAGCCATCTCTTCTCTCTGTCCTGACTGCCTGACTCATGTGCCTGTTGGCAGAGAGTAGAGCTGAATGATCTTCCCAGGCTTAATCCAAATCTATCACCGTGGGACCAATGAATCTTGCTCCCCAAGTGAATGGCATAAACATAAGAACCTGATGTTTTCCTGTGTCTCCTTCATTTACTATCAAAGAGAAACCACAGCACTCAAATTACTATATTGAGTTGTTTTTTCCAGCAGAATGTTTATATCATTCTGAGATTTCTTTTACACTTTGAGTTCACTGAATTTTCTGAAACTTTAAAGAAGGCAATATATTTCCCATTGCCTTTTTTAAAAAAAAAAAAAAACTTTTACTGAGATACAGTTAACAGACAATAAAGAGCATATATTTTGAGTGTACAGTTTGGTATCCCAATCTCCCCCATTGCCTTTTGTATAAGACAATTTTTTTTAAACATGGCCATGTGTTTTACATAATCTGATCCCCATCTATGCTGTCAGTTTTATCTCTTGCCACTTTCCCTCTCATACTCTTTCTTTTTTTGCCACCCATAATGGCTTCCTTCTTTCTCGAATGCACCGTGCCCCTTCTATACCCTAGAGCAGGTCAGAGAGTTTGAAGGTGAGGCTGAACATGCATGCTTGCCTTTGTGCTTGAAGTCCACATCCTTGAGCTGCCCCACACAGCACCAATACCCCTCTGCCTCTAAGATATGAAAGGGGCTTATGCAGAATTAGCTTCATGAAAATCATTTGGGGTTCATTCCATACAGGAAGAAGCAGCAAACATCATGACTTTTATGACACTTTTTTGGTACGTAGGCCAGATTCTTTGCCTGTTAGAGGGAGGGAGTCAGGAAATTTGAATAAACATGAGGCTGGATAGCATGGCTTTCCTACTTGAGTCTTTGGAGAAGTGGACAGTCTTGGTGTTACTTGAGACTATCCCACCAAAAATGGCCACCATCACATAAGAATAAAGCCAGTGTTAGAATTGCTAGTACCTCAAAGAGTTCTGTTTCACTTTCTTAGATATCAAAGGTGACAACACTTTTAGCATATCTAGTCAACAGGTAGCCAAGACTGTAGCTGAGCCTCTTGTGCTATCAGGGGAACCAGGGTCACCTGGCAGAGGAAAATTCTTCTGACACATAGGCCTTCTCATATGCAGTTTGCTTTGGCTGTAACACTTGCCCCATCCTCATGTCCACCTTTAGAAGATGTTAACCCTTCTACAGGCTTCTAAACTTCATGAAGCCAATGATACGCTATCTCCAGTGGCCAACATAACACCTGCCACATTATAAGCACATAATAATTATTTCTTAAATTAATGAACGAATCTTATATAGAGATAAATTTATACAATGAATGAAACTGAACTAGAAAATTTGACATATGATTTAATGAGGTTTATACCTGTGTGAGGCACCTTTACTGCAGTCAGATACTGTGACAAAAGTCACAGAAGATATGAAAACATCTCTACTTGCAAAAAACCCCTGGTATAATATCAATAAACTGGAAATCATATAAACTAAAACAACTATTTCTTTAGCATACACCATTTTCTGGCACTTTAATAAAAAATTGCCTACTTATTACAATACCCAATGTAGGTATTACTACATTTAGTTTTTCTGCTGAGGACAGTAAGGCTCATTAAAGTTAAGGACCTTTACCACTGCTGATGAGATTTCTCAGCTATGCTCTTCCTGGTATACAGGCAACAGCTACTGTTGGTATTTCCACACAACATAACTGATGGCCATCCCTGTGGCTGTGCTGGGATCCATAAGACCCGAGAGAGCAGTTCCCAGGATAAAACAGACAGCTCCATGACCCAGGAATCTCAGAAGGGTTGGTGTGGCCAAAGCAGAGGATGCTTTGAACTAAGGGTTGAAAGGAGGAGAGAAAGATTCAAAAGCAGCTGGGAGAGAAGTTGTGGGAGCAGCTTCCCATCACCAGGAACATCTATTCTCCGGGAGTGCCTGGGTACCACAGAACAGCTTTAGAAACTTTTAGTTTGACCTGGGGTAGAGAGGATAATGAGAGAGTTTTCTATGTCAGATGATATTCTAGTATTCTAAATTAAAGAACCAATTCCATGAATTCTATCCCTTAACTTTTTTTTCTTCTTTTACCTTGATGAGGTTTTACTTCTGATCTCCTTTGTGGTGATGCTGGGACCAACTGTTCAAAGAAGCCTGTAAGGAAGACCCACGCCTTGGTTTAGGTATCTTGATGGTGGGTTGTATAAGGTTAAGTTTCTACCAAAGTGGTTAAAACCACCCCTCACCATGCCTCCTACTGAAACATGACTCAAAAAAAGGATTAGAGCCAAGAATGAGAACAAGTCTTCATTTCTGGGAAACAAAAGAGGCTATAGACTGATGTGAATCTAGAGGAGCTGAGGAGACCTAGAAGTGTCCAGGAAACAGCTGAGACAGGTTGAGGCAACTGGGCCTGATGGCTCAACTGGACGAGCTCAGGCATTGAAGGTCTCATATTCATTCCTTCATTCCTTCACTCATTTTATGTATCAAATATAAAATGGAGAAGAGAAAAATGAAAACTCAATAAATAGTGATAAGGAGTGCAGATCACTATGAATTTAGGGGTGAAAGAGAGAACAATGAAAGTAGTAGTTTGAGGGGGCTACAGGATCAAGGCAAAGGTTTTAAGTCTCTTTGTTTGTAGTTAGTCTGAGGGCAATACATGAGTGGAGAGACTGAGGATCTAGGACAGCCTAATGAAATAACGCTCAGACAACATGCTAAGATTCTCCATCTAGATGGAGGAGATGGATTTGACAAGCCATAGGATGCTTCTTTCTTTGAGACTGAGAGAGGAGATGCTGCTATTTAACTCTTTTAGGAGATCTTTCTTGCAGAACATCCAAGATATGTTGTTTATAAAATTACCTAAAATGCTAATGAGTTTCAGATGTAGTCATGGATCATTTACAGAATGTTGTCACACAAAGGGTAAATTGTAAATAATTTAATCTTTCAACAGTGTTTACTTTGTGTTAAGATTTTGGGGTACACAGCTGAGTCAGACCCAGTCTCTACACTAAGTGGAATAACAGTACTGTAGGGGTGACAGGCATATGAATAGATCTTTATAAATGTGTCTCAGGCAATGATCAAGCATGCCCTGGGTATATACGTATCCTAAGGAGAGGGTATCCTTCAGTGGCAGAGTGTGTGTCTATGTATGTATTTGGGTATACATGCTAATATCAGAAAAGGGGTCCTGGAAATAATGATGCATGAGGAGAGCACATTTTAAAAACTTACAACTTACTTTAAAAATTCACAGGTATATAATACATATTTATTATATGAAATAATTTCTTAAGAAATTAAAATGAATATCTTTTATCCAAAATATAGAATCACTAAAGGAAAGAGTTTTGAACTTAGTGTCAAGCTTTGATTTTTGGGTATGTGTGTGTGACTTCGGAAAAGTTTTATCACATCTCTGGGTATCAGTCTTCTCATCTGAACATTTAAGAGGCTGGCCTCCAAGGCTGCTTCTATACATGATAGTCTCTGAGTCTGTGAATATAAGTACAAATTAATAAAATACTGAGAGCATAAGTGATTTCTAATTGCTGAAGTGTGACAATTTAAAATAGGAAGCCAAAATGGTCTATGTAATTAGCTCTGACACACGTCTCCCTTTATGACAAAGGTCAGTCATTTCAATTTCCTCTGTCTTGCTCGCTCCATCCCCAAAACGGGGATCACATTTCTGATACCTGCCTTTTTCATGAATCTTTTGTCCAGATTAATAAGGACCTTATTTCCCTGAAGGAAATGGCGCACGTGTTGGAGGTACATTAAATTCTTTTAGGTCATCAGGGTACCATTTACTTAATTTGATTCCACGGTGACAGCCGTGTACCCTATTTTCCTTGGTAAGCTCATGGCTTCAGCCTGAAATGCAGGAATGCTATTTAGAAGAAAGAGTATCAGTAATTTATAGAGCCTCCATAAGATACACTGATAACTTTTCTCCAGGTGCCTTTTCTTTTTAAAAACATCATCTTGCTGTTATTTACAACTGGCATTTAATTTCCTTTCATGTATCATCTACTAGATGGATGATATATCACAAGCTGGGAAAACTGTGAGGTTTTATAAAAGTTAAATTATCATAAGGATTGATTCAGATTCATGTGAGGATCTTTGGTGCTACTCTCCACCTTAAGATATCGGCGTTAGGAAATAAACAACATGGCTCAGAAACCCTTACTACCAATCTGTTCTTCCTTAGCAAGATGGCAGAATTTAGGCACTGCAATCTAGGTATGCCACTTGGAGCTATGATATTTGCTGAATGGATTCAACTCAGAGAGCATCAATTTGATGCAAACTACTTGCAAGGCACTGTGTTAAGGGATGTGAAGGTGCCCTAAAAAGGTCTATAATTTGGCAGGATAGAAATCTGCAGTATCCCTCTAACTCCAATAAGTGTCTTGTTATTGCTACAAAGAGCTGTGGGAATTCAGAGCAGAGGCAGAAATAATGGAGAAATAGCCTTTTGCTGGGCCTTCATTCAGCCAAAATAATAAATTCTTATTCAAGTATGAAGGGGTAAAGAGCTTGTTTTGGATTTTTCTTTTACTGGTTTAAAGAAGGAGACCTCACCTGTTGACTGGACAGTATGCCTATATCCACCTCCTCAAATAGCATCAAGGAGACAGATTGTATAGTTACTGGAATTGCTGCAGACCAAGGCACTGATAAATCACCGCTCCCCGCCTTTCAATGTTTAACTTCTGCAGTTGGTACCCAGTTCGGGACAGTAAGATCTCCAGGCATTTTCAAATTAGGATGTAGAGACTTGTATGGAAATAGAAATTTCTCCCTCTACTCCTTTGTCTTCTTGATATCCCAACCTCCCAATGAGGAGCTAGAGGTTGGTTGGAGAATGGATGCTAACGTGAAGAATTGGACCAGTATTGTTTTTATTTGCATTGTTCTTATTATAAATGAGATTATGCATCTTCTTATACATTTATTTTCTTCTCCTATTATGTGCCTGTAATTTTTTTAATTGTTTCTTCTTCTCTGTACTCTTGATTCTAAATCTTTATGTGTTACATGTGTTACTTGCTTCCTTCTCTAAATTTGTGGCTTGTCTTTTCACTTTCTTTATGATGAATTTTGATAAACTAGAATTCTTAATGTTAATAAAGTTAAGTTAATCAATCCCGCCTTTTGTATTTGGGTTTATTGTACCTATCCTGTGATCATAAAGATATTCTCCTACACTGTCTTCTAACATTTTTATAGTTTTGCTTTTTTACATGCAGGTCTTTAATATCCTTTTCAATTGACTGTTGTGTATAATATGAAGCGGTCCAAAATTTTTAGTTTTCTGTAAGGATAAAATCACTTCTTTCAGAACTGTATTGAAAGTCAATCATCTATTTCCTCACTGATCTGCCATACCAGCTCTGACATAAGGCAAGTTTCTGCACAAATATAGCTATTGCTGAATTTGGGCTCCCTAAACATCACCTAACAAAAGAGCAAAATCTGAGTTTATTGCTTATCGTACTACTGGAGAACACCACCTCACAAAGCTTTGGCAGCATCTTGAAGTGAACAAAGTAAAGCTAGAAGTTACTGAAAACTGCAAGTTTGGTTTAAGGCTGCTCTTTCACTGTGGAGACTTGACTAGGATTGGGTTAACATCATGATAGTCCAGAATTAGAGAAAAAAGCAAGAGGGGGATTTTGAGGCAAGGGTTTCAAAGCATCTTAGCCCATAAACTATTGATGCTTTCCATCTAAGAGTTGTTGGGTCATTGGGGAAGTTCCTGTAATACACAATCAAATCATACACTTGGGCAGGAGAGTTTTGGAAGAGTAAGGAAATGCTATGAAGCAAGTGGAAAGCAGATTCATGTTAATAATGGTAATAAGGTATGATTTTGTTCTCATTTTCTGGGCAAAGTATGGAGGTAGAAGGTTTCCACTCTTACTCTGTTTCTCTATTTCGTCCATTCTGTTTAATTTATTATTTGTCTATTCTTGCTTCAATACCATCCTTTTAAAATTAATTAGCATTCTAGTAAGTCAGAATATCTGGTAAGGTAAGGAATTCCCATCTTGTTTTTTCTTGATGAGTTTCTTCAATATTCTTGGTTCCTTCCACATCACTTTAGAGTCACCTTCCCAAGTTCCTTACACATACCCATATGTACATACCCAAAACTTGTCAGAATTTTGGTTATAATTGTAGTGAATTATTGATAAATTGTGGCAGAACTGATTTCTTTATAATATACAGTCTTCTACTCAATGAACATGCTCTATCCCTCCACAGATATGTTTTCTTTCATTTCCTTCATTGAAATTGTAAAAATTTCTTCTAAAGGTATTATGCATTCTTTGTTAGATTTATCTTACACATTTTACAGATTTCTTAGATGATATTTTAAATGTTACCCATTAAAAATGACACACATAATTTTTACATTTATTTTTGATATGTAGAAATGCAGTTAATTCTTATTTATGGATTTTTGAATCCAGCATTTTGCTTACTTTTAAATTATGAATAGAAATGGTAATTTGGGGGCACACCTGTCCTTTTCCTGAAAGTAAATGGAGTGATTGTGGTGTTTCATCATTAAGTAGGATGTTTGCAGACTTTTCTAGGTGCTCTTTATCAAATTAAGGAAGTTTTCTCCTACTCCAGGTCTGCTAAGAGCTTTATTTTTTAAAAGTTATGATTAGAAGTTAAATTATATCAACCATTTTTCCTGCTTCTATCAAAGCGATCATATGATTTGTAATTAATGTAATTAATCATTTTCCTAACACTGGTTAGGAAATCAATCTTCAAGTATCTCTGCTTATAAATCTAACTCTGTCATGTTGTATTATATTTTTACATATTGCTGGATTTTATTTTCCAGTATTGTATACATAACTTTTTTGTATTTGTAACTAAAAGCATTTATTTTATAGATTTCAGAATTTTAAAATCTGGTTATATTTGAAATCTGTTTGGTAGTCCATCATAATCTTTTCCTTGATATTCACTTCTCTCCATCTCTTTAAAAAAAAATCTCCAAAATTATTCACTATGGCTAATAATTTCAATTATAGATGAGAGAAAACCAAAAAAAAATAATTTCCCCAAAGTTACACAACTTGGTGCAATTTGGATTTGAACTAAAAAGTCCACTTCAGAGACCACTCACTTAACCATGGTCGTGATAGTCATTATTAGAGATTTTACCCCATTTACAATAGGGTAAAGTCTCTAAAACATATCTTTTAAAAGTTGGGCATTTACTGAAGATTTTAAATGGTAAATTGTCAGGATAAAATTTTTGTTTAAAGAGATTATATCAGTGGTGTGGTAAATGAATTTATGGGATTGGACTAGAGGAACTAAGACCAGTAGGATGACTACTGCAGTAATCTAAGGGATGAGGGCCTCAAGCTAGACTCATAGCAAAGAATCTAAAGGAATGGGTGATTCGTTCGATGTGAGGTTAGGGAGAAAGATAAGTTTAGCTTTTGTTTTTGTTAAACTTGGGAGACTGGTAGATGCTAGTTCCTCTCACTAAGATGGGAATACAAAAGAAAAAGCAGATGTAGCAAAAGTATGTTTCACTAAATATTTGACATGTTGAATTTGAGGTTTAAGATGTTCCATTTAGGTAAAAATATTCAATAGTTGAGTTAAGCACATGAAAAAATACGAAAGTCTTCCCCACAGTCTACATATCTCTACCTTTTCAATTTCTCTTTTATATTTTCCCCTAACTTCCATCCATGCCTTCTCTAGTACAAGTCAGAGCAAGCACTTTAAATGTATCCAGACTACGGATGTTGCCTACCTGGAAATCAAATGCGATTCAGACATTCTGTTCTATGATATAACTAGGTGCAGATGAGGCTTTTCTGAGTGACTTTCAGTTTACTTTCCATTTTTTAAAGCTCACTTTAACCCTGGTATGAACTAGAGGAATTTCTTTCCAACCCCACAGCACTGGAGAAATAAGACCCAATTGATAGAGTTTTTCAGTTACTTAGATTCTATCTCAGAGGTAATTCTCTGTGAGTTTCTACCTACAGGATGTCTCTTTCTGTCTATTCATCTTTTTTCTCTGGTAAATATCCCTTAACATGTCACTTTTCAAACTTATAGCCAAATTATGAATTCATGGCTTCCCTAGAACCCTAAGTTTTGCTAAAATTTCCTGCTACACTGTATAGGTTTCTAATCTCCTCCTGACCATCACATTCTTCATTCCATCTCACACAGATAGCTCTCCCCAGGGTATGTATCTTGGGTCGTAGTCAGTTCTCTGTTCTAACATGCAATTTGGATTTAATTATTCTACCCAGAGCCAGAATGGTATTTGATTCAGTCCACTGATTTTGAAAGGGGGCCTTTTTCTTTTTTTCAATGATACTAGCTCATATCTGCTGATTGCAGCATGAAGTAGAAGGAAATGTTTTGATCTAGAATTACAGCATTAGGATTCTGGTCCAAGTTTTACTACAATCTAACCTGATAAGGTTTAGGAAATCATTTATCTCTTTGAATCTTCACGTTGTCATTTATCTCTTTGAATCTTCATGTCTACATCTTGATATCCACGAGAAATTCCTCCTGATATTATTATGCTTTTTTCAAGATTTGTGAATTCCGCTGTAATGTGTTTGGGGGTAAGGTTACAACTGAGTTCATTCATCTTTGGATATTTGCTCTCAATTAGGATCACTTACACTCACTGGTTCACTCTAGCATGCCCTACTCATTCCAACAAACAAGGCTTATAGGGCATGCTGTTGAAATTTGCCTCCCAGCAAAATTGTTAGTTATTTGATGTCATGGAATACAGGGCTTCTTTCAAAAGTTAACACTGCAAAAATTAAATCTACATATGCTGAGCATTTATTCTAAGATAAAACCTTGCCTCTCTAAGATTTTATAAAAATCAACTGAACTAATACATAGAAATAATAAACATGAATGGTATCATTACGCTCATTATAAAGAAAAATTTTGCTTCTCCCTATGAATCACTTGGAATTTTATTTGACTGCTAAAACTGGGTACTGTTCACTATATACAATCAGTCTGTGAGTAAATATTACCTAGAGGTAATTTATACATCTTATTCCTCCTTCTAGACTATGGACACATCTCATACTCATTAATTTAGAAACAGAAAGCCATAATCCCTATTTGCCTGATTAAGCTCTAGCTCTTAAAAATCATGCTGTAGCCAGAGACCAAAGGTCTTTAAACTAGTAATGGTTAGCAAAGATTCTGGGCAGGATAAGAAAGCATTGAGGATGGGGGTAAGGATGAGACTAGACTCTGAATGATGGAACCAGTTAGGATGGTACAAAAAAGGATGAAGCTAGGCTTGTCTTAGGTATTTTGCAAACATTAAAGAGGAATGATATTAGGGTGAAGGCCTCTTTAGGTCAGATTTATAGTTCTTATCATGAATTTCTGAGGTGAGTTATACTAAATTTATTTGTACACAAGGGACCTGCATTTCCATGTTATCTGGAGAATGTCAAAACTCTCTGTCTGTTTTTTTCCTTCAGGCACCTTTGTAATAACTGGCTCTAACAGAGTCACTTAAAAAATATACTGGAAATTAAATAGCACTCTCTTGAACAACCAAAGTAAGTCAAAGAAGAAATCATAAGGGAAATTAGAAAATATCTTAAGACAAATGAAAATAAAAACACAACATACCAAAATAAATGGCAACCAGCAAAAGCTGTACTAAGAGGGAAGTTCATAGTGAGAAATACCTATATTAAAAACGAAGATAGATCTCAAATAAGCAACCTAATTTTTCCGTCAAAGAGCTAGAAAAGGAAGAACAAGCTAAGCCCAAATTTAGCACAAGAAAGGAAATGATAAGAGGAGAAATAAGTGAAATTAAAAAATAGAAAAAAATAGTTTTTTTTAAGATAAGCAAAATCGACAGCAAAATCCATAAAATCTAGGGGATGGGAGGAGGGAGAAAAAAAGGGCTGTTCAATGGGTACAGAGTTTCAGCATTGTAACATAAAAGAAAAATATATGAATGTGGACTTAATTTAGCAATTATAAGCTCTTTGATTGTGGGAACTGCCCAGAGTGTCCTGTGCAGTGACTTACTCATAGGTGTTGAATTAATGCTTGTTAGACTAAACTGAATTCATTGCCAAGATGCAAGAAGAAAGTTATTTATGAATCAAGACTAGAACAAAATTTCTCAGCATTTAAAAACGCATCGCTTTTTTTCTGCCAAGCATTAAAAGTCTCACTTTTTTGGATGTTCTTTGGAAGTTCAAAATAAATGATATACCATGAATAAAAGTATCTGTCCAACGGTGATTTTTGACTCTGTCCTGTCACGCCGGACACATGCCCATCCCCTGCTGATTCTCATATACTCCGCTAGTTAGTATTTCCCCAAGCTTGGAATTGCTGCTGGAAACTAAAGCAGGGATGGCAAATAAAAGCACATATGCTTGTCATTTCCCCCTTTTTTATCCATGGGAGACACGGACCATGTCACTTTCTTTTCTATGGAGCTCAGACATAGTATCTGACTCTTCTCAAAATAACCCTCCACATAGCCATATTGATGAATTGAAGCTGGCATGTAAGATGAGGTCAACTTTCCACTCTTGGTTTAGGGGCATAGTTTCCAGGTACATGAATTTACATGGAAAGGTCTGTCAATCAAAATAATGTGCATGCTGATATAGCACAGAGCACATCCAGATAGAACTCTGAGTGAACAAACTGCTCACCTAAGTGCACCATCTCTGGGCACTTAAAAGTTTACCTGGTCTGAGTATCTGCATATACAAAGAGCAAGAATATTGTGTACTTTGGATATATTTTTAAAAGATGGTGAAATTATATTTGGAGAATAACTGAACACATACCCTATAATATGAACTCTTTACCATTTACCTTATATATCTCTATATCAAAAAATACAAAGAACATATGATGGATTCTGCTGTCAGCCTGTGGTTCTCCCCCGGTATGGTACTGTGGTTATGCGCCCAAGGGAACACTTGAGGGACAGGGCCCACCCGCCTGTGCTTCACAATGCTTGTGTGCCACAGGCCAAGGACAGTGGACATCCGCTTTTTACTTCAGAGCTCGAGAGTTTTTGCTTTTGTTTATCTTTGATAGGGAAGAAGCACTTCTGTCTTTTGCATCCGAGAACGCTGTGTCTGTGATCTGACAACAGCATTTTCTTGACCTCTATCAATGGCAAGGCTCACTGAGCTGAGTACGTGAATGGGTATGAGTGTGTGTGGAGGGGTGGGCGGTGGAGGCATGCTAGGCTGAGAAGGCGCAAACGCAGACAGAAAACACACATTAAAACGTAATCTTTTAATTCAATAAATGTTGCTGAGTGCCCATTATTCCTAGATTCTAGGAATAATGCAATGGATAAAACAAAGTCCCTGCACTTGAGTATTTGACATTTTTGTCAAAGGAGTTAAGAATGAACAAATAAGTAAAATATATCATGCAGTGGTGGGAGGAGAGGGGGAAGAGCGTTATGTAGGAAACTAAAGCAGTGCAAGGGGACAGGTTATGTCTGGGTGGGGGCTGGGTTTTTATTGGTTACAGGGAGGTCCAAGATTGCGTCAGTGATGACATTTTAGCTGGGCCCTGAAGGGAGTGAGGACAGAAGCCTTGTGGGTGGTCACCTGAGGGAAGAGCTTCGCAAGCAGAAGCCCTGGGCGGGAGCAAGCTGAGCTTGTCTGAGGAAGGGCAAGAAGGCAGTGTGGCCCTAAGGTGGAGGGAAGGGAGAGGAGGCTGGAAAGCTGGGGAGGGTCATTCTTGACCACTGTTTCTCTCGGAGGGTTGAAGACGTTTTTCAGGTTGCAGCAGAGCAGTTAGGCGGTAAAAGTCCCTCTGGCTGTTATCTCAATGAATTATCCTGCCAAGGAAGGTTTTTTTTTTTTTTTTAAATTCATTATTTTTTGGGGGGTGCACCAAGTTCAATCATCTGTTTTTATACACATATCCCCGTATTCCCTCCCTCCCTCGACTCCCCCCACCTCCCCGTCCCAGTCCTCTAAGGCATCTTCCATCCTCGAGTTGAACTCCCTTTGTTATAAAACAACTTCAAGGAAGGTTTTTAAGTGGCATTTAAGTCCACTGTGCTAGCACAAGTTGCCCTTTGGGAATTTTTCTGGGTTTAGTTTTGGGGTACATAGGAATGAGATCTACCTGGTGCAGTTTGACAGCTAACTTCTTGCTCTACTATTGGGGAGACATGTATGCTCCTGAGAAGTCTCTATAGACCCTACAGCTCCCTCAGGAACAGCAAACGTGGCGGCCAGAAGCCATCACTGTAGCATTCTACCACTGCCGTCAACTAACTTGTTGGAAGTGTGAACAGCATTCCAGAGCGCTCTTCTTCTCTTCTCTTTACTTGGCCCTTGTCATTTCCGGTAGCAAGGGCTTCCTTTCACATCCAGCTGTCAGGGTATCTGCCCTGGACGGAGGTCTGTGTCGAATGGCACTTGGCACGGCTGAATGACCACCTGCTGTATCAACAGTAACGAGGCTTACTGTCCCTGACACTGGTTTTGGAGTCCTGAGGGGTTCTGCCCTGATTAGCTCTCATGGACACAAAATCTGCTCAATCAATTTGGAAAAAACTTTTGTCCTGCTCCAGGCTGGCTTTATTGTGAAAAATAGCCTATGACTTTGAAGTTAATCATGGATGGTCCACTTTCTGGGACAGGTCAATAGTCCTCATATTTTTCACTGAAATCTAAGTTCAGCCAGCCACACAAAAGCAGATCCTTGTATTTCAGCTGAGTTCACCACCTATCTCTGCAGTCACGCCTAATAAGTCACTTCTTAAAATGTACAGAATTGTCTGTGACCTGTCTCTTTCATCTTAAGGGTAGGCTCAAGGCCTCAGATTTATAAAAAAACATAGTTAAGTCTGCCAGACTCTTTTATTTTCAAGAAGGAGATTCTCTGGTTTTCCTGCTGTACCCTCTTCTAAGTAGTTCACTGAAACAGTATGTATCTTGCAGATTGAGATGTGTAGATTTCAGCATCAACTGTGTTCTCCTTTTTTTCCCTGCACACTTCTTTACACCACCTTTTCAATTTCACTGAAGATAGAAGAGTGAGACAGAGGGGGAGATATTAGAACTGTCAGACCTTTAAAATGGGAAGCACCCTGATAGACTAAACTGAGATTTGTTACTTCTTTAATTTCACTGAGGGTAAGTGTCTTGTTTTTTTCACTTGGTTGTTTTGCAAGCTTGGCATTATGGAAGAAAATAGAATGTCAATAAATTCAACTTTGAACATCTATTCAATGAGTTATTTCCTAGTAGGAGGAAAAAAAATTGAACCAGGCTAGGCAGTCTAGAGGGAGATCGTGTAAATGACTTGTAACTAAGAGGATATGACCCTCTGCATAATTCATAATCATTAGTCTAAGTGACACTTCTGCAGTCACTCTGCCAGGGCACTCTAATATGCAGGGGCTGAAACCCAAACAGTCCACTCAGCAGCAGTCCCAGCGTGATCAGGTTTCTCTGAAAGACAACTCCCTGAAAGGCTAGATTTGGGCTGCAGATTTTTTTTTTTTTTTTTTTTTTTTTTAAACAGAAGATGCTGGCTCAGCTTCATCATGTGTGCAATTTAAGGGTTGCTCAAGTGATTCTTTAAAACTGCATAAAAGCAATTCTGCTGTGCCTGGGAGACAGTATTGCCATAATGTTCTGTGCATACATCTGCATGATTTCTCAGAGCTAATTCAAATTTAATGCATTGGTAATTCCTTTTCTGCCGAAGCCACCCAGCAGTAATCTGAAGGTTACAGAATGATCTTCCAGTTCAAATAACATTTTTAGCCTAGCATAAATGGAGAGGCAGGAATATAATGGGCAGAATTAGACTTGCAATGATACATTCCGCCCTCATTACCACTCTGAGTGAAGCTGACCAGAGTTTAGAGTGTTTTTAGAAGGATAATCATAATAGAGTTTTAATAAAACTGAGAATCAAGCTATAGTGGTCTTTTATCAGAGATGGTATAACAACCAAAATGACAGCATATGAACAACTTAGAAAATATTTCCCTAACAACTGGAAAGACGATTTGCAGGGTAAAATTAAAGCTTTGATTAAACCACTTAGAAGAACCAACTCACAAGTCTATGGGGCATGAGAGAATGATAATTTAGCTTGGGTGTCATAAAAATATTGACATCTAACTAAAGTCCATATGAATAATAAAAAGAGTCAATTTGGGAGTATTTTTTAAAAATTTTAATAAACTTTTAAATTTTATAATACAATTAGATTTTTACAGAAAAATTGGAAGATAGTATGCAATTCCTATAGGCCCAGTTTCCTCAATTATTAACATTCTATATTACTATAGTACATTCATTTGTCATAATGGATGAACCAATATTAATACATTAGTTAAAGCCCACATTTTATTCATATTTCCTTATTTTTTACCCACTATCCTTTTTTTCTGTCCCAGGATTTCCATACAGGATATCACATAATATTCAGTCACTATGTCACCTTAGGACCTTCATACCTATGACAGTTTCTTAGGTTTTCCTTATGTTCAATGACCTTGACAGTTTTGAGGAGCAATAGTCAGGTTTTTCTGTAAAATATCCCTAAATTGGGACTTGTGTAATGTTTTTCTCAGAACTAGACTAGGGTGGTAGGTTTTTCAAAGACCACAGAGGACAAGTTCCATTCTTATCTCATTATATCAAGAAAACATGCTATCAACATGACTCAGCACTGTTGATGTGAACCTTCATCACCTTGCTGAGGTCGTGTTTGCCAGGTTACTCTTTACCCCCTTCCTATACTATATTCTTTGGAAAAAAGTTACTATGTGCAGCCTACACTTAGGAAGTAGGGAGTTATGCTTCACCTCCTTGAGGATGAATTATCTACCTGAATTATTTGGAATTCTTCTTCTAGGAGATATGTCTATTCTCCTCCATTTGTTTGTTCAATCATTTACTTACATCAATATGGATTCGTGGATGTTTATTTTATATTTTGGGGTATAACGTAACACTATTTTATTTCATTGCTTGAATTGTTACATTTTTGGCCATCTGGAACTTTTTCAGTTGGCCTCTGTCCCTTTGACACGACCTCAACATTCTGAAGTTTTTGTTTTTGTTTTTCTTTTTTAGCACTTTCTAACTTTCTGGCACTGAAAGATGCTCCAACCTCAGCTTTTATATTTTCTATCCAAATCCTAAAATCAATATGCAGCAACATGGATGGACCTGGAGATTATCATACTAAGTGAAGTAAGTCAGAGAAACACAAATGTCATATGATATCAATTATATGTGGAATCTTAAAAAAAATGATATAAATCAACTTATTTACAAACCAGAAACAGACTCACAGACTTAGAAAACAAACTTACAGTTACCAAAGGGAAAAAGTGTGTGTGTGTTGGGGGGAGGGATAAATTAGGAGGTTGGGATTAACATATACACAGTACTATATATAAAATAGATGATCAACAAGGACCTACTGCATAGCACAGGGAATTCTACTCAATATTCTGTGATAACCTATATGAGAAAAGAATCTAAAAAAGAATGAATATATGTATACGTATAACTGAATCACTTTGCTACACACCTGAAACTAACACAACATTGTAAGTCAACTATACTCCCCCCCAAAAAAAACAAAAAAACCCTAGTATCAGCAATTTCTCCAAGGAGCCTGGTTCTTTTTATTGGAGAACGCAATTAGAAAAAAAGATCTGGGTGCTAGAATATTGATTACTACTAGAGTATTGTGGCTTCTACGTCCTCTCAGCTGACAGAGCAAGGAAATACATGTGTATGTACTAATTCATGTATATTCACATATCTATAAATATTTCTATATATAACCATCTGTGTCTCTATTTAGCTAAATATTGATAGTGAGTTCTCCAAATCTGATGCTCTAATACAGATCACTGTAGATTCCCCCTCACTTATCTGTGACCTCCTACTCCAACAGTAAAAAAACTTGGCTAATTTGGGAGTATTTTCATCTCTCCTTTTGTGATACAGATGACAGAGTTTGTAACTCAAAGTCTTTCCTCTCTGACCCTGGTGGAGAATGTCTTTCTACTTCCTGTTCAACAGAATGATATTACCCGAAATATAAAGGCAATGAGCTCACTGGCGATTTCTGAGTCCATGCTAAGGACTGTATAGGAGTTTTCTTATCCTTGTGATTCCCTCAAGGCTAAAAAAAGTGTGATAGAGTATGCACAGCAATTTCTTGCTTTATGGCAGTTAAATAAAAGCATTTGGCTTAAAGTGTTGTCAACCTAGCAAACTTCATAGGAATAAAATCACTAAAAGCTGTTCTTCCCTGAAACCGAGTGTTACTCATTGGCAGATGTTATCTGTTAGTAAAAGAATTGCAACCAGTAAATGTTAGGGATCAAGCTCCTACTTAATACAAAAACCTGACATCATCTGTGTCACTTACAAATCTGGTATTAATTATTTGATAAGCTTGGGGCTGATTTAGTAACACAGACATTTTGTTGTATGAATGGTGAACGTCAAGGATGACTTATTACCCTGAACACATTTAAAAGGAAGGCTAATATGATTTCTTATAGGAAAGGCCCAATGGCAGCTGCACCAGAGAGTCAATTACACTGTTGTGTGCACTGCACAGACTTATTTTCCAGAGCCAGAGAAAAAGAACAAGGCATAGTGATGTGGTTTTGGCTTCTCTGATTTTTGGATTACAGATCTAGAGAAAAAGAAAACATAGAGAAAAAGGAGAATTCTTGCTTAGCAATCTGAAAACAGGGTATTTTATATTTTAGTCTCCTTAATAAATTCATGAGGTTTAAGTCCACAAATAAGACTTTAATAGACTATCAAGTTGAGAGGCCACGGAGAGAGATATCAACATTATGAATATTTAACACAGCTGGATTTTCTATTCAAACAACCTTATAAGGATAAATATCAGAGCAGAAGTTGTACAATTCATTACTTTTTTGTGAATACAAGTCATGTTGAATGTGGCTCATTATGGAAAAATAAAACAGAACCCAAAATCGAAATTCATGAATCTGAGTAGACAATATGGTATAAAAATATTCCCTTAAAGACCAGTTTAAGTTGTGGTTATTCACCCCAAAAGGAAAAGCAACTTTGAATTAAACAGTAGGCAAACTGAAGGCAAGCATGTGGTCCTTGAGCAGACCCTCCCTGCCTGTCTGCAAAAGCAGAGATTTACAAAAAGAAATGGTGTCTCTGGCAGAAACAGTTCTTTTCTGCTCCTGATTGATCTGTTCTCTGAAAATTGCAAATTGTCCATATTCTATGTTGACAACTTCCAAAACAATACTGTGACTGAGAATGCAGTTTTGTTTCTAGTAGCCATATATCGTATAGGCAAACAGGGTACTTTTTGAACATAAATACATATTTTAGTGGCGATATTGGGGTCAATGAGATAGGATGTTAATAGAATATACCCAATGCTTCTTAAGAGATGCTGAAGTATAGTCTGCCTCCAAGACCTAGTGTTAGAATGAGGTCACATGCGTGATTACAAAATGACATACACTGGCCAGAGCCCGCTGTGGGTTGTGTTATGCCTGGTGTAGCAAGGCAGAACCTACCTAGATACCTGCAATGGGGACTCCAGCGTCCCTTTGCAAACACTGTTTAATCTTTCTGAGCTCCTATTGCCACTCAATACAGTGATGACAAAGTAAGGACTCATACTGTGACTGTATAATCAGGGTGTGATAAATATTTGAATATATGAATGACATAAAAGTTAACTACTGTTCTTAACCCAACCCCCTTTTTTTAGTAGTTCAAATAATGGGGTTGATTTAATCAGAAGAAATAAACATTTGTTGAGAAATCATTGACAAGCATACAGATTTCAGTGAGTTTATGTGGCTGAGTACATATGGTAGCACCTTTCCCACCACTGGTACTCCATGCTTGAGAGCTTCCATACTTATCCTTCAATTTTCTCGAGTAGGTTAATACTAAAGTTTGAAGGACTGACTCCCCATCCAAATAATTTTTATTCTATATGCCTCAAGAGTAAACTTATATAGTAATTAAGAATATAGGTCAAAACATAATAAAACAAAATTACAAGAATAATAAAATATAGTTCAGTCATTTCTTCTTCTATTTTAATATCCAGGTTTTACCAAGACAACTTTTAATGACACAAAAACTTTTCGTCCCAGGAAAATGTTTAAATCTCTTAGTATAGTATAAAAATTTATTCAAAACCTATGTCCAAAAGTGGCTAGACATATTATGAAAAGATGCTTAATCATATTCTTAAAAAAAATAAAAGTAAAATAATCAAAATACAAAAATTCCACCTATCACATTAGTAAATTTAAAAGGTTTGATGGTACTCAAAGCTGCCAGGTCAATGAGAAGAAAATATTGATAAACTGTTAACAGAAGGATATATTGCTGGAAAGATTCTGGAGAGCCATTTGGCCAAGATATTTATATACTAAAACATTTATGTAAATAACATTATAATTAACAAAAAACTTCCGGAAACTACCCAAACATTCATCAATCGAATCAGTTAAGTTGTTTCAACCCTACAATGAAACACTTTTCAGTTGCTAAAATTTCTGAGTTAGGTCTATATATGTTGCCATGGGAAGATCCCAGAAATATGTCATAATCACCCTAAAAAACCAGCAAGATGCAGAACAACATGTAGAATATGATTTCTTTTATGTACAAATTCAAATTATTCAAAACTTTTTTTAAAGGAAATTCAAGATTAACTATTAATAACTATTAATCGTAATTCCCTTTGGGGAAAGACTTCAGCGATGATAAAGTGGGTGCTTTTACTCTCTTCTTTTATCTTCATGTATGATTTTAATAACATATATACATTTTTTATTTTATTTAGAAAGTTGTCAACAAGGTTAATTTGACATTGTGATTATGATCCATTATTTGGTTCTTTGTCTTACTTTATGTTTAAAATTTTGTAATAATTGCTTTTTAAAATTTAAAGCAAATAAAGCCTAAGTTGTCCTTTTAGCTCCATTTCTTTCTACTCCTTCCCCCTCTCCTACTCCTTAACTTGCTACTTTTAAAATGGACCATATATTTTCATTTCTCTGCACATAATACTTTCTGCTGGAAATCGTTTCCTTCCCCTTTGTCAGCCTGATAAATTCCCCTTACTATTTCATACCAACGCAAATATTCTAAGTATTTTCAGTGGTATATTCAGTGCCTATCAAATGTTACTTGGCATTAATTTTTCTCCTAAAGTGTTCTAAGTATTATGACACTATTTAAAATAGGTTTAATACTAGGAGATAAAGGATGAGAGTTTTAAAAATGGGCTTCTACTTATGAAGTTTATAAAAACAGCTAGCTTTAGTTTGTTTAATGAATCTGTGATAAGTGTATTCAAATTCTGAATCTGAATATACTTAATAGCAATAGTAGAACAATACTCTTGTTGCTATTTATACCTTACAGAGCCATCCAGCTACACACCAAATCCTCATGTCCATCCACCCCCATGTAAAATACCTTTCCCTGCTTTTAATGGACATTGAACATGCTGGCAAGGGCTCCGGAATTTTTTTTTAACCTGCAGGGACAGTGGCAGCAGCACTAAAATAGAAGTAATGGCGTGCACTGCATGAGAAATTTACATTATTATCTGGCAGTAGATGGGTTTGCTTACCCTGTACCCACCAGCTCTGTCCCTTGATAATCACCTTCACACTCAGCTGCACTTCAGAGCTTGTTTACCATGTTGCAATGAGGTTTACTCCCTAAGTTTATTTGATGTTAGCCATTTGAAAACATTATCATTTAAATTGGTTCCTGTAACTAATGAGCATATGTTTCACGTGTGTTTCACTGGGATGAGCCAATAGAAGTATCTGTGCGTGAGGACTGTTTTTGAAGGGAGTCATTTTAGCCACAGTATAATGTCAAATTTTAAACTGTTAAGGTGTGAAAGGGGTAGATCTCCTCTGGCATGAAATGATAACAGAATTTTGTGAGAATGAAGGAAAACTGAAACTAGAGCTGATATAATTATAAGCTAATTTAAGAGCAATCTTGAGTGCAAAATGCTTCAAACTTGCTTTGAGACATTCTGAATCTGTTGAATGACATAACTATTCCCTTTAGACTTGCTGGAGGGAGAGCACAAGAATGTCAGATAACTTGCTATAGCTGCAGACTGCCATAGTGGGTGACACCTAATGGAAGAATATACTTATCTGTAATGACAGTGTGGAGGGTGACACTGGGCACTCAAATCAAGTCCCCTCCACTTCAAGAACATAAAATAACTGCACCAAAAGCAAAGAGGAAGGTAACTAGAAATGAGATGTAGAATTTGGAATAAAATTCTATAGGACCAGAAAAATGTTTAAAATTGGAGTAAAAAGCAGCCACTCAGTATCTCTTCAATGCTCTTCTGGAATGCATACCCCCATATTTCCCTGGAGAATCACATTCTCCCACAGGCTCAGCTTATCATTTTGCTTAAGGTTGACTTTTTCCCTACCAGATGTCAGGGAAGGAGGGCTTGACCAGTTAGAATCTTGTATGCTCTTGGCTATAGAAACTGGTTTGGGGATGGGTTATGTGACTCAGTCCGAGCCAGTGAAATGCAGGATATTTGGCAGAGATTGATGACAGAAATGTACGTCTATTTTCCTGTAGACCTGACCCTGGGAGAGTATAGTGCTGAAAGCCAACAGGGACAAGAGCTGAGCTAAGATTGGGGGAAGGATCTGGTCTTACGGCATTGTTTGAGATCTTGAATTCAGCCACAGATGAAGCTAGATTTACCCAGGACTTCTTAATAACACAACCCAATAACTTGCCTTTTTGCCTAACTGGATTTAGCTTAGTTTTCTGTTACTTGCAATGAAAAGCATTCTGATGTACAATATAATAATTTAGATCAATGTTTCATTTAAAAATGTACATAACTGAAGTTTCATGGTCTCACAAGCACTGAGATAGGAGCTAAGGTTCTTCCTCTCCTAATGATAGCTGGGTCTATCCCAATAATCCCAATAACAATAAACTGCAATGGAGGAGATGAAACTACAGCTGCAGCAATGCACTTGGCATCACCAGTGGGTTTTTATCATCTTTTTCAGCTTTGTATGGTATTTCCATTACCAATACATATGTATATTTAAAATATCATTTTTTTTCCTTTTGCTAGAGTGAGAGTAGCAACAGACTCCTATTAAGCGAGAATGTTTCACGCTTTTAATAGCCTTTTAAACAAATAAAACGCTTTAGTTTTCTTACTTTGTCAAAAAACCTACAAAAGTTCAAATAATTTTGCTCGCGTTTTTTCAATTCTGTTATAGATATGTATGTATTATATTTAAATCATTCCTTGGCAAATATTCCTGACTATAAAATACACTAAACAGAATGTACACTTAACAACAGTTTCATTTTTCAATGCAACTTTGCAAACATTTGCTCTAAAAAGAAAAAGCTTAGCTTGGGAACTGGATTTTCCTTAACAGCTTCTAAATGTTGCTCTAGAAAGAGATGTCCTAGATATAGGGGTAGTCATGTTTAGGAGGTGCTATAGAACGAATGTTTGTGTCCCTCTCCAAGACCCTCAAATCCATATGTTGAAATCTAATCCCTACTGTGACGGTATTTGAAGGTGGGACCCTTAGGAGGCAATTAGGTCATGAAGACAGAGCCCTCACCATGGGATTAGTGCCTTTATAAAAGGGACCCCAGGGATTCCTTGCTCCATCATGTGAGGACACAGCAAGAAATTGACACTTTGCAACCCAGAACAAGGCTCTCACCAGAAGTCGACCATGCTAGCATCCTTATCTTGGGATTCTAGCTTCCAGAATTGTGAGAAATAAATTTCTGTTGTTTATAAGTCACTCGGTCTATGGTATTTTGTTGTAGCAGCCCAAAAGGACTCAAACAGAAAACATGTACAATTATACTCATAGGACCACCATTTACAAAAGCAAACTACAGGAAACAACTTAAATGCCCATCACTAAGATAGCTGACATTCTCTTATAGTCTTAAAAGGGAATGTTATATTGCCATGAACAACAAAACACAATTACTGTCAACAATAAGAATAAATCTATAAAGCAATGGTGAATGAATGAACAAGTTCACATAGATTGCCTACGTATGTAGTAAAATGCCATTTCTAGAAAATTCAAAAGTTAGCAAAACTAAGCAACATATTATTTGGGATTTGATACACAGATGTTAAAGTCCTATTTTAAAAAGCAAGGGAAAAGCAAAGGCAACCACAGCAAAAATTTACAAGAGTGACTACATCAAACCAAAAAGTTTCTGAACAGCAAAGAAATCATCAATAAAATGAAACAATCTACTGAATGGGAGAAAATATTTCCAAATCACAAATCTGATAAGGGGTTAATATCCAGAATATATAAAGAACTCATGCAACTCAATGGCAAAAAAACCAAACAATGTGATTAAAAAATGCACAGAAGATCTCATGGGTGTTTTTCCATGGAAGACATACAGATGGCCAACACATACATGAAAAGGTGCTCAGTGATACTAATCATTAGGGGAATACAAATCAAAACCACAACGAGATACCACCTCATACCTTTAGAACAGCTATTTTCAAGAAGGCAAGAAATAACAAGTGTTGGTGAGGATGTAGAAAAATGGGAACTCTCATGCACTCTTGGTGAGAATATAAATTGATGCAGCCACTGTGGAAAACAATATGGGGGTTCCTCAAAAACTTAAAAATAGAACTACCATGTGATCCAGCAATTCCACCTCTGAGCACTTATTAAAAAAATGAAAATAATAACTTCAAAAGATATATGCACCCCTATATTCATTGCAGCATTATTTACAATAGCCAAGACATGGAAGCAACCTAAGTGTCCATGAAGGGATGAACAGATAAAGAACATGCAAAATACACACAGACACAGACAGACAGACAGACAAATACACACACACACACGCACACACACACACTGGAATATTATTCTGCCAAAAAAGAGAAGGAAATCTTGCTATTTGTGACAACGTGGATGGACTTTGAGGGCATTATGCTAAATGAAATAAGTCAGGCAGATAAGGACAAACACTATATGATCTCACTTACATGTCGAATCTAAAAACTCAAAGAAACAAAAAACCAAGCTCACAGATACAGAGAATAGATTAGTGGTTGCCAGAGTTGGAGGATGGTGGTGGGTGAAATGGATGAAGGTGGTCAAAAGGTACAAATTTCCAATTATAAAATAAATAATGTATATCATGGTGACCATAGTTAATAATAATGTCTTATATATTTGAAAGATGCTGAGAGCAAATCTTAAAAGTTCTCATCACAAGAAAAAAATTTGTAACTATGCACGGTGACAGATGTTAACCAGACTTATCATAGTGATAATTTTGCAATATGTACAAATATTGAATCATTCTGTTGTATACCTGAAACTAAAATGTTATATTTCCATTATACCTAGATTAAAAAAAGCAGGGAAATGGAAATGATAACACCAAAGTCAGGATGGTAGTGATGTGTTTGGGACATGGAGTTGGAAAAAGCATGGAAAAGGGGAACAGAGCTAGGGACCCTTGGCATTGGTGAGGTTAGCAAGACTGTAGGTCTGGGGTTTGCTGGGGGCATCACTGGTGTTTCTTTTAATTATATGCTTTGTAGTATATATATTTATTTATGTATATGTTCCTTTGTATGTTTCAAATGTTACATAATATAAAACATTAAAGATGCCTGTCTAGCAACATATGCATGCAGACAGCTTTGACTATATAAGTCTAATAGGTAAGGCCTTATTTTGTTGACATATATGCAAATATGTACTTTGCATTTGGAAATTCATAGGCAAATTCAGTCCTATCATTCCAAATCTATTAAAATTCAAGATTTAATTTAGGTGGAAATGGCAGATTCTGAAATTCATGATTATCCCTAATACCTACCACCTACAGTGCTTTTCCCTCCATTTTTTGACACTGTCAAACCAGTGGCAAAAGATAGAGTATTGGTAAATTGTATGAGGACACTAGCTGCTTTTTCTTCCTAAAGTTCACTTAAACTGTGACCTTAACTTTAACCATTTCTTATTGGGCAGGTATAGTCTTTTTCCCCTCTTTTTATTAGCAAGAAATTATTTTCTTCAGCAGAGTAGAGTCTTATTGAGGTGAAGAACAAAGACTCCAGATCAGTAAACTCAGGGTTCCAATAAATGAGGTGCCACTTATTGGTTGTGTTATTTTGTGGCAAGTTACTGAACCTCTTTCAACTCTGCTTTCTTCAGCTGTAAAATGAGGTTAGTAATGGTACCTACCTTGCTGAGATGTGAAGGTTAAAAAAAATGAATGTCTACAATAAAAACAAATGCCTGTAATAAACTTGGTCTCAGGCTTGGCAGCTAGTAAACATTCAATAGATTTTAATTATCGTAATTATATGTCAGCAAGCATACAGTAGTTAAAGCCAGTAAAAAAATTACTCTTAAATATCAGAGAAAAAAAATCACTTGATTTCTCAAGATTAGGACCTTAAATATACACTAACATTTGAATTTTAGACACCGTTAAAAAAGAGCCTAACACCAGCATCACAGGGTTTCCTCCCTCAGCTTGCAATACTTCCCTTGAAGATAATGGATGGTTGATGCAGGAAGAGCAAAGCATGTGATAAACCTAATAACAAACCGATCTACACTTCTTTTTCCTGACTTAGGACACATGATAGCTTACACAAAGCACTGGTAACAACAGATCTCTATGGTACTCTGAAATTCTAGGCTTGTTCCTAGCATCTACTATATGAAAGTATTAAAGGACAAAAATCCCCAACTTTATAAACCTAGCATGCATTTATGTACAAGAATATTTTTTTCTAGTAGCATTACACACATCCTATTATCTGCCTCAGCAAACAGCACATAGATTCAAATAATTCAATAGCCAAACAACAAAAGAAAGCAATGTAACAATGGCCTTGGTTGTGAAAAGTAAGTCTCAGTAATTGAATAATATCTCATACTTGAAGAAATTCATTCTTGATTGAGGCATCACATAAAATAAACATGCAAAATACTGTTTATTCATTTTATTCCAACATTGCAAATATTTATATATAAATTTAACATATTAATATTTTGTAAAAATTTGCCACCTCTGTTACCAAATACAGGTGTTTTCTCTGTGCTTTAAACTCACTGCAATTTTGTAATAAGTAACTGTGAGTTATCTCAAATTTGCCTCAGGGAAAAGTATAACCACTGAATCAGAAACATTTAGTTGTAGTTGCAACTAAATAGTCTTTTTTTCTTCCTGATAAAAAAGTGACTCTTCTATTGACTTGAAAACCAGGATTTAAAAAAAAAAAAAGCTTAAAAATTAATTAAATGCACAATCCTATACAGTGCCTTTCTTGTGGTAGTATAATATACTCATATCTTATATTCACCAAATAATGTGTTTGAGACGTTTATTTTGCCATAAAATCAATGCATTAAAGCTGTATACATGGGAAAGAGAGTGAATCAAATTCTTCAGGGGTTCACCAGTGGGTGTCCAGGGGAGGAGAGATATCTGTGTGAAGTGTCCCACCAAAGTTTCCAAAAACTGGCCTCACTGATAATTTAGCACTTGAAAAAGAGCACCCCCGCCCTACAATAGTTGGTACATTTCTTTTTTTTTTAAACTTTTTATTTTATATTGGAGTATAGGGGATTAACAATTTGTGATAGTTTCAGGTATACAGCAAAGTGATTCAGTTATACATATACATGTATCATTTTTTTTTCAAATTATTTTCCCATTTAGGTTGTTACATAAGATTGAGCAGAGCTCCCTGTGCTATATAGTAGGTCCTTTTTAGTTATCCATTTTAAATATAGCAGTGTGTATATGTCAATTCTTAAGGTCAGGGACTCATCTTACATACCCTGTATCTCCAACATACAACCTAATGCCTGGCACTAGTCCTCAAACATTTACTGCTTTATAAAACAGAACAGAATAAAAGAAAGCAATGGCAGCAGGAAATTATTCTGGATTTTCAGGCTTATTTGATATTCAAACCAGTTCTATGCAGCCAACTGAAGGCAGAAAATGACATAGAACAGTGGGTAACTGAGGTAAAAGCTATACTCCATCCAGTACCTCTAAGGGTGCCTGCTGTGGTCTAGGCACAGGGCGAGTCACAGGCATAAGCAAACTGTGTCTGAATCAGAGCACGTGTGGTTTGCTTTGTGCTGTGAAGATCTATTGGTAGTCTTGGTCCAGCTGCAAAATAAACAACGTATTCGATGCTCTTTCTCAAGGGTAATTATAAACCAAATTGAAATACCTCTGAAGTTTAGGAAAGTTCACCCAAGCTTTCCTTTGTTATACTTCTTGTTTCTTTTTGACCTTCCTGAGTTCACAAGGGTTTTGTTCCAAGTAGATTCAGTGATGTAACAGAAAGGCTTTATTCTAATTTCCAGCTGGGTAAGCCAGAGAGTGCGGTGCAGGTTGGTAGAGCAGATGCTAGTGTGCTTTACAATGTGACCGTCTATCTCAAAAAGGATCAAAAAAGTGGAGTTATGATTGATTCAGAATTAAGTTGGGGCTGCATGTTTTGTAACTTTTGAGTTTCTAGTAAAAACGAAATTTCTCTTTTCCGTTTTTACAAACTGCATAAAAGTCTGTTATTTCTCTGTGGCTTCCTAACTGCCACAATGGCAACAGACTTCCATCTTCTGCTTGGCTGTCTTCACTTAACTCGCCATTTTGAGCTTCAGCTATTGACTGACTGACTTGGGAAGCAATCCCAAATAATTTCAATGTGTGTATATGTTTGTGTAGGTGCCTGTGTGTGTATATGTGCGTGGGCACACGTGTGTAAACTGATGGACATTCTGAGCAGATAGGGATTATACTGTTTCGTATTCTGTTTTCACTACTTAAAATCTCAAGCAACAGGGAAAACCTTGCTAATTTGAAAAGCATGGGTCACCACTATCTGGACCAGTTTAGGATATTTGATTTTTTAATTAAACAACAGGATTGGTATCTATTTGGCTAGGGATTCAGAGCTACTTAGAATGGTGAACCATTGTGACTAGACTCATATTGACTTAATGAGGTTTTTCTATTTGTTTCCCTAAAGGATAAAATCAAGGGGAAAAGGATTTTTCACAACTAACAAAGCCTGTCCATTTCCCCCAATCCATCCCAATTTCAATGTGTAGTTCTCTTTGCTATAACGAGGGTAAGACGTTCAATATTCTGAACCCATCTTGACCATTTTTTTTCTATTTGGATACTTTGTGAACAGCATCTTCACACTGATGTCTAACCTGGAATCCTAACAAATTTCACAAATTTGAGTCTAAGTAGAATGATAAAACTTGAGTCTAAGTAGAGTGATAAAACTTCAAACTGGTAATTTATTTTTATAAACCAGTTCATCACATGCCTATACAAAACCGGTATTTATGTGTACAAATATGCATATGGTATATAGGGTTTTTTAAATTCTAAATCATGGGTAGATTATACATCGGCCCTATTTAAGCTCTTAGAGGAATTCCTACTTGTTTTTATATAAGTACTGCCACCCTAGGAATGCCCAAATTCTCCTCAGAAGCAGTGTTCTAATGCTATCCTATGAAGACAGATGCTTCAAACAACCTGCATTAATTATATTTTTAATACGACCAAAGAAAATGTCAGGTGAAGGGGGTGATTTTCTGATTTAAAAACGAAGGAGGTGTCTGAGCAACCAGGCTGATGCTAAACTGAATCCTTAACAGGTACTTGCGTTCCTTATGCCCAGAGGGCTGGTTTTGTAATCAATCAATAAAGAAGTAAGTACACATAAATGATGATATGTTGCAAACCATGAGACATATTCTATTAACAAACTACAATCGATCACATGATTTTCTTTCCTCCTTTGCCTGTGGGAGTCACGCTGGTTTTGTAGGGTGTGCTTTTCATAGAAAACTAGTCATTCTTCTCTCCCTCAGTCTTATACACACACACACACACACACACACACACACAGAGCCCTTCTTGATTTCACTTTTAAAAGACATTCTTGAGTATAATGGACAGCAAAGCATCACAGGCAGCAGGCTGATGAGGATAATGAGAAGGAATGGAATCAGGTAATGAAGCTAAATTTTATAAACTTGATAGGCATGATTGTCGGACAAACACTGGATAGGTTTTTAATCATTATTGTAGGGTATGAAAGAGTCATACAAAGCTAGAGTGAGATATTTACAATGAATATTTAAATATCACATATTCCTCTTCCTGATCAGAAAGTAACATATTGATTTGGAAAATATATCTGCAAAGAAGAAAATAAAAATCATGTAATCCCTATACCCTGAGACAATACTCTCAACTGTGTTAAGATTGTGATGTATTTTGGGATTTTACTACATTATTGAGAGGTAAAAAATGACTAAGAACCCATATGTTTTTCCTGTAGGTTCCGTCCTTTGAAAGCTGGTAGGAAACCAAGGTGATATAAAAATGCTGTACCTCCTATGACTAAGTTTCAGATTGCACCACTGAAGTAAGAGGTTTTTTACCAGTATGTACCCTTACACTGTTTATTTTTGAGGGTAGACACTGACAAAACTGGAGATATTTATGGTACTGACCCTAGTACTGGATCTGGGTACAGAACCACTGTTCTTTGGCTCACCTGCTTTTCTTATGCTTTACAGAAACTGAAAAGCTCATACCAGGCTGAAATTTGTAATTAATAACATTTAACTTCTTAAAAAGAATGGAATTTATAGGAACTGAAAAGCACAGAAAATATTAGAAAGAGAGAAAAACTATCAGTGGGCATTCAACCACTTAAACAGTTACTGTGGGAAAACATTTTATCTTAAATTCACATTATTCCCAATGCTACAAAAATTCCTATTGATTATTCTATATTTGACCATTTTCCCCTAACTTTAACATTAAACAAATTTCCATGTCAACTAGTGTTCCTGTTGCCCATTAACTTATGTAAGATGCATCTTACTACATGAATTAACAAAAATAAAGCTACTCTGGTGCAGAACAACATCCCATTCCCTCAATTCCAGTGGCTTTTTTTTTTTTTGACAGTTTTTTACTTATTTTTTACTTTAACACTATATTTCTGTATAATTACAGTAAGTCCTCTACATATGAACCTTCAGGTTGGGAACTTTCAAAGGTGTGAACGTGTGTTCGCATGTCCTCTATCCCATGAGTTAGTTTACGTGTCTGGCGTATGTTGTTATGTGCATGCATCCTCTACAAGTGGTTGTGCTTTTGTGTACTTTACTTTTGTGTGAGAAGTATTATAAACCTATTACAGTACAGTATTACATAGCCGATTGTGTTAGTTTGGTACCTAGGCTGACTTTGTTGGATTTACGAACTAATTGGATTTATGAACGCACTCTCAGAATGGAACTCTTCATATGTAGGGGATTTACTGTAATTCAATCATAGGGCTCAAATGTCAAAATGATATCAAGAAATGGTCTATTGAGAAACAATATTTGCACCCTTGTCCTGGTCTTAACTTTTTCTGCCCATCTATGCCCTATAGGTAATCTCACTTCTATTAGTTTCTTATGCCATGTTCCTTTGTTTACTAATAAATAACTATAAAAACAATCTGTATGTATATAGACTATATTTATATATAGTTGATAAACTATAAAGATAGTATATATACAGTATATACATACACACACGTACATACATATGAATGTTTAAGCTAGGCATGTCTTATAAAATTGTCAATATTAGGTTCTTGAACCGAAGGTGGCAATAATATATACATACATGTATTATTATAAACTTGCTTTTTAATAATATATTCTGGAGATCTTTCTACAATAATACAAAGTTTATTTATACCCTTTTTAATCGCTACAAGAGGATGTATCACAGTTTAATCAGCCTCCTAGTGGTAAACACTTGGGATCATTTTTTTTTTCCTTTGGCATGATTAAACTGTACTACAAAGATTAAGTTAGCACAGAAGCCATTTTTATTTGTGCACAGTTCTATATGTAAAACGCATTTCCAGAAGTGGGATTATTGAATCAAAGATAAATACACTTGTAATGAAGTAGATGCTGACAAACTGCCCTCTGAGGTAAGCAGAATAATGGTCCCTCAAAGATGTCCATATCCTAAGGGAATCCTTTCACAATGTATACATATACCAAATCATCATGTTGTACACTTTAAATATTTTACAATTTTATTTGTAATTTTATCTCAATAAAGCTGAAAAAGAGAAGAAGAAAAAAGTCCATACCCTAATCCTTGGAACCTGTTAATATATTCCCCTATACACAGCAAAAGACAATTAGAAGATGTGATTAAGGTTCAGGATCTTAAGATGGGGAAGTTATCTTGGATTATCTTGGCCCAATATAATCACATGAGTCTTTAAAAGTGGAAGAAGAAGAAGGCAGGTAAGCTCATGGGAGAGATGTGATCTGTGAAGGTCTTGACCCGCCATTGCTATCTTTGAAGTTAGAAGAGGAGGGTCACGAGTCAAAGAATGAAGGGAATGACCCTCAGCTGACAGCCATAAGAAACCAAATTTTGCCAACACCTTGAATGAGCAAGAAAATAGGGACCTCAGTTCTAGAACTTCAAAGAAATGGATTTTCCTCTGCATCTCCAGTAGGGAACACAGCCTGCCGTCACACTGATTTTAGCCCTGTGAGAGCTGTGTGGGATGTCTAATCTACAGAACTATAAGATGATAAATCTATCTTGTTTTAAGCCTCTATTTGTTATAGCAGCAATAGAAAACGAATACACCCTCTACAGGGTTTGGATCACTTTGTACTCTCATCAGCGGTTTATGGGACTGTTTCTCCACATCTTCACAAATAGAATGTGTTACCAGATTCAGATTTTTGCCAATCTGAAAGGTGAAAGGAGTATCTCAGTGTGATTTTAATTTGCATTTCTCTTTGTAACAATAAGGCTGAGCATCTTTACACTGATGTTTATATGTACTGAGTGTCTATTCATGTCTGTTGCTCACTTTTCTACTGGGTTGTTGGTATTTAATGAAGTTCTAAGGGTTCTTCATATATTCAGAAGATGAGGACTTCACGTGATAGGAATTGCAACTATTTTTTCCCAAATTATTCATTTCTCTTATGAATTTAAAGTTGAGCCTTAACATTTTCATTATTTTCTCTAGTTTCTATGAAAATTTCATAAAATTGTTGTGGGTCTCTGTGTAACAGAAGCTAAGATACCAGGAACAGTACAAGTTTTTGAGGGAAGAAATAAAAAAGAAGAAAGAACTGTTGAATAAACTTGCTTTTTTCACTTTCTTACCTTAAGTCTGAATCATTCCTCTCATGGCTCCTTTCTAATGCCTTAGCCTTAAGTAGCTCCCAATTCTAGAATGGTCCCCACCAGGGGGGCAAGAAAAGACTGTGCAGTAAGGACAGCATCTCGTAGCAGAGTCTTCAATTGAAAGTCGTATTGTTAGACCTAAAGCTGTCCAAGAACCTAACACCAGGTGCTGCATATCAGCAGGGCAGTGGTATTATTATGCACAGTGAAACACTGACAAGCCCTCTCTGCAGTGACACCAGCCAGCTCAGGTTATAATTACCCCTATTACATCATCGCGTTTCTGTGCTACATACACAGCAAGTGAGCTCTTGCTTGGGAGACAGATTTGTGTTTATAGCCAAAGAGTTGTTCCTTTTTAATTCAAACCAGGTTTGCTGATAGCGGGGAGGGGTGTAAGGGAGGGAAGAAAAACTGTTATAATTAGAGGATCAGGAGGAGAAACAATAAACACTTAAACGATGAGGAGGTGATCATCAAGCACTCCGAAACAGAAGATCAGGGTTTAAGCCAGGCATTTCTGACAAGGATATCAGTACTAGGTTCATTAACTGCCCTTCCTGCTTTCAGAATATTTTAAATGTGGCAATTTACACTAAAATGGATTTAGTGACACCATCTTCTCATTACTGTCAGTTTACATTTGGGTTCATAAACTATAATTGTAAATAAAATATGCTTTTCATTACAATGTCTATTTAGTAGAATATGGTAGGAAATTAGAGGCATAATCACGATCTAAATTATTAATTCAGTGATATTTTTCAGGTGCTGTATGTAGATACTCCATTGTGCCTAATGAATGTGCATATATAGTGGTTGAATTAGGTCGTTTCCATGCTCTGCCTCCCCTTCCCTCCCCTTATTTTGTTTTTGCTTCTCCACCTCTTCACATGGTAAAAGGGGGTTTTTCAAGTAGTCTGCCTGTAATTATCTATGCCATTATTTTTATCCCATTTCTCCCACTAAGTTTTAAGAGGTGCCCAATAAATAGCACCCTTCTTCCATGTCTATGTTCTAAATGTTGAGAAAAGAAAGATTAGGAGACTAAAATATTAGCTTTATTATGGACAAAGTTAAGTTGGAGAATATAACTTAGTTTGTGGGATAAATGCACTAAAATTTGGGAGATTCCTGGTCTGTCCTGATCAGAGTGGACAGCGCAAGCTTCCCCTCTGTAGTGGGCTGAGTAATGGCCATAAAAAATATCAGGTACTAATTCCTGGCACCCATGAATGTTAACTGGTAAAGTTTTTGCAGATGTGATTATGTTAAGCATCTTGAGATGAAGACATTTTCCTGGTCATCAAAGAGGGCCTTAAAGGCCATGAGAAGTGTCCCTGTAAGAGAGAGGTGGAGGGATGTAAGGCAGGCTGAGAAGGAAAAGGCAATGTGACTGCAAAGGCAGAAGTGGGAGTGATGCAGCCACAAGCCAAGGATTGCCAACAGCTAAAGAAACTGTAAGCAGCAAGGAATATTCCCCCTCCTAGAGCCTCTGAGGGACTGCAGCCCTGCTGACACCTTAATCTTGGCCCAGTGAAACTGAACTTGGAATTCTGGCCTCCAGAACTGTGACAGTAAATCTCTGTTTTTTTTTAGGGACTAAATTTGAAGTGTTGGGTTGGCCAAAAAATTTGCCTGGGTGTTACAGAAAAACCCAAAGGAATTTTTTGGACAATCCTATAATTTGTTATAACAGCCTCAGGAAGCTAATACCCTCCTCCCCCTCCCACTCATCTCTGGTAGACAGCCTCTGGAGGTGCTGAGGATGAAGGTTTTCAAGAGAAAGAAGAGCTGAGAGGGTCATTTGTGGCCAGGTAGCACTTGCAAACTCACCAGTCAGGTGGGTCATGTCATTTTTTGTGGGGCAGAGTGGTTAAAAAACAGGGAGGGGCCAAAATGTGTTACGGTAAATGGCTCTGCATAGAAACCTCCCTCTTTCCCTTGATTCATGGACATCCCTAAGTTCCAATAATTGCAATGTTAAAATAACTTTTGCTATTAAAATATTATGGTCATTATTAAGTCTGAACAAAGGCTGAAGTTGAAATCAGCTTCTACATCAGAGAAATTGAAAGGTCAAGATTGACAGTGTATGTTAGTATGAGAACAAAGATTATCCATCAAATTGAAATTTTACTCTCCACCTCACAAACAACTTCCATGTTATAGCATGGAAGGGGAGGTTACCTTTTGTCTTGCTTAATGAAAGAAGTAAATTAGCTGCTATCAACATTATCAAACTCCCTGCTCATCTTCACCTATGAAATGGTACTGTTTATTTGTAAATGTTCAAGTTCTGTTTTTAAAATATGTTCCCTCAACATTGAATAATTACATGGAAAAATTACTATATTTATCTACTTGAAATATCCTCTCTTTAAATGTTTTTACTCTGCTTTAAAAAACTGACAAATCAGGGAAAAGCTTGTCAAAAATCCAAAGACACGTATAACGAAAGAAAAAAGCATCACCTACTGACTTTGCCTCAAAGGAGTTGTGATTCACGCAGCCTATCCATTTGTTCCCTGTTACTATCTTCCCTTTCGTATGGCCTTCCCCAAATGATGTGTTGAGTATTATTTTCCATAACAGGTCTAAATAAAATAATGTTTATTCAACAAATATTTAATGAGTGCCAACTATGCACAAAGCACTATTAAGGGAACAAAACAAAGACCTCTACCATGCTGGGCTTACTTTCTTATGTCTAGGGCATCCTTTGGAGAATCTGATTTAACTCCATTGGAGGACATCTTTGCTTAACTTGGGCATGTGCAAGCAATGAATAAAAGGCGGTCGAGAGCTTAGGCATGCCAGAGAAACCACACAAGCAATGGAGAATGATCATTTTTTTTCTTGCAAATGAAAACTAAATGTTAAACAAAATTTTTGAATAGGTCATTGTCATTCCCTCTCACTGAAGGAGGGATAAAAAAAAATTATAATGTTCTACTAAATCCTTCCCATTTTTTCCTTGGCTCTCTGGAGCAGATGCTCTGGACCTAAAAGAAACTGGCATAGACCAGAAAATCACATATTATAAGTACTGAACTTTATGAAAATGGGAATATATTCTCCTTTCTATTTTTTTCAGTGTATATTTCATAGAACTCTTTGGAAGCTCTAAGTTTTTATTTCTTTTGTTTTTGTTTTGTTTTTTAGCAAACAAGTGCATGTTTTGGGACTTGTTACCTATGCTCTGCATATTTATTCTCTAATTGTTCCATATTGGTATCTCTTATTTCCACAAAAATATTTTAATTTCCTTTGTGGGGTTTTATTGTATTTTATTTTATATGTCCTTAGAACAGTGCTCTAGAGTAGGCATTTAATGAAATTTCTCAATTGATATGAGCAGTAAAAAAAAAAAATGACTGCCTAGAAAGAAGAGAGACAGTATATAATAAAGCAGTAACCAGTAGAATTTAAGGGGTCAAAAAGAAGTTATGTTGTTTAATCCACTGTTTTTCAAAAAAAACATTTCTTCTTAGATGCTTCCTTTCACTGTTCACTAGAACATCACTTGCAAATTTGGAATATGAATATTTTTACAAAGAAATGAATAGGGACAATTGTTCATGATATTTAAGGGCTATTGAAGAGGAAATAATTTTCTTTAATCAGCAGATTATATCATGTGGTTCTAAAACTTAAAAACTAGAAAAAAAATTTCTTGACCTTTTACTGATATGACCAGTTATCATTACTCTTTTATAGACCATTAATGCCATAATCTCCTGTGAATAATTTGATTCCTTTTCCTTTCAAATGTACATGTGACCTCTTTTAAAGTGGATATTGCCAGTTTACTCTTTCAAAATTTATTTACTTGTGGGTAAGTAAACTCTCTTTCAGTAGATCATTAAGCAATTCTTAGAAGTGAGGTTGACAGATGGGTGGCAGTTCTCAGATATACTCAGATATATAAATGCTGTCATTTTGGTGCATTTAGACTGGTGAGCACTCTTCTCCTTGCCTTCCAGTTCTTAAATAATAATAATAATCATCATCATCATCCAGTTCTTAAAAATTTTGAGCGTGTGGTCTTTTTTCCCTTCAACCTTACCCAAACAGTTGTTTAATTTTTTATATATGAGAAAAAGGTAACTAGAGTGTCTGATGTAACTGTAATAATTCTAACAAAGGATATCTTAGGAGGTTACAAAGAAAATTGTAAACCATTATTGAAGAAAATTATAGAAGACCTAAATAAATGTATTACTATACTATGTTCATGGAGAGGAAGATTCACTTTTGAAAAGATGTCTTCTTCCACAAACATATTAATAATTTCCTATTCCTGTTAGATGTTTTGTTTTGTGGAACAGAGAAAAAAATCCTGATTTTCTGAAGTTAATAAAAGTGCAGAAGCCCCTAAATAGTTGAAAACTTCTGCAGAAGATTATCATGGAGGCACTTTGTTTACCGGATATCAAGACATAATGAAGCAATAATAATGAAGATATTGTGGCATTTGTTCAGAAATAAATACAACAATGGAGTTGAGAGCACAGAAACAGTTCAATTCATATGGGGCAATTTACTGTTTAACAGCTGTAGCATTACAAATCAGTGGGAAATAGAGGGCCTTTTTAGCAAATAGTGGTAGAACAATTAGCTACTTTTCCTGAAAATGTGAGTATTAACAGTACCCTCAGCACAGGCAGTTGTGATAGTTTAATTATAAATGAAGGAATACATCTTTACATCTATTTTATTAACAATTAATATTTTTTTACACTATGAAGTCTCTATTCATATTTTCCTACCATCCCATTGAATCATTTCTCTTTTTCTTAATGTATTGTGTGCACTTTCTGGAAGTTAAAGTTAGCTCTTTGTCATAATGATTGAAAGGGTTTCTTCTGTTTTTGTCACTTAACTTATAGTAATTGTTTTATTATACAGTATTTTAAATTTTTATCTAGTCAGATTCCTCTATGATGTCTAGAGTTTTATATTATGTAGGAAACAAAGTATTTTTATTCTATAATTAGAAATAAAATTTCCCAGGATTTTTTTTATTTTGTATGGGCTCATTGTTTGTCTTTGAATCATTGGTCCACTTGAACTTTACTTAGTGTAAGGAAGGAATATATTTTCATTTCTTTCTGAAATTTCCTGATAATTTTCATAAATTTGCTTTCCACACTGGTTTCTAACTTATTATTATGCTGAATATACCACCACATACTCCAAAAATATTCAGAATTTTTATTGGCCTCATGTTAATCATGAAAAAATTGAGATGAATAATTTTTAATGTATACTTGGAGATAATCAATTTTCTTGATTAAAAATTGTACCCCAATATAACACATTATAAATCAACTATACTTGAATAAAATAATCTTTTTAAAGAAAGCTCATAGATACAAAGAACAGATCGGTGGTTGCCTGAAGCACGGGTGGAGGGTGAAAGAAATGAGTCAAGGGAATCAAAAGGTACAAACTTCCAGTTATAAAAAAAGTCATGGGGATGTAATGTACAGCATGGTGATTAATAACATTGTACTGCATATTTGAAAGTTGTTGAGAATAAATCTTAAAAGTTCCCATCACAAGAAAAAAAACCTGTAACTATGTATGATGATAGATGTTACCTAGACTTATTATTATGTTGATCATTTTGCAATATGTATGAATATCTAATCATTATGCTGAACATCTGAAACTAATACAATGTTGTATGTCAATTATACCTCAGTAAGAGAGAAAGAGAGAAAGAGGGGGAAAAAACAACACTTAGTCTTGTCAAAGGGTTAGAACCTCAGTCTGATCATTACTCTGGATCCAGCTGCCAATTTCCAGGAAACACAAGGAGCAAAGAAACAAGCTGAACTGCACCATGAGTGTTCACTCCAGATGATGGGAGACTCTAGAGGTCAAACATAACAACCCAAGTTCTTCAAAAGAAAATTTCCAAGGGAAAAACAGGGATGAAAGAAGAATTTGTAAATTAAAAGAAATTAAAACACACACACACACCATTATACCCCAGTAAATGAGCATCTAATGGTGCCAATGGGAAACAGCATTTAGGTCTTCTGAGTTCAGAATAAATGACACATCTACACCTCTCACTAGTATTAAAAAAGTTTTAACAAGGACTGTATTTTTGGACTTTCAACTGATTTCTTTGACCTCAGGTGCACTTTTCAGTTTGTGGGGAAAAAAGCAGGAAGAAGTGAATCAGGAAAGGAGGAAATGAGAGTGTCATACATTTTTATATTTGAGTCAGTCTTAAATTCCTTTCTGCCTCTATTTTTATATGGTTAAAAGGCTTTGCAGAATAGCAATCTCATAATTTTTATGTTTGACTATTATTAATTAATTCACTTTTGTTCTTTATTTGTTAGTCCGGAAATATCCTGCCAAAAAATTTCTCTCTTCTAGAAGCCAACGGATTGTCATTGCTGTCTGCTAGTTTTTTGGAGCATTCTGCAAAGGGTTCTATTTTTGTTCTTCCTGATTCCAGGGATTTGAAGATATTTTAGTTCTTTCAACATCTATAATTTTGTTTGCTAGAGTTCAAAATTAAGTTTTAACTTCTTAGTGTATTGTCACTGAAGTCATGCAACTCCTCTGTGAGTGGCAGGGAGAGGCCATATAGAGCGTGGTTCCTTTCTCCCCTTTAGGGCCATTTAGAAAGTATAAATCACATTTCCTGTTTCCACATTCTCATCCTTACTCATTCCTCAACCAACTGCAATTTGCACATCAGTCTAACACTCCTTAAAACTCTCTTTTCTATTTTGGGGTTTTCAGACCATTCTGTTCCATTTGATACTAGACTGTGCATTCTACAGGAGCAGGGATGTTTGTCTGTCTTGTTCTCTGCTGTGTTCCAGTGTGCTGAGACCAGCTCGGCGACTCGAGGTGAGTGACGGGTGCCGCAAGCTTGAAGAAGACACAGACACAGACTGAAGAGAAAGATGGGACCGGGGGACTCAAGACCTCTAGGATCAAGAGCCCTGCTGACTCATCCCAGGTTGCTTTTATTGAGTTCGTGGGCTAACATTCTCAGGTTACACTCATAAACAATCAAAGGCCTCACATGACTGGGGCAATGATCCTTGTTTGCCTCCTGGGTCCGAGCTGAGCAGGTGTGGATTTGAGCTGGGTGTGGAGAGCAAAACAGTCCTGGGGGCAGGAGACCTCTCTCAGATATTGGGGGTCTGTGCCCCACCCGTGTTGGCCCCTCTGCGACTGTGCCTGTCTTAGGTTGTTCCTCCCCTGAGGAATCTTACCCGTCTCTGGCTAACCAGTCATCCTCCAGGGCCAAACACGGTGATATAAGGAAGGCTCTATGCACCACCCCTGTTGGCCCCTCTGCGGCTGTGCCTGTCTTAGGTTGTTCCTCCTCTGAGGAATCTTACCCGTCTTTGGCTAACCAGCCATCCTTCAGGACCAAACAGGGTGATATTAGTCTCCACGCCCCGCACCCTCAGCTCCTCCAGTGCTCAAGCAGGACATTCTGAATCCCATCGCTCGGCCCACACACTTCAACATTTTCAAGGTTACAAAAAGGTTCCCGAATGTCTTCCCACACCAGTGCCTAGCACAGAGAAGGTCTTCTAATAACATTTTCTAGGAATGAATGTATGACCACACTTTTTTGCATTCTGCTCTTAGGCTTCACTGATACAGCTCTCAGCTTTCTTTCTCCTCATTCTATTTCAGAGGCTCCCCCAACGCTCCATTCTAAGTCTACTTTCTTCATCGACACATTCTTTCTAGGCAGTTGTACCCACGCTCATGGTTTTCATTGCTACCTATACATATACTCTCAAATCTCTTATCTTCAGTCTTATTCTCTCTTCCAAACTTTGGACTGGTGTTTCTCCAGGTGGGGTAGACAAGCCACCATAATCTGAATTACCTGGAGCATTTGTTTTGAAATACGGATTTCTTTCTTCTTCTGAATAAATAAATTTAGTGTTGGGCCTGGGATTCAGAATTCTTAACACATTTCACAAATTCTTTTCCCCCCAGTGAATTTTAGACACAAAACTGACTAGAGGTGGACTCAAGATGATATAATAGCCAACTGACTAAAGAGAAAGTGATTGTAGCAGGGAAATGTCATGAGGAGTTGGGACTAAATCTGACCCTCAAAAGATGTGTAGGAGCTTCAAACTATTTCCCCAATCTATCCACTTCCCTTCATCTGCAGCCCTAACCCCCTAGTTTGAGCCACCATCACCTCCCAGGTAGACTATGGAAATAATGACAATTAGAATGACATTTATCATCATTAAAAGAAGAATAAAGAGAAAGAAGAAGAGAAGAAAGTAGACAATCACAATGATGTCTAACATTTATTGAATACTTAAGACATATATAATCTCCTCTATATGCTTCATAACTATTCCATAAGGAGGACTATAGCCTCTTAACTGATACCCTTCTACTGATACTCCCTATAATCCAACTTCCAAGCAGTAGCTAATTTTTAAAATACAAGTCATGTAATACCTCTCAGGAGTCCCCATTGCACGTAGATTAATCTTCTTGTGGCTCACCTCTGCCCTTAGAATAAAATCCAAGCTTTCTGCAGTGAATCACATTTCTCTCAGACCTTTCTCTCCATTTTCCATCTTGCTCTCACCACTGACCTTTCTTCCTTCAAATGTACCACATTTGTGGCTGTCTTGGTGTCTCAGCCATTGCTCTTCCCTCTGCTTGGATTCTCTTCTTCTATATACCTTCTGGCTTCCCTTTTCTAATTAAGGTCCAACTTACATTGCCACCTCCTCAGCACAGACTTCTCTCACTTCCCAATTTAAAGTAATCCCCCACCCTCTATCACATCACCCATTTTTTCCTTCATAGTACTTAATATGCTCTGAAAGTATCTTCTTTACTCATTTATTTACTTATTCATTGATCTTCCTTACTCCATTGGGACAGTGTCTTCTTTTCCATTGCTGTCTCCCTTATTGCCTTGTAAACAGTTTATCCACAGTAGATACTCATTGGATGTTTGTTGAATGCATGAAGGAACAGTAGGTAGGTGTTTGCGCAGGTGAGAAAAGTGTATGATAGTCTAGGGTACTGACACACGTGAAGTGCTGAGAACCATTATTTGGGGGTACAAACAGAGAACAGATATTGTTCCTTCTCTCAATGGTTTGCAATGCTCAGGAAGTGAGTATGATATAGAAAATAGATTATTTCTTCCTCCTTCTAAAGTAAACAACTTGGAAGGTTTCTAAGAGCAAAAGTAGGTGGCATATATTTAAATGCAGAAGGTACTGTTAGGTCTACAATCTACCCCTCTAAGCCTCACTCAGCACCATATTCAAGAATTTGTGGGCATTCCAAAATTAAAGGTAGGAATTCAGTGGCTATCTACTTTATACCATAGATACACAAATAAGCAACTATTCCTGTGAATCATATATTGACATATTAGTATGTATAATGTGTTAAAATTTAACTATGTACTGTTACTACCTGTACAGGATACTTTTTAAAGAATTTTTTTAGTAGAAAAGTTGTTTGTAACCAAAATGCCCAGAGGCAAAAAATAGAGAAAAACTCTTAATCAATGGTAGTTTAAGTATGGTTTGGAAAAAAAAAATAATTTAAAAAGTGTACTTCTCCTATGGGAAAGATGGCGGCAAAGTAGAAGGACATGGAATGCATCCCTCTCCACAGATGCATCAGGAATACACCAAAAGGTGCAATAATTCCCACAGAGAACCAGCTGAACACCAGCAAATGACCTCAGACACCAGAAAGGACTGCAAAGATCCCAACATAACTGGGTAGGACAGAGGGGGAAAAAAAAAGGGAGAAAGAGGAGGAGAAGAAAGGAAAGGGACGGGTTCCACACCCTGGGGTGGGGGGATCTGAAACAGAGGGGAGATTGCTGAATTCGGGAAAATGTCCCTTCTCTGACGGGGAAACCCCTTCTCCAATGGGGAATTTCCCTGGGTCAGAAGGGAGGCATTTGGGACTATTCAAAAAGGGTGAAGCAGCTGAGCTGTGGCAGATGGGAAAGAGTGAGAAACATATGGAGGGTCTGTACCACAACACAGCATATCTGGACTGAGACATCAGTTCACAGCTGAACAGGGGGTCTGGGAGCTGGAACATGGGAACTGGAGAACTGATTCAGGGTGAGAAACATTGTTGGCAGTGGGGAGATGGACTGAGAGGACAGGAGGGAAGAAATCCGCAGTGGAGAATGCCTGCTGTGGAAAGCTGGGCAGCCAAGGTGGCGGCTCAATACTGCTGACTCACAAGCAGCGTGGAGGAACCGTGTATATAGCCTCTCTCTCGGCGCCTGCGATGGACAAAGGAAGGCCTGGCTGTCACAGTCAGGGATAACAAAGACCCCCAGGCGGGGCTGGCCTAGAGTGACTGCAGCTGAGAGCCAAAAGTCTGCAGAGTGGCCCAGCTCTGGAGATATTCTGTTTACACCTGAGCCACCAGCGTCCCTCTGCAACAGGCACTGCCATGGCCAACTGAGCCACTGTGACCCAGGCAGGGTGCCCCGGTGGAGTCATAGGGGAGGAGCTGCAGTTGGAGTCACTCTCTCAGCCTGAGCCGCCCAAGCCACCATGACCCATGCAGGGTGCCACTGCTCACTCATGCCCAGGGGAAGAAGCCACTATTGTACCCTCTCTCTCCCCACACACCAGTGCTTACAGACAAACAATAAAGAAAGCTCTGCTGGTCACAGAGTAATATAAAAAACCCAAGGCAGGTAGAAGGACACTTACAGCTGAGACCCCAAGAAAACAGAAATATTATTATTAATTCTATTGATCTGGTCCATTCTGGGGTCAGTTCTAGCTTTTTTTTTTCTCTTAAATTAATTACAATCTTACTCCTAAGAGATCTATATGTTTTATAACACTTTTTTAATTCTATTTTTTATTCTATTTTTATTTTTAGCCTTTTTATATATTTCTATTTCTAACTTTTTTGTAGTACTGACTGTATCTCTCCTACTTTCTTTTCATCTCTATCTTTTATACATTTCTATTTCTTCCTTTTTCTTTTCATATTTCCAGTCACACTACACTCTTTTGTTGCCCAGTCTTCTATGTTTTTTAAGTTGATTTTATCTTAACATACTTATAACCAATATTATAACTCGGCTTTGTTTCCTTGCTTTATTCTCCAGATGACACACTGTTTTGGTTTTTATTATTAGGCTTGGTTTTTATCTTAGTTCTAATTATAATTGTCTGATTTTGTTTTAGGAATCTTCAGTATGTCTGATTGTACTCTCGCTCTTTATTATATTTGATCCTAGCTTTCAAAATTTCCCTGGATATGTGTTTGTGTGTGTGTGGTTTTGTATTTTTTTAAAATTAATTACAATCTTAGTCCTAAGGAATCTACATGTATTATAACATATTTTTTAATTCTTTTCTTCTATTTTTTCTTCTATTTTTATTTTTAGACTTTTTACGTATTTCTATTTCTATCTAAGTTTTTTGTAGTGCTAACTTTATCTCTTCTACCCTCTTTCCTTCTCTATCTTTTCTACATTTCTATTTTTTTTCTCTCATTTCTTTTTCTTTTCGTATTTCCAGTCACATCACAGTCTTCTGTTGCCCTGTCTTCTATCCTTTTTTAGTTTATTTTATCTTAATATACTTATAAGCAATATTATCGACCTGTTCTCTTTCCTTGCTTTATTCTCCAGATGACACACTGCTTTGGTTTTTATTATTAGCTTTTGTCCTTCTCTTAGTTCTAAGTATAATTGTCTAATTTCATTCTGAGAATCTTCATTCTGTCTGATGGTACTCTCACTCTTTATTATATTTGATCCTAGCTTTCAGAATCTCCCTGGATTTCTGTTTGTGTGTGTGTGTGTGTGTGTGTGTGTGTGTGTGTGTGTGTGTGTGTTTGGTTTTGAATTTCTCTTGGTTCTCTCTTTGATTGCCTGATGGCTTACTGGGGTTCTTCTGTTGGGTCTTTCTAGTGCCTTATGTTCTATTGGATTCAGTATCTGTGTGTCTTACACAGGTATGTGTTTCCTTGACTTAGTATATGTTTCACTCAACACTCTGCCATTAGTCTGGGGCTTGGACAATCTTCTTTAAACCCCTTTATAGCCTGGACAAGCAACCTCTGAAGTCTGGACTACTCCATCAGAAGTTAGGTAGGAAGCTCTGGGGAGGGAGCACTGAATCCAGGATGCTAGACTATTAGGGAGTCCTCAGACACAGGGAAGATTAACTGCAGAGAACTCTCACAAAGATCTGTATCAGAGACTAAGACTTGGCTTCATCCAAATGTCTGCAACTGCCAGTGCTGGACACCTCACACCAAACTACAAACAAGACAGGAACACAAACACACCCATCAGCACACAGACTACCTAAAGCCATATTAACCTCACAGATACCCTAAAACACATCTCCTGACATGGCCCTGCTCATCAGAGAGAAAAGACACAGGGCCACACACCAAAAAGCAGACAGCAGACACCCCCCCACCAGGAAGCCTACTCAAGTCACGGGACAACCCCACCACAGGGAGCAGAGGGTAGAAACAAGAGGAATTACTACTAGGCAGCATAGGGAAAGGAGACAGCAAATCCTATAAATTAGACAAAATGAGGAAACAAAGAACACCATGCAGGCAAAGGAGCAGGAAAAAAACCCACAAGACCAAATAAATGAAGAGGAAATAGGAAAATCGCCTGAAAAAGAATTCAGAGTAATGATAGTAAAGATGATCCAAAATCTCGATAACAAAATACAGAAAATACAAGAAACAGTTAATAAGGACTCAGAAGAACTAAAGAGCAAACAAACAGTAATGGACAACAAAATAATTGAAATTAAAAATACTCTAGATGGTATAAACAGTAGAATAACTGAGGCAGAAGAACGAATAAGTGAGTTGGAAGATAGAATGGGGGAAATAACTGCCACAGAGCAGGAAAAAGAAAAAAGAATGAAAAGAATGGAAGACAGTCTCAGAGACCTTGGTGACAACATTAAGCGCACCAACATTTGTATCATAGGCATCCCAGGAGAAGAAGAAAAAAAGAAAGGGTCTGAGAAATTATTTGAAGAGGTTCTAGTGGAAAACTTCCCCAACATGGGAAAGGAAATAATTAACCAAGTCCAAAAAGCGCAGAGAGTCCCATACAGAATAAACCCAAGGAGAAATAAACCAAGGCACATATTAATCAAACTAATGACAATTAAACACAAAGCAAAAATATTAAAAGCAACAAGAGAAAAGCAACAAATGACATATAAGGGAAAACCCATAAGGATAACAGCTGATCTTTCTACAGAAACTCTGCAGACCAGAAGGGAATGGCAGGATATACAGAAAGTCCTGAAAGAGAAAAGCCTACAGCCAAGAATACTCTACCCAGCAAGAATCTCATTCAGATTTGGTGGAGAAATCAAAAGCATTACAGACAAGCAAAAGTTATGAGAATTCAGCACCACCAAACCAGCCTTACAACAATTGTTAAAAGAACTTTTCTAAGTAGGAAACACAAGAAAAGGAAAACACCTACAAAAACAAACCCAAAACTATTAAGAAAATGGTAATCGGAACACACAGGTCAATAATCACCTTAAATGTAAATGGATTAAATGCTCCAACCAAAAGACACAGACTGGTTGAATGGATACAAAATCAAGACTCTTCTATATGCAGCCTACAAGAAACCCACTTCAGACCAAGGGACACATATAGACTGAAAGTAAAGGGACAGAAAAAGATATTCCATGCAAATGGAAGTCACAAGAAAGCTGGAGGAGCAATACTCATATTTGACAAATTAGACTTTAAAGTAAAGACTATTACAAGAGACAAGGAAGGACACTACATAAAGATCAAGGGATCAATCCAAGAAGAACATATAACAATTGTAAATATCTATGTACCCAACATAGGAGCATCTCAATACATAAGGCAAATGCTAACAGCCATAAAAGGGGAAATCGACAGCAACACAATAATAGTGGGAGACTTGAACACCCCACTTATATCAATGGACAGATCATCCAAACAGAAAATAAATAAAGGCACACAAGCTTTAAATGACACCTTAGACCATCTCGACTTAATTGATATTTATAGGACATTCCATCTAAAAATTACAGAATACACTTTCTTCTCAAGTGTGCAGGGAACATTCTCCAGGATAGATCACACCTTGGGTCACAAATCAAGCATCGGTAAATTCAAGAAAATTGAAATGATATGAAGCAACTTCTCTGACCACAACGCCATGAGACTAGATATCAATTACAGGAAAAAAACTAAAAAATACAACCACTTGGAGGCTAAACAATATGCTATTGAACAACAAAGAAATCACTAAAGAAATCAAAGAGGAAATGAAAAAATACCTAGAAACAAATGACAATGAAAGCACAACAACCCAAAACCTATGGGACGCAGCAAAAATAGTTCTAAGAGGGAAGTTTATAGCAATACAGTCATACCTCAAGAAACAAGAAAAATATCAAATAAACAACTTAACCTTATAGCTAAAACAATTAGAGAAAGAAGAACAAAGAAACCCCAAAGTGAGCAGAAGGAAAGAAATCATAAAGATCAGATCAGAAATAAATGAAAAAGAAAGGAATGAAACAATAGCAAAGATCAATAAAACTAAAAGCTGGTTCTTTAAGAAGATAAACAAAATTGATAAACCATTAGCCAGACTCATCAGGAAACAAAGGGAGAAGACGCAAATCAACAGAATTAGAAATGAAAAAGAAGAAGTAACAACGGACACCACAGAAATACAAAAGATCATGAGAGACTACTACAAGCAACTCTATGCCAATAAATTGGATAACCTGGAAGAAATGGATAAATTCTTAGAAAAATACAATCTTCCAAGACTAAACCAGGGAGAAATATAAACTATGAACAGACCAATCACAAGTATGGAAATTGAGACTGTGATTAAAAATCTCCCAACAAACAAAAGACCAGGGCCAGATGGTTTCACAGGCAAATTCTATCAAACATTTAGACAAGAGCTAACACCTATCCTTCTCAAACTCTTCCAAAAAATAGCGGAAGGAGGAAGACTCGCAAACTCATTCTACGAGGCCACCATCACCCTAATACTAAAACCAGAAAAAGATGTCACAAAAAAAGAAAATTACAGGCCAATATCACTGATGAATATAGATGCAAAAGTCCTCAACAAAGTACTAGCTAACAGAATCCAACAGCACATTAAAAACATCATACACCATGATCAAGTGGGGTTTATCCCTGGGATGCAAGGATTCTTCAATATTCACAAATCAAGCAACATGATACATCATATCAACAAATTGAAGGATAAAAACCATATGATCATCTCAATAGATGCAGATAAAGCTTTTGACAAAATTCAACATCCATTTATGATAAAAACTCTCCAGAAAATGGGCATAGAAAGAAATTACCTCAACATAATAAAAGCTATATATGAGAAACCAGAAGCCAACTTCATTCTAAATAGTGAAAAACTGAAAGAATTCCCTCTAAGAACAGGAACAAGACAAGGGTGCCTACTCTCACCATTATTATTTGACATAGTTTTGGAAGTTTTAGCCACAGTAATCAGAGAGGAAAATGAAATAAAAGGAATCCAAACTGGAAAAGAAGTAAAATTGTCACTCTTTGCATATGACATGATATTATACATAGAAAACCCGAAAGACTCTACCAGAAAACTGCTAGCACTAATTGATGAATTTAGTAAAGTAGCAGGGTACAAAATTAATGCACAGAAATCTCTTGCATTCCTATACACTAACAACAGAAGAGCAGAAAGAGAAATTAAGGAAACTCTCCCATTTACCACTGCGACAAAAAGAATGAAACATCTAGGAATAAACCTGCCTAAGAAGGCAAAAGACCTGTATGCAGAAAACTACAAGACACCGATGAAAGAAATCAAAGATGATACAAACAGATGGAGAGACATACCATGTTCTTGGACTGCAAGAATCAACATTGTGAAAATGACTGTAGTACCCAAAGCAATTTACAGAGTCAATGCAATCCCTATCAAATTACCAATGGCATTTTTCACAGAACTAGAACAAGAAATCTTACGATTTGTATGGAAACGCAAAAGACTCTGAATAGCCAAAGCAATCTTGAGAAGGAAAGACGGAGTTGGTGGAATTAGGCTTCCTGACTTCAAACTATACTACAAGGCCACAGGGATCAAGACAGTATGGTACTGGCACAAAAACAGAAAAGAAGATCAGTGGAACAGAATAGAGAACTCAGAGGTAAACCCAAGCACATGTGGGCACCCTATCTTTGACAAAGGAGGCAAGAATATACAATGGAAAAATGACAGCCTCTTCAATAAGTGGTGCTGCAAAAATTGGACTGCTACATGTAAAAGAATGAAATTAGAACAATTCCTAACACCATACACAAAAATAAACTCCAAATGGATTAAAGACCTACATGTAAGGCCACACAGTATAAAACTCCTAGAGGAAAACATAGGCAGAACTCTCTACGACATACATCAAAGCAAGATCCTTTTTGACCCACCTCCTAGAATCATGGAAATAAAATCAAGAATAAACAAATGGGACCTAATGAAACTTAAAAGCTTTTGCACAGCAAAAGAAACCAAAAGCAAGACAAGAAGACAACCCTCAGAATGGGAGAAAATACTTGCCAATGAAGCAACGGACAAAGGATTAATCTCCAAAATGTACAAGCAGCTCTTGCAGCTTAATACCAAAAAAGCAAATAACCCAATTTACAAATGGGCAGAAGAGCTAAATAGACATTTCCCCAAAGAAGACATACAGATGGCCAACAAACACATGAAAAGATTCTCAACATCACTAATCATTAGAGAAATGCAAGTCAAAACCACAATGAGGTATCACCTCACACCGGTCAGAATGGCCATCATCAAAAAATCTAGGATCACCCAATACTCTGTAATGACCTATATAGGAAAAGAATCTAAAGAGTGGATATATGTATATGTATAATTGATTCACTTTGCTGTACAGTGGAAAAAAAAAAAATCTAGGATCAATAAATGCTGGCGAGGGTGTGGAGAAAAGGGAACTCTCCTGCACTGTTGGTGGGAATGTAAATTGGTACAGCCACTATGGAAAACAGTTTGGAGGTTCCCTAAAAAACTAAAAATAGAACTCCCATATGATCCAGTAATCCCACTACTGGGCATATACCCAGAGAAAACCATAATCCAAAAAGAAACATGTACCACAATGTTCATTGCAGCACTATTTACAATAGCCAGGACATGGAAGCAACCTAAATGCCCATCCATAGATGAATGGATAAAGATGATGTGGCATATATATACAATGGAATATTACTCAGCCATAAAAAGGAATGAAATGGAGCTATATGTAATGAGGTGGATACACCTAGAGTCTGTCATACAGAGTGAAGTAAGCCAGAAAGAGAAAAACAAATATTGTATGCTAACTCATATACGGAATCTAAAAAAAAAAAAATTGTACTGATGAACCCAGTGACAGGGCAAGAATAAGGATGCAGATGCAGAGGATGGACTGCAGGACATGGGGTTGGGGAGGCGGGGGGCGAAGGGGAAGCTGGGATGAAGTGAGAGAGTAGCATAGAGATATATACACTACCAACTGTAAAATAGCTAGCTAGTGGGAAGTTGCTGTATAACAAAGGGAGATCAACTCAGTGATGGGTGATGCCTCAGAGGGCCAGGACAGGGAGAGCGGGAGGGAGGTAATACGCGGATATACGTATAAATACAGCTGATTCACTTTGATGTACCTCAAAAGCTGGTACAAGAATGTAAAGCAATTATTTTCCAATAAAGAGCTTGAAAAATAAATAAATAAATAAAATGCCTAGCAATACTTAAAAAAAAAAAGTATACTTCTCTCTGCCCAATCTCTTGTGGGTGGCTGTAAAATCACATGTAAAATATAGGCATTACTAAGTGTGGTACAGATCAGTCAGTGGAGCGGAAATTCTGCATGACTGCCAAAGTGCTTAAAAATCACTGGTCTACATCTCATTCGAAGTGCCTGATTGTGATTTCACTGTGGGAGGATAGACTAACACACGTGTGTGGATTAGGAACATATGGGTCTCATTTTAGGGCTAGTGAAACTAAAGAGTTAATTGTGTATACACGTCCGTCATCATCAGTCAGTCAATCAGGCAACTAATACCTTTTAGGGTCATGCATCTAAAGGAATTGAAATTGACAGGCAAGCTGACAGTCCAAAGCCTGCTACCTAGATAACAGGTTGTGAACCCAGCCATCCCTGACTAGGACAGATGGCAGAGAGAGGGCAAGGGTAGCTCCTGGGTGCGCCTAACTCCACAGCTACAGCGGTTCTCTGGAAAGCAGCAAAGGCAACTGCTCATGCCTTTGTCGTTTCTGTTAAGAACGGCCAGTCCACATCACACAGGACTAGAGTATAAATGGGGTCACATAAGGCTGAAGCCAAAAGGGACCCCAGGGCTCACCTAAACCAACCCCACATTTAACCAATGTAGATACTGAGCCCTAGAGTTAAGGGCACAGGTGCGATCAGAACCCACGTCTCTGACTCATAATCCAAACTTTGGTTTACTATCTAGTGTGCCATTTTAAAGTTAAGCATCTGACCACAGGTATTTCTGTGTCTGTTCCCTAATTGGTGAGATGGAGAAATCTAATTTTGCCAACTAAAATGAATAGAGCAATCAGGATCGCAGCGTGCAACTTAATGGAGTGGATCTTTTAAAAATGGAAATACGTATGTAAATGAAAATCATTTAAACAACCTCCAGAGGATTCTTTTAAAGATGGATAGTAGATAGAGAAGTAGTTACAATTTTAAAAAAAAAAAATTCAAAGTAATACCATTAAAGAAAACATGTAAAAAATAAATTTGTCTTTATTAGTTCTCAGCTAGAGGCCTAGTTCAGAATCACCTGGAAAGTTTTAAAAAGCACACATGCTTGATCCCCACTACAGACTACTGAATTAGAATCTCCAGGCTTGGACACGGCGTTTGTGTGCTTTGAAAAAAGATATCAATATGATTTCAATATATAATTTCTATCAACAATGTGGAAAATCTTACTCTTTTACAAACACTGAATAGAAAAATAAAAATGGCAACATCCAACATTTAGACAAGTATCAAAACTCTTCTTTTCCACCAGATGTTCTACCACTCCAAGCATCTTTACAGTCTCATTGCACAAACAGACTGTATTATACCCAAATGCAGATACACAAAAAGGTTATGTTTCAATTACAAGTTTGGGTGGGAAAGAGTGAGAGCAGAGCAAACAAAAAAATCCATGGAAAATTCTAAAACCACATTTCAGCCAAGAAGTCCCAGTACGTCCTCACCCATCAAGTCCTCTGCCAAACCTGTTTCCAAGGAGCCATGCTGCCTGGTTTCAGTCCTGTGTCCTTGATCTCCATTTGGCAAAGAAAGAGTGAATAGTGAGGCAAAGATAACGCAGCTGGAGAGAGAAAGAAAATGAAGAAAGGGTCCAAAAAATTCACGAAGTGAATAATAAATGACTGAAGATGCCACAGTTGCCTAGAATAAAGAAAAACTGACCCTCAGATAATAAAAATGGCAGCTGAAAAGATGGTAAATAGTACCTGCCCCCATTACTGGTAAGAGCAACAGTTCAAAATTCCTTTAACACTGAGCTTAAGAATATAGCACACACTCAAGGAAAGTTATTATTTCAGAATAGAGCAGCATATATGAAGAGAATCTTTATGGACATCTTTTTATGGACGCCTGGGCATTTCCCTAAGAAGAAGTGCTTCCATTTTAGATTAAGGGAAGAGGAATCCAAATACCAACTCAAACTCTAGGCTAGAAGTTGTGGTTTAGAAGGGTTACTAATTTAGAAAATTAAACTAAAGTCTCCAACATCACCTTTTATCTGTTTTGTCCTCTGCCTTGGTGTTTTGTTTACAGGGATAAAGTTCTCTTTCTTAGGGCAACAGAGTAAAAAGAGAGGAAACACAACTACTTCGTGACATACTTGCTTTTCTATCACAGTTTGGTTTCCTGGCAGCTATCAGCACCTTTTGTTGCAGGGCGGCACTGTAACTCCAGGAGTAATCCTACCCAAGCGTGACATTTGTTCCCGGATGGAATGTCTTCCTACTGGGGAGAATGCAGTGGGAGTGCACTGTTTTGTGTTTGGTGTTTCTCTTTCAACAGCCTTGCCTTTCAATGACATCACTCTTAGTCCTGAGGTATGACTGCACTTCCCCAGTTTCCTGATAGTGAAGCAAAGGTTACCTTCTATTTCACAGCAGTGTTGTCATCAAAGAGCTCTATTTCACAGCTGTGACAATGCAATGAATAAGATTTTCTCCAACTGTGCAAAAAGGCCAAAGCAACCTTTACAACAGGAAACCAATGAGGCGGCAGGATTCCAATAGCATCCCTAACAGATAACCCGTTTGGCAGCCTCTGATACCATCCCAATCTTCTGCAGAGTGACCGCTTTGTGTTCAACTTTGTCTTTGTTTTGGTCTTCGGAACTCAAAATAAAGCAAAGAGAAAGGCTCATATACCCTGAATGGATGGGCAGAATACAGATGTCCACTAGCCATTTATAAATATACAGTCTCTTCATAATGACTTGGATTTCATGAAGACTTAGACAAGTAATTTGATAGCATCTTAAAGAGAATCATTGTGAGCGTTTTAAAAATGAAAAAGAAACAGGTTGGAAAGCATTCACAAACCTTTATGAAAATCTTCAATGTGCCATTGCATTTCTTTTAGTTTGACAGGAGGCTAGTTACTAATTGGAGAAAATGGCTAAAATCAAGATTTTTATTTGTTGAGAAGAAGCTATTTGTCCCTCAAGCAATGACAGTGATTTCCTAATGGAACATGGAGTTCTGTAAGAAACTGTTGTATAACTAAAAGCAAGGAGTCTAAGAGCTCAAAATAAACAGGTTGAGAGTTGCAGCAGGTAGAAAATACTAGCTTCCATTTCCTTAGTCCATTTCAGCAAATGTTTACTCCATGGGAAAAGAACAGGTCTACTTTGCAGAATTCTCAAAATCCCTTTGGAAAAAAACCCCAAAAACAAAAACAAACCAAAAAAAAACTCCCCAAAACCAAAAACCAACTCCCCCCTCAAAACCCCAAAATGTTCCAAAGCCCTTTTCTTCTGTATCACTGTGGCAAATGGTGAATGAGCTCTTATATAAAATAAACAGAAACAGACAGGAATTTTTCCTGAATGTCATAGTTTGACAAAGGAAAAATGAAAAAAAAAATGCTATTTGAAATACTTCTATGGGAGAGGTGAGGAGAAGGAAAGAGCTGTCTTCTAAGGCACAAGGCAGTCACCTGACACTTGGTGTTATGTGCTTCCTATCTAAGATGCCTCTTTCTCCTTTTGCTGTCCATGTCATTGCTGGTTTGTTCCATGAAGGCATTCTTAGCTGGGAATCCCTGCACATTCCATGTGAAATTCTTCCTTGGAAGCCCAGATATAGTATCTCTCCTCCAGAAAGAAGGGGAAAGAAAAATATTTTTGGCATTTGTTTCTTTTCAATCTCTTTATTTTCCAGATTTTCCTTTATCTGTTTTCCAGTTTTCCCAATTGCTAAGCTCCTCTGCCCCACCTTATTTTTTCTGAGGAAGAACTATAGTACAATGAAAGAATATGGGATTTGGAATTTGATCCTTCTCTGGTGTTTTCTAAATGTGGGATCTTGAAAAAAAAATCCCTTAACACTGGAAGCCTCAGTTTCAGCAACTGCAAAGTGGAGGTGATATTAATAACGCGTTATTTCGATGATAAGTGAGATAATTTGGGGAAAGTCCCTCACAATGCTTGATGGAAATTAGGAAAGCAATACATGTCATTTCCTGGAATTCTCCAACTTTGTTTTTTTGTTTTGTTTTGTTTTGTTTTTGCTTTTTTGCATCATTCCCTGATGAACATTTATTTTCTAGAAGGTGAAGATATTGGGAGCAGGTGGTTAGAAAGGGAGAGAGAGATTTTTGACATTTATTTGGGTGCAAGTTTCCTTCTAAGATCTGAGTACTTGAGTGGCAGCTGGAATTATAGGAGAGGACTTGCCCACTTTTCCACTTCAGATTTGTACTTTACACTGGGTAAGAGTGTAGTAGAGTTAGTCTCTATTTGGCAAACATTCACTTCTAGAAATCTCATATCTGAGATGGCTTACATCTCTTTTTTGGGATGGTGATGTCTATACCTAGCTCATGTCCTAAGTTCTAGAAATACTCTCTGTTGCTATTTCAGGCCTAAATTGTAAAATGAACTGTCCCTTCTTCATGGGAAAAACACAGTGCTGCTACACATCATTCCAGGCTCAAGGGTGATAGGTGACGCTGCTTTTGCGCTATATGGAGTCCTTCACCATTTTTCCTTTCCTTCTGGCCAAAAGCCCAGGCACTCAGAGGTGTAATATTCAGCCATAGTTATCCATTAGAATTATCTGGGTGGCTTTTAAAACACTCCAATGTCTTGATTCCTCCATAGACCAATGGAATCAGAAACTCTTGGGGTTATACCTGGGCACAGGTATTTTTTAAAATCCTTCAGGTGACACCAGCATGCTTCCAGAATGGACAACTACTGATTTAGAAAAGGCACCCTCAGTCCTGCAAGGGTTATTATTTCATAATAACTCTAGTATGAGGTCTCAAACTGAAATCAGTTTTGGCATGTAACAGGCATATTTTTCCTTTGTCTTGGTTCTCTGTTTCCACCGTCTTGTGCTCCTTAAATCATCTTTTAAATCATTCCAATAAACACACCATGATATATCATTAATAAAAAGTAAGTTAGAAACAATTCAAGGAAAACCAAATGCTTACAGAGGTGGAAGTAGAGTCTTTGAGCTGGTGAGTAGTTACTGAGTCAGGAGGTTTGGGCTGGGCTTCAGAAGCAAGATTCTAAAACGAATAAAAACACAAAGAAGTCCTGTCTTGGAAAGTGTGCACTCAGGTGTGGGAGAGCAGCATTCAGTCTTGTAACTGGTCTCTTGTGTGTACTTTTGTTTCCTTACAATCTAATTTCCACACAAAAGCCTGAGTGATCTTTTAAAAAATGCAAATCACTTCTCTGTTTAAAACATTCCAGTAGCTTCTCACTATACACAGAATAAAACCCAAATTCTGTTCCATGGACAACAAAGGTCCTTGCTTCCCTCACTGTCTCCACCTCGCACCCCTCTCTGTGTACCTTACGCTCCTCCAGTCACCCTGGGGGTCTTCTGCTCAGAGTAACACAAGCTCTCTCTCTCCACTCCGGGCGTTTGCTATTGTTCCATCTGCAGTGCTCTTTCCCAAGATCACAGAGAGGTCTGTCCTGAACTCCTGACCCAAAGCAGCTTCCCTCCCACCACCTTCCATTTCTCTCACATCTCCTTGGAGTTTTGCTTCATGGCTTCAACACTTTCTCAGATCATCATGTTGATCTTGTCCCCTTCTCAAGGTGAGCCGTGAAATCACAACTCTGACTTGCTTATTGCACATCTTCAGCAAATGCAAAGCACCACTCTTCGCCCACAGGTCTCTCTAGCAAATTAAGAAAAAAGTAGCCCTCCTGACAGACACAGGGCTGCAGACCCCACCCCACACAACCATAGCTCTATGAGTCCCTTTGGGAGATTTAGAAAACTGTATTCCCTCTTCCAGGCAGATGCAGGCCTTACTTGAGGTGTACAAGCAGATGGTGCGTTGCATTTTAGTTTTCCCTTGTTCTGTACAATGGTAGAAGGCGGCCAAAGTGCCTGAAATATGGTAGTCACTCAGTAACTGTTTACTGAGTGAATTTATGAGTGGTGGTTGAGGCAATGGTCATCAGCAGAGTACTCTCTCCTGGGTTCTGAACGTAACAAAAAACAGCAGCAAAACAGCCATATGCTAATGATGGAGAACGAACAAATCTCCAAAAGAAACAACTGCCAACACTGCTTGACTTGTAGTGTTTGCCAGTTTCCATGGTGTAAATAGTCTGTCCAACCATAGCCCATTTCAAGCTATGAACATGATGCTGATAGCTGGCGAAATTCCTGAAAAGGTAATACTTTCACGAGCTATTAACATGAGGTCAATGGTTCATGCTAACTCCCACACACCACATCAAACCCTACCCTGGTGTTGAACCCTGAGGATCTAAGATTCTGGGTCAGAGAAAATGACTTCCTTGTACTGGAGGCAAAGATGGTTTATAATTGTCTGCTGGGATCTTCATGCATGGGGGGACTAGGAGATGGCTTGGCTTCTAGGTTGGAATGGCAGCTCCAAGATGGTTTTGAAAATAGAGAGGAGGAAAACAAAAAGGTGGCTGACACCAGTTACCTAATGCACTGAATCTCGCCTTCTTCATCTACAAAATAAACAATATGGACTAAATATTCTCTGTTTCAACAAAACAGACTAGTATTCTATATGCTGTATGGGTATTAACATGAGGAGGGGAAAAGCAGACGGTCTGTGGTTTCTGTGTATGAATGAGTTTGTGCTATGCGTGTAAGTAATATATCACTCTTTCTAGGCTAGTGAGTATTTAACACACTTTTTTTTTCCCTAGTCGAAGTAAATTGATTTAGGTTAAATTTGCCTTGAAACTAAAAACTGAAGCTTAAGAACTTTTCCAAATGCCAAGCATACTATTTAAGTTAATAAGAATCCAAGTCTTTTCACATGTTTTCTCCCATCAGAGCTTGTATACTGATTTTCCTCCTTACTTCTCCACACACCCCATTTGACATGCTTTGTTTGATTCTGGATTTCAAGCAAAAGTTAAACACGTGCCCAGCAACTCAGACAAAAAGGAAATCCAAACCATCAAGCTGGAGAAGCATAAACCACTGTCATCAGGGGCTCAGTAACAGCTTTCAGAGTTATAATTTCTGATGTTGAGCTATCACTTTGCTGGGCAAATACTAGTGTTGAAATAGATTATTACTACCCTTCTCCCTACTTCAACCACCAGAACAAACATCCAACTTCCCAGAGAATTTCAAGTGTGCATGGATAAGACAGGAGCTCTTTGCTGCAGCCTTTAGACAGGGGACGCCAAGCTCTAATAGAGTCTGTCATCCTCACCCGAGCCACTGAATCATGTTTATATATAACCTGCATATTAAAAAGCAACAGCCAATGTCAATGGTGCCGATGTAAAAATATCTTAATAGTCAGTAACTGACTAATGAATACTCCTGTAATAACAGTTTAATTTGAAGAATTCTGACAGCTGGTTGCTTTGATGAACATGGTTTCCAAGGAGTCTTAGTCCCATGCTGAGAACATCCCCGGCCTGCTGATTGATAGCAGCAGTGCAGAACTGTTTAATGTCACCACCTCTCAGCTCAAGTAATAATAAACAGGAATGTTACGGTTTCTTTTTCTGTATGAATTGTTCAGGCTCTATATGGTAAGTACCAACTCAATAGGGGATAATAGCTGCCGTTCTCTTGGGAGTTGTAACTGGACGTGAGCCTTTTTTCTTTTTTCTTTTTCTTTTATCAGCAAGGTTTATATATCAGAATGAATGTAGAAATTCTTGGTTTTCTGGTGGATTTATTTTATTCCTTTACATAGCTCTTGTTCATCCCATTCTGCTTAGCAAATGTAATTACTCTGGTTAAGATGTAGCTTCCTTATTATTTCTGAACTTCCCAAGATAGTTTAAAGCAGACAGCTAGGGCATGAAATATATGGTTCTACAACTATCTTAATTATACTGCGGGACTCTGTATTTGATATGAAATAGCAATGTCTGGGAAGTGAATTTAATCTCTACAGATTTAGGACGATTGCCAAAAAGATTCATTGATTTTTTTTTTTTCCAGAAGTGCAATCTTTTATTGTATAAATGTCAGAAGCTTCAAATTATTAGGAAATGTGTCAAGAAGCTCAAGGTATAATAATATTCTTTAGAGAGCTTGATTCTGAAGACAGTGCAATGAAATGTTCAAAAAGAAAACATGTCTTATGTTCTTTGAGAATAAAGCTCTGGGATTCGTTTTAATTTGTCATTTTGAACAGGATGAGGCCTCCACTGGGTACTTTGATGTGAAAGCTCTGGGTGTGATATACAGCTGTTCTTTGGTCACCCAGAGCTTTACCAGCTCCAAGGTGCGGGACTTTAGCAGTCCTGGGAAAGAAGATACTGACTTGGGAACTGAGGCTTCAGAGCTGAACTATGAAAAATCACGGGGATTTGTCCTGGTGAAGAGGCTACAAACAGGGGGTCATAAGAAAGGGAGATAATGTTACGAGCTCTGTCACCAAGCTCAGGTAGCGCTTTTTCTATGTCCGCAAATCAAGGGGAAATCCTAAGCAGTGGGCAATGGATTATTCAGGGTGATTTTTATTGCAATGAATAGAAAGCCTACTTAAATTGGGTTAAATAACACAGAGAATATAGTGGTGAGAATATAGCCAGAAGTTGGGTGGGCTTCAGGCACGTGGGATTCGGAGGGCAATGCTCTCCTGAGGGTGTGAGCTCTGTTTACCGTTTTACCTTCACTGTGCTCTACACCTCGTGCGGTGGCCTCATTCTCGGGCCAGCTCCGACTCCCGCCCTGCTCCAGCCTTGGTCTAAAGACCTCAAGGTACAGTCCTAAGACTGATGCATCTCAGATTGACTCTCTCTCTTGTTAGAAGATTCCAGGTCACTGACTGGCTTAGCCTAGGAAACTCACAGTTGCCCAAATGGAAACCAGGAGCTGTTACGGAGTGCAGTATGAGACTGGTGAAAACAGTAGCATTTGCAGAGATAGGCACACTCTCCTTTCTGGAAAAAATAAAGATTGCCTCAAAGGCCAGAAGGTACAGCATCTATTGCAAACCTCTGCGCACCACCGTATTAATGTTTACAAGTTCGACTGAAAACATGATAACCGGCCTTCACTGGCCAAATGACACTATCTAATTGTTCAGCTTATCACTCAAAGCTTCACAGATGAGCGTGTCAGAACTTTCCAGATAGACTTCCCCTATTCTTCAGTGGGAATCCAACATCCTGACTGGGCCGCTCCTATCCCACCTCCCTGCCTTTGCTTTTCCTCACTCTTCCCCCATCCTTCATCAGCGGCCTTTTCTCCGAGAGGCCACATCTGACTTGGCTCTGAACATTCTAGTGGAAGAGGCAAAGGGAAGTAATTATGAATGTAGGTGCTGGAGTAGCGTAGGTTCAGACTCAGCTCTGTTAGCAGGTTATTTCACCTCTCTCAGCTACAATTTCCTTGTATTTAAGATGAGAATATAATGGGACCTAATTCAAGTGTTGTTGTAAGCATTCAATGTGTTAATATATGTAAAAAGCTTAGAACAATGCCTGGTACTTGGCAAGCATTCAAAAAATGTGAGCTAGTATTATAATACTCTATGAAATCATTCTCTGACCACCCCACATCTCTCCTTCCCTTAAATTATTGTACTGTTTTGGCCTGAATCCTTCATTGCACACTGAAACACGTGTTGCTAACTTTATATAGGATAGGAGACTATTAGATACCTTTTGTCTCTCTGCACAGGACACACATAGCTCTGTGCCATAAGTCTATATCGTAGGCACTTAGCAAATATATACTGGAGAAATGGAATGTGGCTAAGAATACTCCTAATGCATGTTCAAAAAGGATCACAGTTCTTTCTTTCATCCTGCCCAGTTGGGCAGGGAATAATGTCATTTGCAGCAACATGGATGGATCTAGACATTGTCATATGGAGTGAGGTAAGTCAGAAAGAGAAAGACAAATGTTATATCACTTACATGTGGAATCTAGAAAAATGGTACAGATGAACTTATTTGCAAAGCAGAAATTATCACAGATGTAGAGAACAAACTTATGCTTACCAAGGGAGGAAGGGGGGCTGGGAGGAATTGGGAGATAGGGACTGACAGGTACACACTATTGATACTATATATAAAATAGATAACTAATGAGAACCTACTGTACAGCACAGGGAACCCTACTCAATGCTCTGTGGTCACCTATGTGGGAAAGAAATCCAAAAAAGAGGGGATATATGTATATGTATAACTGATTCACTTTGCTGTACAGCAGAAACGAATGCGACATTGTAAAGCAACTATACTCCAATAAAAATTAATAAAAAATAAATTTAAAAATTTTAAAAATTAAGCAGAGATAATAAAACAAACAAACAAAACAAAAACAAACCAACATAAAAGGAACACAGCTGGCCACAAGGACCACTGGAAAAAATCTGCTGGAAATTAACTTCTGCAATCAAATATTGTTTTGTGTACAATAAATAGAAAATTATGTCTTTGGAGCTAGGGAAAAGTTGATCAGTTAATTATATAATTCAAGTTTTGAAATCTCATTCTTTACTCAGACAATATTTACTGAGGATTAGGTTGGCGTCTCCCCCTTCAGCATATTCCTAGGCAATTTACTAGGTGTGGGAAAGATGGAAGTGAATAAGACAATCTCAGATCTAACAGAAAAAGAAAACATTAAGTATTTCAAGTGCAAAAAGGACTGTGAAGGAAAAGTACAAATAGACATGTGTTTATCAATGTGGGATATAGCACAGGCTTCCTCCATTCCCCGGATGTATAGATAAACATTAGTGCTATTGGTACACATACAGGGCTGTTATGGGCACATTACATGTAGATAGCAACAGCTATATCAGTATAATGCTATGTACTGTCTACAGTACTTCCTCATTTCTCACTTGATATTTACCAATAGGTTGTGAGAAAGTAAAGACATAATTTTTTCTCAAGTAAATGTTGAGCAGACTAAAGTTCAGAGAATTTAAACACTACTTTCAAGATGTGAGGGATGGAGCTGATTGAGGGTTCTAGAACTACTGATTCCATAATTAGTAATCTCTCCATTTTCTCCATTTTGTGTCCCCTACCGCCTCCCTGCCCCATCTTTCCCAATAACAACTGCTACTTACATATTTTTGATGAGAACAAGGTAAATATAATGAATATATTTGTGATAGCAAGGGTGGCAATTAATACCTTTTGATGTTGTTCAGTTGGATACAAAAAGGAAATTTACTGGCTTGGCACCTGGCTGTTGCAAATGGTATTTATCTACCAAGATCTCTCTGCTGTCCTTTACATGCTAACTCCTCCTCTTCCTTGGAGATTCAGTTCAAGTGTGACCTCCTCGAGGAAGCATTCCCAGAACATTCTCCTAAGTCTCCCTTCTCCTTTCCTGAATGCAGTGCTTGCTTCACTGCTGAGTTCAAACATCACGAGTTACTTCTCTTGTCTTTCTTCGGAATCATGTGCTCCTCAGGCAGGGTCTATGCTTCATCTATCATTCTATATTTAGCGTCAAATATAGTACCCGGGCAAGTGGGAAAGGGGAAGAGGAAAGGAAGAAAAAGATGGAGAGAGATGTGTGTGTGTGTGTGTGTGTGTGTGTGTGTGTGTGTGTGTGTGAGAGAGAGAGAGAGAGTAAGAGAGAGAGAGTAAGAGAGAGATGGCATTATACAATGCCTTTCAAATCACTTTAAAAGGTTTAGCTTCCAGGGACTTCCTAGGTAGCACAGTGGTAAAGAATCCACCTGCCAATGCAGGGGACACGGGTTCGAGCCCTGCTCTGGGAAGATTCCACATGCCACGGAGCAACTAAGCCCGTGTGTCACAACTATTGAGCCTGTGCTCTAGAGCCCATGAGCCACAACTACTGAACCCATGTGCTGCAACTATTGAAGCCCACACACCTAGGGCCCGTGCTCCACAACAAGAGAAGCCACTACAATGAGGAGGCTGTGCACCATAATGAAGAGCAGCCCCCGCTTGCAGCAACTAGAGAAAGCCCGTGTGCAGCAACAAAGACCCAACGCAGCCAATAAATATATAAAATAAATAAATTTATAAAAAAAACATATTAAAAGGTTTAGCTTCCAAATTATGCCCCTAGACTCCACAAGAAAAATAAACTCCCAGGACATTCTTTAAAATCCTATTGTACCTAACTCAACTCTTTCATCTACAGAAAATTAATAGTTGCCTTACTTATGGACTAAAGCAGGCAGTTGTGGAATAAGAATAGTTTAAGATCATATGCCCTGCCAAAGAAAGAGAGTTAGATTGGTAGTCAGGGTATGTGGGTTCCAGGTATGACTGCACGGCTCTGGGACTCATTCTTTGTAACTAGAAGAGTTTTTTATGAGGTGTTTCAAAGGTCCCTTATATATTAAAATGTTATGACATGAAAACAGGCTTTTATTCGGGGGGGTTATGGAGTCAACAGAAAAAGTAACATATACTTTGGACAAGGAAAAAAGTCAGATTACAATGAAACAATTAGACAAAAATGAAATCCTCAGTATGTGAAATATGGCAGACAAGAAAGGCACTTTACTCCAGATGGCTAATTGAACAGAAAATTTGTGTGAATGCACGTGAAAATGGCAGGCATAGACATAAACTTGGTATGAAATAAATCAGAACAATCATGCAGTTTTTCCTAATGTAAAAACTTCTACTTGTAAACAAGGGAAAAAGAATAAAGGATCGAATAAAAAGAAAGGAGCACATGTGATTCATTTATATACTCAAGGTTCATGGCTTTAGTGAAAATGACAGATAAAAGGAATTTTTTTTTCTTCTTGGATGTATTACAAGCTATTTGTAGAGACTGAATATTATTTCAGCTAATTTGTATAGAAGTTCCTACTCTTCCTACTAAAACAGACTCTTTGTTTTTTCTTTTAACAGCCTGACTTTTAACATTCAAAGATATTAAATGGAGCATATGTTGAGACTATCCATCTTTGGCATCTCGGCTGTCTTTTCATAAAAAAAAATCATATCACATAAATAACACATTAGGGGCTATTTCTCCTGCTTGATGAGGCTTTTTCCCTTGGTTCCAATAGCCCTGTCTCTCTGGCACAGAAAATTTAGAGGAACAGGGGTGAAAGGATAGCAAATACAAAACCAATTCCTGTACTCTTTAAGATATGCATACAGTGAAGAAAGGAAAAGATAATAGATTAGTTAATATAAACATGCCTGGACCATAATGGACAGTGAAAGATGAAATGACACATTAGTATTAGTATTATTACTATTATTATTTTATTCATAATAGTAGTAGTAGTAGTAAATTTGTACCAATTTCCTAGCTTTTAATATGTGTGTAACCAAATGTTGCTAGGATCAATCTTGAGAAATTTATGCCAAGGCAACTGCACATTGTTTATACCCCATCAATAACAAACCAGCACAAACTGAAGGCACAGATTCCAGTTGCTGCTAAAACAGCTCCATCCCTGACCTTGCAGAGTAGAGTTGCAGCAATGGAACAGCCACGGAGATTTAAAGGTCAGAGACAACATTGCATAAAGATCTGACGTTATATAAGACAATATGGAAAGATCGTTTATTCAGCAACAGATAAATCTAGGTCAAAAGAAACATTTAGAAGGATATGTTGAATTGGCTCACAATGAACAGTGTCTTGAGAGACTTGTCATTCTTGTCACAAACTGCAAAAATGTGACTTTACTATCAATCATCCCACAGCCCACATATGGATTGTCCTTCATTTTCTAAAAGCTATGAAAATTGCAGATGGCAACAGCCTTCAGGAAACTAAACAGCAACTTAGTAATGAGGTGTTTGAAGGAATCATATTGAGACAAACCAGGCTCCAGATAAATCAGTGTAAGTATTTTTACTTGCTGTTGAAAACCCCCATGACCAGATTTTTTGACAGCTGAGAGAACCTGGAAGATTTCTGGATGGTTGTTCCCAAAGAGAGAGTGAATAAAAAGCCTCCTTCTCACCCCCCCTCCCCCCGCAAAAAAAGCCAAACACTAATCTTGGCTAAAAATCAAACACCTAACCTATTAGGAGGTATTAGGAGATTTCTTAGAACTAATACTGCTTTCATTTCACTTTGGTTTCTAGTTAAAAAAATCAGTTAGTGGGGTATACATGAAGTAAAAAGTCAAAGAATATGTTTGTATTATGTAGGAAAAAAAGACATTCTTGTGTTTTAGCTTAGTAAGGTTCACAATTTAGATATGCATAAGAAACTAAACACCCTCAGGCGAATGTTGATACTTCAACACTATTTTGTGACATCTTCATGTATTTGATTATATGAAACAGCATGTCAGCAGACTAACACTTCTTGAGAAAATCACCTATAGATTTATAGATATTTTTTCTCAAGACGGACTCTTCTCTCCCATTTTTCAATGTTATGTTACAACAAATTTCACATATGCAGCCAAGTTAAAAGAATATTACAGAGAACATCTATATACTTATTACCTGGATTCTACAATTAACATTTTACTGTACTTGCTTTACCATCTATCCATCTGTCTATCCATCCTTCTAGACAGTCAGTCAATCCATCTGATTATCTGATGCACTTCAAAGTACAGTGCAGACATCATTACATTTTACCCTTGCAAATAGATGTACAATGAAAAGAACACAGCTTAAATGTGCACTCTGTGTTTTGAAAAATCCATGCATCTATGTTACAATTTTTAGCAAGATATCAAACATGATCCTCACTCCAGAAAGTTCCCTAATGCCCCTTCCCAGTCAAACCTTGCTCTCAGCCCTCCAGAAACAACTACTGTTCTTATTTTTGTTCCCACCATGGATTTTTCCCTAGGACATCATATAAATTACATAGGATGTACTACTGCGTAAGGCTTCTTTCAATCAGTATATTGCTGGGCATATCACCAATTTGTTCTTCTTTATTGCAGAGGGGTTTCTGTTATGATTATAGCACAATTTGTTTATTAATTCTCCTATTTATGGACTCTAGGTCTGTTTCTAATTTTTTACTACTGTGAATAATGTTGCTGTGAACATTCCTAGACTGCTCTTTAGATCCTGCATCTCATTCACAGTCTCCGTCTCTCCCTACAAAACTGATAGTACGGGGTTTATGTGGAGGACTATGTACTTCTGACCACCAAATAAGTTTAAAATTCCAACTCTGCTTAGACTTGATAAATTTAGTGGTGTGCTCTTTATTTTTCATTGAACATTAGCGCGCAGATGGAAAGAATAAAAAAAAGGAAGTAATGACCTTAAGCATATTCTGAAGTGTGAATGCACAGTTTACTTCAAATAACTTATATGTGAAATATCTGTTTGCAATTCTAGGAGGAAAAAAAAGAATTGCTGTATAATCTCTGTACTTCTTCCATAAAGATTGACTGTGACTTAAAATAGCCTAGGGTTATTAATGCTTTAAATCTCTCCAAAAGAGATTTTGGTACTTGTTCTTCTTGTTCTTAAAAAAAAAAAAAAAGGATCAGTATATCATAGATATCACATAAATGACACAATTTCAAACTCAAATAAGATTAGACTATTACTAATGCCAGAGCTCAAATGAATTGTGAAATTCTTGAATGTTTTTCTAGCCAAATACATTGAAACAAAATTTTCTGGACTAGAAAGACAATTTCTAATGGCTACTTGACTTCTAGAAGACTATACAAAAATGATGATGTTATTAAGTCAATTATTCAAAGGAACTGGAAACAACTAATTACAAGTGATTCTAAGTTGAATAGGGGGAGTTTGGGTAGGAGTGAGTGTAAATGTTCCTTCTGACTCAGGTGGTTTTAGGTCAAAAGTTGTGATGCAACCTAAAATTTTCTTTTCTGAAAATACATTACTAAATGAACACAATTAAAAATCTTGCATACATGTTATAGAATGATTCTTCTTAAATACAGAATGGTTTTTAAAGAATGCATATAGAAAATATATATTTATTTCATCTATTTTCAAAAAGAAATTTAGTTATTCTCTTAATTCATCCCTATCAGTTCACCTACAATATTTCACTCTACGACTTCTATGTTTTTCTGGAAGGAAAATGTATACTATAATGTATTACAAAGAAAAAGACATACAGTTGTTTTTATTAGGATACTATCAAGAAAGTTAAGTGCACGTACAGTGCATATAACCTACAGAATGACAAAAATAATAATCTTACTGCAGATATCATACCAATACTTGAAGTGACAGGAATAGCAGATCATTTCAAAATTTTAGTTTTACTAATTTTCTTATAGATAACATAAAAGAGGCACTAGGCTCTTAGTCTCCTTAGCTATATAGGTCATAAGGAACACTGGCACTCATTTTAATCACCATGAGAGTCTTGTTGGAACCAATAAACCCAGTACTGATACTCGAATCTGTTCCCTAATGGTGATAATCAGAACATTTGGTTAGGGTTTCTCTTTGCAAGGGTGTCCCCCAAGGACTGTATTAGGTTTCCAGGTTCTGACTGAGCTGTGTTGACCATCAACAACAGCTTCCCTCACCCTATCTCTCCCTAACTCTAGCCAGGCACACAACCTTGCCTCTGCCTAGAGCCCAGGCCAACCTACATTCTGAATCTAGTCTCAGCTTACATAGGAAGCATGCCATTCATTCACTGATTCTAAGAAGTACCTCAACCTCTATTACTGTTGCTGTAATTTTGTGCCTGTTCCCAAACTTTTTGCCTAAATGCTGGCTACTTTTAGTGCAGATTCTGTCTTGGGTTCCTGCTGTCATATCGTTCAACAGCCACTTTGGTAGCTGACCCTTGACTCTTTGACCTTCTCAATGTTTCTTCTCTCTGCTCCCTGACTTTCCAGACCTGAGCCCATTGATTGCTTCCTCTTCTCTACACCTCTTGGCCTCACTAGATTGGACCCAATGGTTTTACATCTATCTCCACTTTGGCCAGTCCAAATTCTGTATATAACAGAATACCAACTGGACAAGAATTCTGAGGTATATTCTGAGATTCTAATTTGAACTTAACACTAATTAGTATTGCAGTCCTCTAGAATTTCTATTCATTTACACCATGGAGAAGCCCTATCTCTAAATTTGCTTCCAGTACTAGCATTCTATAATTGTGTACATATTTTATGATGATAATTATAACCCACATTCTACTAATAACTAGATTCGAATGTAAAAATTTCCCAGGCATGATGATCATCCCAAATAAATGAGAATATCTAGTCAATAGACAGTTACAATAGTTTTCAACATGGCTGCACTTAAGAAATACCTGAGGAGCTTTTATAGAATCTATTGCCCAGGGCCCACTGAGACCAATTAAGTCCAACTCCTTGGTACAAGACATATGTATTTTATAAGAGCTCCCACATGTGATTCGAATGTATAGCTAAGATTGTAAAATACTATAATAATCAATATGAATCAGTTTATTGAGTGCAGATTTTTAAAATGGCCACTTTGAGGAGTGAATCAGACAAAATATTTTCTGCAACATGGGCTATTATAAACAATTACATAAATCCAAGAAGTAAATTGTCCTGTCAGCACAGAACAATCTTACCTTTTAGAAAATATAAACCTGATTTTTGGCCCCAAACTTTACTTGACAGTTGTATATACATTGGTTTATCTAAAAGACAATAACATTTCAATCCTTTATACATGAGAGAAATGCTTCTCTTTTGGAAACCACTCCATTTCCCTTAATCATCTGGTTACACCTATTCTTCTAAAACAAGAAGTCAACAGAGTTCTGCCTCTCGGGCTAACATTACAGACCTGCTGATAGTATTGACCAGGTAAATCATCTGGGTTTACTTGATTGATTACAAATTGATCTCATTACCTTTCCACACTCTTGCTGTTAACAATTAAATTTCACACGGATTCACACAAGTATAAAATAATAAGAGTGAAAGACAAAGCCCATGAGTCAGGCAAAATGGGTAACAGAAGCAATCACTGTGTATTACTACTGCAAAAATCAATAAGACAAATATGTTATTCTTTTTAAGTGTCATATTACAATAATGCTTTTTATGAAGACTGTTGTCTGAATCCAATTTAAAGTGGCATCTGCTTGTGTTTGCTTAAAACAAAAGGGTGGTTGACTTAATGAATTATTTACAGGCATGCAATATGGCAACAGTGTCATTATGAACTCTCTTCTAAGATCTCCTCTGGCTACTCCTGGCAGGGTGTCAATTTGCTTGTTTTTATGGTAGGTGCACGAAATTGCAAAGCTATTCAAAGAAATGAGATTCTGCCATTGGACTTAGTAATGCACGCAAAGCCAGTAATAAAGCAATGGTGACAAGAGTGGCGGAAACATTTATTTGACATTAACAATGTGTAATGTGGAGCTCAAGTAAGGAAGGAACCATTAGAATTACATAAAGCTGAAAGCAGCCTTGAAAATAGGTCTATACGAGGAACTGAAGAGGAAAAAAATGTCATGTCTGTGACCCCTTTCTTCTCCCTGAAATGTATGCTCCCTATTCCTCAGCATCTGCTTGATACGGGAGGACTGGGAGTTTTGGAGCTTTTGTGCCACAGTGGTGAAGTAGAAGAAATTAATAAATAAAAGACTTCAGGAGAAACACTATGGATACAAAGTGGCTTGATACATTATTTCCCTTGGTAACATTTTATCAATCCCAAATTTGCTAAAACTTATTTCTATTAAGCCAGTATATCTAGACAGACAGGCTGTTAAGGCAGGTGGTTGTTAGAAGCAGGTCAAAATCCAGGGGAGGCCAAAAATAATAACAAAGCCCCATAGAGGAGGTCATAACTTACCTTCAGGTAAGAACCATGGGTAACCTGGCACAATGCCTTGACTATACCACTGATCAATGATGCTGGGTGATGGAGCGATTTGACTGAACTGAAATTTCAATTTATAAAAAAGGCCTTGTGTGAAGATTTTGTAAACTAAAATGAGCCACCATGGGTAATTTCTTCCTAGGATGCCAGTCTCAGAATGTGAGAAAGAGGCTATAAAGAGGATTTGTAGCTCTGTATCTATTCTTCCAAACTCTTTGGTGATTACCTGCCACATGCTGTGTCCTGCACTTAGGCTGGGAGCACAAAGTGGTGCACAAGGCTGCCACCAATCCCGCCTTCATGGACAGCCTAACAGGAAATTTTCATTTGGAAATTTGATGGATTTTGTTTGCCTGAGATTCTGGTGGACAGCTAGAATTTTTATCTTAAAATGCTTATTATACTCTGAGGGTTATAATTGTTTAGAGCTTTCTTTTCATATTTGAATCAAGGGCACCAAGAGGTAAGTAAAAGGAGCAGATTTTCTTATTAATCTTAGAAAGACAAACTCTTAAATGCTAATAAAAATATGAACAAAGTATGATTAAGTATGATTTATGGTGAATGCTCAAGCTACACACCATCTTGGGATGGCACAAATGGGATGAATAGGTTTTATTGTGAAAACATAAGCTTTGAGCTAAAGAGACCTCCGGTGGGTTTGCAGGGCTAGGATATAAATTCAAATTGTGTTTTCCAGTTTGAAGGATGAAGAAGAATTAGGAAAATCACCTCCTCCCCACTGGGAGTAATGCCTTCTCTGACTAACACAGCTTTGAGACACTGTTCAAAGGAAGTAAGAAATTAGTAATCACCAAGCCAGTGGGTAGGACTGATTAATTTACTCTGACTCTAGTCACAGATCAAATTCACCAAAAAATTGCCAAAGTACGTTTGTCTTTTTGTAGTCTTAGATATAAATTTAAAGTTCTGGTTACCAAGTCTAGTGGTCTTTTTTATCTTTTTATGGTTCCTGTAGCAATGCTATTTTTAAATCTGAAATTAGCAGTAAAGAGAGGGCTACGGGCATGGACTCTGGTTGCCAGGAATCCTGGGCATAAGTCCTGACCCTTTTCATGCAAAAACTGTGCAGCTTTGGACAAGCCATTTAACCTTCCTGAGCTTCTACTTTCTCAGCGGGAAATTTGGAAAATTTCCAAAATTTTGGTTTGGAAAATTTGATTTAGGTATTATTATAATACCTAATAAAGGTGAACTAAGATAATTAATGTAACAGTTCTTAGTCATTAGACATGCTCAAAAATGTTAGATATATTATTATCACTTTTTTAGTTTTCTCACCAATAACCCCATGACAATCCTTTAATATTAAGTCAACATGGCAATTTCTACAAAGTCATGTGAGACCCCAGGTCTACCAGTTGGTTGCCTGGGAATCATCACATATGAAGAAGACAGGAGAAGAATGATATGTCAACATGAAATCAGAAATTTATGTTGATTGTAAACTCTTACTTCTATGGAGAACTCAAAGTTTTGTCTCTCCTATCTGTATCTCACTCTACCCCCAACCAGGCGGACCTCTGCTGTTTGCATCAAGCACGAGGACAACAGGACCACTATGCTACAGAAGAGTTGGCAAAGAAAAGTGGTTAAGGGCTCTTCCTGCCAGCGGAGTACTCTTTAGATTGGTTTCCTTTGGGGTTTATTTTCTGTCTGGAATATTTTCCCTTTTTTCCTCAAATTCCTTCATATTACTTTGTCCCTCCCTCTTTTCTCCCAAGTTAGCTGGTAAGATATTTAAAGCTGTCTACTGTTTGGGAGGAGCCTTCTAAAATGGAGAGGTCTTGAAAAACTGGTATGGGATCCAATGGGAGGAAAACAAAACAAAGCAAGGGAAGCTCTGCTCTAGAAAGTTTTTTTTCCTTGTATAGCGTTACAGCTCAAGGCGCAAAATCAAGGAAGAGAAACCAAATGGAATCTGTCTTCCTTTAGTGACCAAGGTGGAAGGCTATGGAGCGTCCAGAAGGTCTAGAATTCATTAAGAGTACACTAGCTGACAGCAGATTCATTTATTCCTTAGAAATATCTGGGTGTGGTAGCCAGCTGACGCAGAGTTCCAGGATTTTAAATCTGGTAGTATACTCTGGAGCATTGGGGAACAGAAGTGATGCTTCTCAACATTTTAAGTACTAAATGCCATTTAATTAAGCACTCTTTGGAAAACCACATTTGACTGATATCTTGTTCATTTAATTTTAATATATCTACTGAGTTGACAACACAATGCTATTAATAATACCTGTCATGTAAGGCCTATAATCAGCAAGTAGCCAAGAAAAGTAGAATCAAATATACTCTATTGTTTCTTTTCCATACCCTTACTACTAATATTGATTTTGTATTAATTTTCATTAAAATATTTTAAAATAAAGAAACCTATTTAAAACCTATTTATATACCATTGTAATGCCTTTTATTTATACATGGGTATATGATTTCTAAAGTACTCCCACATATTTTATACAATGAAAACAAGTCATACCAAGTTTATTATCTCAATTTAACAGATAAATTGACACTCAGAGAATTTATGTCTTGCATAAGGTCCCAAAGTGAATAAACGACAGAATTAGGAAATAAACCTAAGTGCTCTGAAACCAAGTCTGAGATCTCCCTTTAGCACACTGTAGTTGACTTTTTGTTACAGTATCAAAGCAGAGAGGAATTTTGTATTCCAACGGTTTTCAACTTTAACACTGACTTCATTCCTCAAATGAATTATCATGCATAAACCTGATGCATAAAAGTGGGCAGCAGAACATCTGTGATTCCCCTCTCTCTCCATCGTGCAGAGACTTCTGAGGAACCGCCACTAAACCCTAAGGGCTCCTCAGAACGTGGTTTGAAGGCACTTAACATCTAGAGCTATGCTCTCACCTTTGGGCATGATCACAGGTGGGCAGAAATACTACAAGTTTGTGAGGCCCAGTGCAAAATGGAAATGCAGGGCCCAGTGTTAAAAAATTATTAATAATTTCAAGATGGCAACAGCAGAACCAAGCATGAGGCCCTTTTGAATGACTGCATAGGTTGCCGGTCTTGTGTGTAGACAAGGATTTACCATCAAAACGCTTTTACTAAATGGTTTCTAAACCAATGTGTTTCTTTTTTCTCAATGACCCTTATCTATGTTCTAGTTCATTCTCACGTTCTTATTTGCCTTGGGAAAGGGTCATTAAATCTGTTCAAATTATACTGTAGTGGGATAATTTTTAAATTATTAAAAAATATTTTCCACCTGTCTGCATACCTGACCTTCACTTTAGCTCATAGAAGATACCCATATTCCCAAGGAAGATTAGTATTTCTTTTATTTTTTTTAAGTATTTCTTTTAAAAAGGAATCTGAAGTGAAAGATATTCAGCTTCTGAAATGGGAGCTCATAGCTTGAAGGCAGGTATTTCAAATTCCTTTAATCTCCTTCTCCCATTCCTTACCCCAACATTACAATATCCATTATAAATCTTGGTGGGCTCAGTTAATAGATAGACTGGACCACTAGACTGTGACAGGGACATGGCCATATGTTCATCACACCTGTCTGCTATTGCTCCTGGGCACCCAGGAAGATGGTGTCTCCCAGTCTCTCTTGCAGTGAAGTGGCTAACAGTGTAAGGATGGAGTGATGTTTACACTTTCAAGCCTAGCCCCCAAACTTGTACAATCCTCCACACACTCTTCTTCCTCAGCTACAGCCAAATGCAGGGGACCCTGTGGAGAACTCAGCTATCCTAGAAGGTGCTACAGCCAGAAGTTGGAAGGATCCTAGGGTCCCAAATAACTCCATGCATCAGAGCATCCTGGTCTCCAACAACCCACTGACCCACATTGGACTGTGGTGGGACTGAGAATAAATCTGTACTGTATTATGTGAGCAAGATTTCAGGTTGTGGTTACAACAATTAGTGTTACTTTACCTGACAATATATACAGACAAAATTTTTCTGACATTATTGGAGCTTAGCAGGAGTTAAGAAGAAAGATATAAGTAAGCATTTTAAATAACAGCTTTCTTTGCGATCCCAGGAAATTTGTGTGAGGAGACACAGAGGGAGATAGAAAGGAGAGTTATACGGCCACATATATGTCTCTTGAGTCTTCCTCTCTAGGCATCATCTTGGAGGAGTCCTGTTAACTACATCGAAAGGACTGTTGAGGGTATCATTTCTTGCCCTTATCTGCATTTGTGACTCTGAGAGGAGAATTTATTATCCTGATAAAGGATACCTCATGTCCACCTGGTGGGGCACCATGTCCAGGCAGAGGGGACTCCTGGTATTTAGCTTTCCAAAGCATCCCTGCTTCCTAACGGATGAAGACAGAGCATGTAGTAGTAGAGTGTGACTGAAGAAGAGGCTAGAGGGATTGCTGATGGGAGGTAAGATGTCTCTCAGGCATGGGCAGCTGAGGGGATAACCAAGCTGGGGACAAATGGAAGTCAAAGCCACATCTCACAGAAGTCTGGGGAAACACAAACCCAAATGAGGTCCAAACCACCTGAGAATACTAATAAGCTCCAATCAAACTGAGTCAAGATCACGTTACCCCAGTTGCAGACTTCAGCTGAGAACAGTTTCAGAGTAAGCCGCACAGAAATCAGTAAAAGGCAAAAAAGTTTAGGTAGAAGAATCCTAACTCGTCTCCACTCCTGGAAAGTTTTATAAGCCCCTTCCTGCAACCAATCTGTGCAGACGACCTCACAAGCAAAGCAGCAGGGGTGGAGCTACCTCAGAGGAAAACATGCTTACTCAAAAGACGAAATACCACTAATAGGCTGTTTAAATTACCAGGATGAACTACATTTTAAATAGGATTGAACACTGAACAATCTTCTTCCTGTTAGGTGGGAGGTGGGGAGTTGGCCGGGGTCGGGGAGTGGGGGGCATGGATAGTGACAAGGCTGGAAGCTCAGATTAGTTTAAGACAAAATATTCATGTTTTCTTTGCATACCCGAGTTTTGATATGAGTTAAATTTGATGAATCTACTATATATGATTAAAAGAAAAGTGAACTAAACAACTTCAAACTGTCTGCTAAAACTCCACACACCTCAGGACTCTCCTGAGAAAGTCTGGCAATGACAGATTTTTGTAGATGGATGTCAGTCCTTTTCTTTATTCTGCAGTGCCATGTTTTTTAAAAGTATAATTTCCCCATCTCTATTCTTGTGAAATATAATACAAAGAAGGAAAAGTACATACAACAGTGCCAGGCTTTTCATGCCTTCTTCCTGAGAAGGGCCCTGCAAAGCAGCGCTTGCCAAGAACAATGTCAGAAACATCAATTGACTACAGTGATAACAACATACCCAGAAGGCAGGTTGCCTGATGATAAAGTTGCCAAAAAAAAATTGCTGTACCTGTGGAGACCTTGAGTAGTTCCACGAAGGTGGTCCATAGCCAATAATAAAGGCAGGGCAGAGCAGCTAAAGTTCTTCTTCTAACCAGTGGGAGCCTCCTGAGGATTCTGAGCCATTTGGCTTTGCTGGATCACCTAGGAAAGATACAAGTCCTGCATTTGAGAGCAATGAAAGTTTTATCAAGAAGGCAACAAACATCACCACGAACGCTAAGCACTTCTGCCTTCATACCGATCTTTAAATTTCACTTTGGTTAGTGATTAAAACCAAAGCCTGTCCCCTGATAACTGGGCACCAGATATAACTGCATGAGTAGAAAATAACTGCAGTAAGTAGGAACGTGCTTGGCTGCTTTTGCTTTGTGTGGTATCTTTGCATTTATGTTAAGTTGTTTCAACCAACGCATCTAACCATTGCTGGAGTGCACCAAAATGGTCAACTACAGCTTTAAGTAGTAGTAGGAGAGTCCAAGCTGGACTATTTCAGAGTTTAATTCTGAAATGGGTGTGTAGTTTCTGCATGAACCAGAATTTTTGGCTCATATCAGATTGTTTCTCTTGCCCAGAGGATGCCAAGGTGTTCTCATTAGGCTGGCTGGGGAAAGACAGCACAGACAGCAAGAATGGAAATGGGATGGAAAGTCCCTGGGACTGATGGTAAACGTTTGTATAAGACCATGTCCAACTCTTCAGAGTGATGCTGACTTGTCAGGTTTTCTTTGAATCTCCCCTATCCTGTAAGTGTATTAGGGAGAGAGAGAGAGAATTAGGAGAAAACAGCATAGACTTCATGACCTCGTTCCTCTGGTGACGTATCAAGATCTGTGTGGGTTCAGATGCGCTACTCGCAAAACAACCAAGGGCTTGCTCTGTTTTCTTACTGTGTATGTAGTGTTAACTAGTTTTCTCCACCAGAGAGCCTGTAAGCTTATTTGGGGCAGAGATCCTACGCCAGTCAGGGTCCTAACGGGCTGGCACACTCAGACTGGGATAGTTCAAGGACGGCTTAATAGAGGAAGAAAGGTAGGCAGGGTGTTAGGAGACCACAGGGGATGGTACAGTACCCTGGGAGTAACAGACCTGCTGATACCACCCTAGGTTCAAAGAAAGCCAGAAAAAGAGCCCAGGTGCTTCTGTTCTGCGACCTTTCATAGTGCCAGTTGGGGGTGGGCATGCCAGAAAGAGGGAGAGAATGTGCTCTTACCTTCCTTGCCCCTCCTGCCAGGGGCCCCCACGGGCTGAGCTCAAGGGGAAGCCAGAAGGCTCAGAAGTCCGGAGACGCTCCCTGAGCACAAAGCGTGGTGGAGAAGGACTGAGCAGGGATCCAGGCAAGACAAACTAAGGATCCTCAGCACGGACACATTTCCCTTTCTCTTTCAAACCCATGGCACCTGGCGTCAGTAACCAGCTGTTTGATTAAGAGGCTGCTCAGGGCATTTCAATGGCTCTTTTTCCTTATCTATATAGTAGCAAGGCACCTGCCTGTTTCCAGTCCCCGCAGGAAAGGAATGGTTTATATCTATTTGAGGTGCCCTAAAAGAACCTGACTACCGGAATGATTTCAAAGCATAATTTAAACCCAAGCAATAACAGGCCCCTAAAAGCTCTGATCAAGAGTCCTAAATAAATTCACCTTCAGTAATTGCCAGTACATGTCTCTGTCCTCGACTTTATGAACCAACTCCAGAATCCCAGAGTTTACATCCCTCCTTGTTCAATCTTCAGTAAAGAATTTACTTCTCTAATAACACGCTTCTTGACATCAGGCAGGTCCCAGAATGACCATCAAACAGAGGCAATGTGAACAGCTGGGAGTATCTGATGGTAGTAAACACAGATGTGCCTGACAGGACATTAACTGCTTAGCACGTTGATGTAACTGACTTCCCAACGTTCAGCAAAGCTTTGTAGTCCCTGAGATGCTACTGCCTGGGTCTAATGATTGCTGTGTTCCCTATCCACTCTTTGGCAGTGTTTTCTGCTGCATTTGATGCAGTGCTTCAGCTCTGTGTTAATTATGAGATCAGCTCAAGGCCTGTGATTTAGAACCTGGGCTCAGAACCCTTTTGGTAATTCAGTTCCCGTAAGTCTGTGTTATTGGCTCCTGAATGCAGTTGCTTAAGCTAATTAAAATGTAAGCTGAAGAAAGTCATTTCTTAAGCAAAATTAAATGTGATATACACACTGAATATTGCACCTTGTCATGTCCATGTCTAGCTCAATTCTACCTCTTACTGCTCACTTTGCAGCTTGAGAATTCCCATTTAAAGCAAATGTTTGAATTATTGAAGAGTCAGAATTGGCCTTTTTGAAAATGTTTAGTTATAAAACAACGTGGATAAAGTATTGAAGTACAAAAAGGATTTTTAATGTTCTTTTGTGGCATCCTCAGTCAGCCAACATCATCATGAGATGACAAATTGATAGTCTCTTAGTAAAACTGGAAAATCCTTCAAATAAGCTGTCCGTCGCATGAGAGAATGGCATCGTTGGACCTGACAGGCATGAGATAACAGAACTGATAACTTGATGAGGGGTGACTATAGCTCTACCCTGTCATACCCAATCTACCTAACACTGGTGGATATCTGCAGTGTTGGTTAATAAAATTAAGAGCAGGCTTCTGCAAGAAAAAAAATCTTTTAGCTTTTTAATCCAAACAAACAAACAAACAAACAAACACATAAAACAAATGCCACCTAGTTTGCAGTCAATGTGTTCTGTGTCTCTTCCTGTCTCGGTTTCCAGATCTGATGGAGGAAAACTTTCCGGGTGTGGTCGCTTGCTAACACCTTTAACCTGAGCCATTTGTCCCATAAATGCATCCTTCAGCACAGGCCACACTGACCAGTGGAACACACCACTGCTCCTGAAAATCTTCGGAATAGCCTCAGGCTACTGTTAACTGGTCAAGAGTGTCACCGTCACATAAAGCGCTTGGCACAAACCTTGAAAAATTTGAGTACTATTTTGTATCAGAGAATTGCTAAAGTCAGGATGGTAAGCTGGTTTTCTCTCTTGGCCTTTCTGATTATTCAAAGCAGTCATGTGGAGTCACAGTCTCAGAAGGAGTTTGGGATGAGTCCCAGGTTCACTGGAAAAGAGGGCAGGGTCAGCTGGGTGGTCTTGGCGGTAAGAGGCTGGGCTATTGCATCATCCTTTCATCTGGCAGCCTCTACTCTCCGTTTTCCAGGCACTGAGATGAATGAATAAATGAATTATACTTTCTTGAAGTATTACTGTGTGCTTCAAAGATCATATATGTGATGATTTTATGATGATTGTATAGATATGTATATATACATTACACATGTATATATAAAAATATAACTTAGCACACAAAATTCCGAAAGAATTCATAGAATTTGGCTAAGTTTAAAAAAGTAATTTAATTTAACGTCTATTTTAAACACACCCACGTTTATAGTAGAGGTGGGAAATATGACAAAATCCCCATAGTTAGAGAATAAATTACTCTTGTTTGGAAAAATTATGCTAGACAGTAGGGTTGCAGAGATAAATACAAGCTGGTCCTTACCCTCAAGGAACTTGATTTTTTTTTTTCGTTTTCTCCTTCGATTTCAACCCGTTTTCATTGTCACATAGGTATCAGCTATGGTTTTGAGATGAGTCGGCTTAATCGACCACTAGTGTTCTTTGGCTGTGACTGATATGGCAGCTTTGTGAGTCCCTAAATGTTGTGGGTACCCTGGAAGCAAGGTAACTTCTGTACTTTGTCCAATGACTGGCTGGCTCCAGGGAGCTGTCAGCAGTTTCCAGAGTGCAGAGTCACAGCGGTTATCATCCTCGGGAACTCTCAGGAGGCCACAATGATAAGTTATTAATTTACACTGGGAATTCTAGCTATTAAATAGTTTGGAACAATTGAGTCAATCCACTAGGGTACTCTTCCCATTGGGAAAAGTAAATTAGGATCCAAAACCTGCTTGGTAATTCATGAATCAAAACAAAAGGAACTGAATGGTTTTAAGAGTTTGGTTCCAACAGATTTTTTAGAAGTCAATCAGTTATTTGATTTGAAACTCTCTCTTTACATGTATGTAATTTTTTACCTTGTACCAACTGGAGTTTATCATATAGTTATGTACTTGGGTTAATCTAAATATTTCCCTTTTCTTAGAGGAAATATAGTTACATATAGATTTTTAAAAAATAACAGCATTTAGTACAGGTCGTGTGGGATAACACAAACTTTAACTCAGTTTCAGGAGACCTTCCTGACCCTCGCTATCTTGGATACTGTGACAGGAGGGAAGATGTGCGGTGTGCAGGCAGAGATTGGTGAGGAGATAGACTGGAATGCTATTACTGAGACCAGTGGGGTGGAGATGATGCGGGACCAGCAATGGTGCGAGGAGAGTCATAAATGCTCCACCAACCCTTCCCTGATCTCTTAAAGAACAGCAGTTGGGTGGGAGGCAAGGGTGCGATGGGTGCTGTCCTAGGCAGCAGGAGGCCAAAGGCAATGGACAAATAGAGAGGCAGGAAATCCCGATGAAGGAAGTCTGGGGCAAGATGCCCGACCTGGGGCTGTATAAAGATACTTCCAGTTCCTAAGCACAAAAATAAACACTTGTCTCTCCATGCTCTGACATACCACATGTTCTTAAACATAGAGAGTAATATGTAAAACTAGTAAAGGATGCCTAGAATATATATATATACATATATATATATATATTCATGATAACTACATCAATTCCTTTTAAAAAATACAAAATAGAAACTACTTTCAAAAACTGCATGTGCTTGGTTTGACTTTTAGGTGTTCAATAATGCTAGTCTCTAAGTATTTAGGATAATTCTGACTACTCAGAACTCAACTAACTCAGCTCTGTGAGGTTAAGTTCCGCCTGTTGGTTCACCACTGCATACCCAGACGGGTGTTCTGAGCACTATAGGAACTAATAAATATTTGTAGATGGACAGACTAAATCAATCCTATATCTATCAAAAGGAACTTTTACCAATTCATACCTATCAAGCAGGGGTGAAGTGCAAAGAGGGAATATGCTGTCCAGTTCACTACAAGGGCTAGAAGATCAATAATACATCTTATTTTCTACAGTTTTTGATATTTTGGGTTTCATGCCTTTGGAATATTTATGTCATTTTCTGATAGCAGTTTCTAACTACCACCTGGTTATCCTTTATTAAATTAGCTTGAATCAGACTATGTCTGGTGTTTACTTTGCCTTTTAGCTATTTTTGTTCCCTGTTACATGGCTGGCTCTGCGAGAGGAGCAGATATGGTTATCTAATTTACAGCAATACCACCAGAGCCTGGCACAGAGTAAATGATCAATATATATTTGTTGAATAAATGGATAATTGTCTCATTTCCTTTCCCCCTTTCTCCCAATTGGTGCCCTCTAAATAAGACGACCATAAAGTTTGTCACTGAAACCAGGATTCTTTTTTTTTTAGGGTGAAGGGAGGTGCTATTGTACCAGGTTATTATACCAGGACAAAGTCAAAATCTGAGACTGTCCCACCCAAACTGGGATATATGATACCTTACTTTGAAAGGTATCTTCCATTCCACCCACCCCTGGGGGTGGGGGAGCTTTCTCAATGGTAATGAGTAAACCATTTTAGATAGTAGATGTCAGGGATCAGAAAATTTCGTTCTTGCTTTTATAGCAAACAGCCAATAAGTTGCCAGGGATGCTTGCCTTTCTCCCAAGACCTCACCAAGTTCTTTTGCTGGCTATTTACACTTTGTTCTGTTTGTTTGTTTTTATTGTTTTTAAGGATCTGTTGTTATTAGGTCCAGCTTTCTGAATGATTCACAATTTCTGGATCCTATACAGTCTTGCTACCTGGTTCTCATTCCCTAATCATCCTGCTTAGTTATTATAGACTTCCTGTCCCAGGCACTCAACTAAATTAATTATTTGGCTTCTTTGATTCTCCCCAACTCCCTTTGAAGCTCTTGCTGGCAACTTTAAACCCAGCCCCCCACACCTTGTTTTTTAACAAGCACCAGACAACAACAACGCAGATGAGCGAGCCTAGATTTTGGCTGAAACTGTCACACTCAGATATGACAAGGAAGCTTCCCTACTGTTCCTTCCTGCCTTAGAGCTTCACAGGGTCTGGACTTCCAGAGCCACAAAAAGAATGCAGACCACTATTTATCAAGTAAGGTGGCTTTCTTAATAATTGCTACCTGTCATGTAGCAATTGGAAAAAAATTCCACCAGGTTACATGATAAAGATGATTGGAGACATTTTTAAAGCAAGGCTCAAGAAGAAGAGAACATCTACAGTTCCCTTCCTCTCGGCACTTGATCAAGAGCTCTCTACAGCCTGCTAGACACAGAATGGATTTTTGTTCCAGTTGTGCTCCATTCTTACAGGGTAGGCATGAGAGTGAAAGAGTTAACATGGGTACAAGCAGAGTGTGAGGGTGCCAGGCAGTCTGAGTTTACATCATAGCTGTTTCCAGGAGTTGTCTGGGAAAGATAGCTTCCAGATCTAGGGATCTTCGTGCCAGTGGGAAGTTGCCCTTGGTCCTGTTAGGGCGAAGGAGTCCCTGGACCCATGGGAGGTTGAGTTGTGAGCACTGCTTAAAAAATAAACTGTAGGTGATGTCTTATTCACAACCCCCTTCCATCACGCTATTCGTGGAATCAGTCGGCATGACTACAACTCATCACTTTCAAATGAAAATGCAACTAAACCTAGAAGATTTCAATCTGAAAAACATGTTCAGAAGTTAGGCCTTTCTTTCATTTTATTAGAAAGGAAACTCCATTGCTTTCTTGATTCCCTTTTAATGGAGGTAGTGATAAAAGTAAAATGGAAATGAAAGATGATGGATGGCCTGTAGGCACCTTATTCAACAACTGAAAACAGACATATAAATAGAAATATTAATCAATGCTCTGAGCATAGTTCAGGTGCTAAGCTGTGGAGTGTAATACATCCCACAGCTTAATTATTATTTTTATGGCTATAGTGGCCGAATGCACTCCAGGCAATTGCATCAATAAAATCTTCTGCTAGAGTGGGTTCAGTACAGGGTTGTACTACTTTTCTGCCAAGTGAACGGGTTTGGATTTATATTGGGTTCATGTTAATATTTTAAGCAGTGTGTCTTGGATCATCTCCATTTTAAATGCACAGTTGAAGACACCTGCATTTAGCTCCCAAGTTGGACCCTAGTTTTGCTCTGGAGATGTGCCTGCTCACACCAAAAAGGATGTCAACTGAACTGAACCATGTGATGCTACATAAAATCAAGCTTGCTACAAAAATAAATTGGCTGAAACAAATGCTTTCTTTAGAAATGTTACTACTGGACAAGAAATAAAAGAGATATTTCTTTTTTTCTCCCGGGAAAGAGTAGTGGATTAAAAAGAATTTTTTTTTTCCTGGTATTAAATTTTCAGTATAATTTTTCTATAGAGAGTTAGCATTTGTTTAAGGCACACAGGAAAGTATATTGATATTTCTCTTGTCTAACACTGAATCTTCAGAAAAATAATCTATTTTAATGTAGCCTTACATTGTAGGAAAAAAATTAAAAAGAAAAACTACATGAGAAATCATGGTAAAGAGTTTCTTTTTCCCTCCAGGTTGTCATATTATCAACCTATTGTCTCTAGTTACATTATATACTCCTACTTTGCAAGGTTAGATGCTTCAAGCTGGCTCCTAAAGATGATAAAGTAAATGTTCATAGGTCATCAAGAACTTAAGGAAAAAGAACTGTCTTCCACATTTTCTAAAAACCTTTTTTGACAGACACCCAAACAGCATTAAAACATTTACTTCCCCCAGACAGGATTCTGGCTGTCACTGCCAGGTTTAAAACACTGACTCAACTAGAGAAACAAGTTTGAAGCAAAATCTTATCCTTACATTCATTACTGGTTTTTCATTTCCTTTCTAAAAATGTTCAACAAAATTTGTTGTGAAATACAAAAAATTTTAATTTTCATCTCTCTGGCTTTTCATCGATACGTGTATCCACCCTGTGGTTTCAGCAGATAGGATTAAAAGGAGATAATATCAAATGAATTATAAATGGCAAAAATTTAAAAAGAAATGCAATGGTAATCTTGTATATCAGAGCTGTGTCTGTACAACTTGCAAACGTACAGATGTAAAGACAAAAAATGTTCCACTCTCCAGATGTTAATTCTGAAATAACTTTGTTTGTCTATACTGTGCTAACTAGCCAGTGTTGCTGAGTATATGACTGTTCATACTGTGTAGACAAAACAGATGGGTAATTTGATAGCACCATTCATTTTTTTTAATCCAGATGTTCTGCTATCATGTTGGCAAAGCCCTTCCACTGTCTTAACAGTTGATATAAACTTCAGATCAGTATACTAGTTACATCCGGTTGTTTTCCCTGAAAACCTCCTGATTTTTTAACTTTCTAATTATTTAGCCATTATTATTCTGAATAAGTAATTAACTTGACACTGGGTAGCTTATTACGTACTATTAAAATGTTAATGGAGCACTTCCTAGGTGGTGCAGTAGTAAAGAATCCGCCTGCCAATGCACGGGACACAGGTTACAGCCCTGCTCTGGGAAGATTCCACATGCCACGGAGCAACTAAGCCCGTGGGCCACAACTATTGAGCCTGTGCTCTAGAGCTCGTGAGCCACAACTATCAAAGCCCACGTGCCTAGGGCCTGTGCTCCACAGCAAGAGAAGCCACTACAATGAGGAGCCTGTGCACCACAATGAAGAGTAGCCCCCCGCTCGCAGCAACTAGAGAAAGCCCGTGTGCAGCAATGAAGACCCAACGCAGCCAATAAATAAAATAAATAAGTAAATAAATTTATAAAAAAAAGTTAATGGAGAAAGCAAGGCATAATACACACACCTACACACACATGTGTATATATACATGTGTATATATGTATGTATGTGTATATATAGAACATTGTATAGTTTTACTTCATATATGAATCCTATTCTGTAATTGGTTTATGCATTAGTGATTGGAGATGACATTCTGGCATATAAATAAACAAGTAGGTAACTATATATACATATATATATATATAAAAATATCACCTAAAATTTTACTCATACAATTTCATTTCAAGTATAGTTTTGAGGGGTATACAAAAAAAATCACATACCTAAGGCTTATTTAAAATGTGCTATTTGTAAGGAAATAAGGTCTTTATATGATTTTAAAATTCTGAAAATTTATAGCTTGTGAAGTTCTTTTCTGCTTCCACAGTAATGACATGCATCATGTACAGCAGGAATTTTAAACTAAGTGTATTTTTTTGCATTTCTTCAGAAGCTCCAACTTAAATATTATTGTGACAATAAATATCTTTGCTTCAAGAACCCTTCATAAAATGTAAGAGCTTTTAACATAAAATAAATAAATGCATTGTTCTCTGAGATTAGGTGAGTGTCTTTGAAATATACTGTGTTAGAATGTCAATTGAGTTTGACATAGCATGGATATAAAATACATCATGCCACTCAACTTACCAACAGTAAAACTGATTACCAATTCTAATCGTTGTCTGCATGGTGACAGCATACTGAGATGGAGATGTTGAATATTTTAGTTTGTGATACTATCATGGTTGTTTAAAGTACTGACTACGTGTTTTGAAACCAATAGAAGTAATTGGTATGCATGTAAGAACGAGCAGGCTGAGCACATCACTTATTTATAGACTCTTTTGATGTAACTATGGGGGAAAAAGTTAATAAAACATGGTTTAAAGATAAATTTACACTCACCACTATAATATGACATAAAGCACAAATTATTGTACCGAAAAAACTGTTTTCTAGTGAAACCCGTTCTTTATCCATAAGCTATTCAGCAAAGCAAGAACAATAGGGCTGGGAGGAAGTAAGAGGTAGAGGTACACAGGTATTGTCAATTCTTTAAACTTTTCTGAAGCAATTTGTGACAATTAAAATCCATGTGCTAACAAAGAAAAATCAAGAAATATGACTGAGTTCCTAAACCTTCCCATTTTATCCCATAAAGTATAATAGATTATGGTCTCATATGGCAGGTTCACCAACAAGTCTATGACAAATGGAGAAGGACTAGAAAACATATTTAGGAAGTAACATGATGGTCTTGTCTCAAAAGGTCAGACGTAGAGGAAGGCACTTCTGTGCACCACCCTTTTGCAGTGAGGATACTGACATGCTTAGTCTCTATTCAAACAGAAAAGCTCACTTTACAACAATATTAATTAAATGCCTAATTATGGTCAGAGAATTACTGACTTCAAACTTGATTTGCTTCAGGCAGAATCAAAGCTTACAACAATGTGCTAGAAAAATATGAAACTGCTGACAATAAAAAAATGTGTTATAATAGTGATATAGGTAAGATGTGGATAAGCAAGAAGGAAAGAGGTTGCTACACACAGATGAATATCTATGAGGATGACTGCCCTGTCTCATTTACATGGTAGAAGCCTTCCTCATGATTGGAGACCATGCGGAGGAATGAAAATCAGAAGGGTTGGGTTTTGGCTTTTGACTTTTACCAATAATGGTATAATCTTAGGCAGGGATTTTAATCCTCTGGACTAATTAGATGACTTCTCATTCTCTTTTTAATTCTTGGTTCCACAATCCCTTCTCTGAAGAGTGTTTTTGAAGGGGAGAATCGTAGGTCCAAGAAGGAGAAAAGATTGACCTGATTCTAGGGCTTATGTGGGTGATCTCATTTAATTTTTTCAACAACCTTGTGAGATATTTTGTTTCCATTTTTCAGATGAGAAAGTAAAGACTCAGTTGTCATATACAACTGTAATGAACAGTCAGGATTTGAACCCAGGCAATTTCAGTCCAGAGCCTGGGTGCCTACATCAATTCACACGACAATGACTGTCTGTGCTAAACCCAGATTCCTCTGCTTAACATGACACCAACATTTTGTGATCAAAGGACTAGCCATGAGGGGTGGCTAGCACAGCCAGGTGGCTAGGATCAGTCTGAGAAGAGAGAACTTTCATCTATAGACTGCTTCTACTTCAGATTCCTTAATAACCAGAGTCACCATGAGAAATCCTGTCTTCAGTTCAGCTAAGTGGGGACGGAAGATGGGGTACTCTACCACGTGTCTCTCTTCTGATCATTTCACCTCTGTAGTTGGGCTTCAGAGTTTAAAGCCTCCGTGGCAATAGTATTTAATTCAATCAACCCCATGCTCATTAAGCAATGCCTTATAAACTCCACCTTAGGTTGAAGTTTCTATTCACGTGAATTTTATAAATGAGAACTTGAGGTTTCAGGATGGCCACTTTTGGCAAAAATGTGACTGTAAAAATAAAAACCAATAATTAGAAAAATGCTTGACAATTCTCCTTCCTGCCTAAATCTATGTGCTCCTGCGAACACTGCATTCCTGCATGAAGAACTCCCATTCCTTCATCACCCACAGCGTGCTTCTGCTTGGGTCATCACCTTTTTAGCCCATTCATAATTTCTGTTATTATCTTCTTGTCCTTGCAGAGGTCAGTGTAAAATACATATTTCATACATTAATGGCTATAGTAAATCTAAACAGGTAAAATGTCACCAACTCTTATCAAATACTGGATAAAGATGTATAAGTCAGCTCAGGTTGCTACAACAACATGCCATAGCTAGGGTGGCTCAAACAAAAGACATTTATTTCTTAAAGTTCTGGAGGTTGAGAGGTCAAAGATCAAGGTTTTGGTAGATTTGGTTCCCAGTGAGAGTTCCTCTTCCTAGCTTTCAGACAGCAACCTTCTCACTGTGTTCTCACATGGTGGAGAAAGAGAGAGCCCTACTCTGTCTCTCCAGCTTCTTATAAGGACACTAATCCCATGTGTCATGGGGGACCCACCCTCATGTCCTCATCTAAACCTAATTACCTCCCAAAGTTTCCATCTCCAAACACCATCACGCTGGGGATTATGGCTTTGAGATATGAATTTTAGGGGAACATAAGTGTTCAGTCCATAACAAAAGGGCAATGAAAAATTCTCATCTTTTCCTCCTCTGTATGGAAATGACCTCAGTCTCCATCGAAAAGGAAGCACTCTTTTTGCCTTTCCCATTGACTTTTATCACCTCTTCTTGATGTTTGGTAATTGATCTTCTTAAAAATGCACTTTGCATGATTCTCAGCAGTGGTCATCCAGATTAATATCATCTCAGTCTATCTTATATTTCATGCTATTGTGATTTTCAGATTCTCACTCGCAACTAAAAGAACAAGTTTCAGGAAAATTCATGGATAGCGTGTTTATATATTTCTTGGTCGAGGTTAATTTATCACAGGTGAGGCAGAAAATTTAACATTTTAGAAAGGATACTTTTTCTCAAAATAAGTATGTATAAAACTTAAACTCTCTTATGGTAGAAACGTAGGTTATTAAGAAATATATATTTATCAAATGAATAAAATAAGGATGAAAATACTTCAGTTAGCTAAAAGATTTCGAAAGTCTCCTTCCAGGTTTATGGAAAGTGAGTGAATAATATAATCTATAGTCAAAAGTTAGAGAATTCTTCATTTTTTTCCTATTAGTGTATCTACTTTATCCTTTTCTTTCTTTTTTGTCTTTCTTTGTGGTTTACAGAATTTTTTATACTCTTTTAAAAAGATGTAATTTTATACAACTTAAACTTATCCCCTTTTGCCTACATCATACATTATAGACAAGAACTAACAAGTAAGTGAACCAGGAAGCCAAGAATAGAAAGGAAATGCCAGTCTTTTAGTGATCTTTCTCATACATGTTTATGTTTTTCCTGTCTACAATCTAGGTCTTCTGTTATGGAAAATCAATTGGATAATTGTTCAAAAATAGATAATTGGATAAGGATTGGACAATATGAACAGAAAAACAAATTTTCAGAGAAGCCACTTCTGGTTGCTTTAAACTGGGTTAAGGTGCAAAATCCATTCAAGACATTTCTCATTATAACTGCTATAAATATCAAATGTTTACCATGTGTCAGATATACACTGAGGACTCACATACATTATTTCATTTAAAACACAAAAGAACCTAAATCTGTTTTTCATATGAGGATCCAGACCCATGTATTGGAACAGTTTAGTGGATTATGACTGGCATTCTTTTAAAAAACAGAATAAATCAGATTAGAAAGAGGCTTTGTGAATCACATATAATAAGGACAAATACTGCTTCTTAATATGTTTGTTTCAGTATATGTGTGAATACTGTGTGCGTGTGTGTGTGTGTTGAGTCATAACGTAAAATGTATTTTTTACTGATAGACATAGTTTAAAAAAACTTCAAAAGCCCTGCTCCATATGGTACTATTATTATATTAATTTTTAGAGGAAAAGTAAAAAGATGCAGCTTTTTAACTACAACTTCCAAAGTTCCTAAATGAATTAGCTTGCACAGAGTCTCTAATGGTGCCTAAGATAACGTTATTGTTTCCCATTGCTTCCTGTCTCTCTCATGGTTTGCATTTATATAGCATCAAGGCAGCCCTACCATAGGGTGATTAAATCTCCTCAGATCAGGCCATCTGTGCCACTGAGTAAGTGAGATACTTCAAATAAGTGAATGATGAATTCTGTTCCAGACTGTCCCATAAAATTATAATAAAAATAATAATGAAGTGCTCTCTAATAAAAAGAAAGTCGTTACAAATACTGTGCTATTGATTTCAAAGGGCAGTAATTTTAGAGGAGCTCTTTCATCTGTGTTATAAATCTCAGCAACCAGTGAAGAAAATGTCAGGATTTTAAAAGCAAACAAACAGAAAAAAAAAGCGCCTCACTGCTCATCTTTCATGCTGTTTTGAGTAAAACTAAGGTAGCACAAATATTTAAACAGATGGCTCAATGATATGCTTTTTTCTTTACTAATCATAGTTATTAAAGCACTCACTTTATTTTTATTGTGTTTTAAACGGGCAGAGAAAATCTGAGGCTGATAATGACCTTTGCACATCATGCTGCAAATTGATTTTGATGACCTTTCACTCTGCAATAATTAGGCTGGCTTCATGCACATTCATCTCCCTCTCTCTGCTCTCAGGGTGCGTGGGGTAGTGTTTTCTCCTGCTGTCCCTCAAATCCCATTCTCCTCCCCCTTCCCAGCTTTGTCTCCATCATTACTGCACTGGGTTTCTGTCTCTTCCCTGAAAGCCACAGATTCTTGAATAAAGAATGAGTAGAGGTATTTAGAGGCTGACAGAAAAGAAGAATAGTTATTTTACTGATGTTTTGAATGATCAAATATCTGAATTGTCATGTAATTATGACCACTGTAATGATGTCATTGCCATAGTCATTTGTCGATTGTGTACATTGTGTTGAAGACATTACCACATTGAATTATAACTCGGTAGTTTAATGAATTTTATAAGGGTGTTTCTTTGTGGCTAATGCGAACAGATGGTGGAAGTGGAAAAGAAATAAACTATGCCTCATTTTCCTTTACACTTTCTTTGTTATTATGCTGTGAAATTAAGAACATCAGACTAACACATTTATACACACATATTTTAAAATCATAATCTTTAAAAAGACAATTGTCAGATATCCCCCAATTCTGTATTTTCTGCTTTCTTTAGACTTAACTATTATTTTTTTTAACTTTTTTTTGCAGTGAAATATACATACCATATAATTTACCATCTTAATCATTTTTAAGTATGCAGTTCAGTGGCATTAATTACATTTACAATGTTGTACAACCATCAATATTATACATTTTCAGAACTTTTCCATCATTCCAAACTTTTAGACATATTTTTAAGCACCTACATTTTTAGTCTATTAGGGAACTTCTCTTTTTCTTCCTTATGTAATAGTTATCAAATCATATTCTTAACATAACGGTTTACACATGAACCACCTAGGCCTAAGGTTAATTATAAATGTATTTTCTTTAGGACTAGTGAATTCCAAAGAATATTTTATTGAGGAACAGTAGTACAAGAAGCCTTATAGGTGATAATAGCTAACATTTATGGAACATTTATTCTGAGTGAAGCCCTAAGTTAATTTCTATACATGTTGAGAAAAATTTGCTAACAAAAGATTGCTGAAAACATCCCTTAAGGCAAAGTGGATGTTATTATTAAGTTGAGGTATCTTACAAAAATATAACAGTTGAGTCTTTTGTGCATATGTGTTCCAATGCACAGTAAGTGAGATCATAAGCAAACTGGACCCAGTCTTAAGAGTTCTCCCTCACCTCAGGGCCCACTGTTACTCTGTTACTTTCCTAACTAATAGTCTGGGTTGAACCTGGGAAACAGAAATCAAACTCTAATATTTAAACGGAGGGAAGTTAATACAGGAAATCAGGCACACGAGGGATGCAAATGCTGAAAAGCCAACAGGAGATTGCCAGGCAATGCAAGTATTACCAACAACAGCAGCCATTACCAGGCTGGAGGACCGACAAGGCCAGGCTGGTGGACTGACAAGGCCAGGCTGGAGGACAAGAAAGGCAATGCAGTGGTAGGGGAGGCTGGGCGTGCGAGTCACCTCATGGAAGCTGGAGCCGCGAAGGAGACAGAGCTGTTGTTGGACATGCATCCATGATGACAGAGGAGGAGAAATATTCTGATTCCTCTCTTCCTCATATGTTTTAATCTCCCTATAGTTCTTCCATTGGCCAAACCCAGCCAGAAGCCATCTGACAAGGTAGCCTGAGACACAGCTTGCAGGGAAGAACAACACACCCCCCTCCTTGTGACAGACAAGAGATCAGGGAAGGGGAAGGAAGAGACTTAAGGGCAAGGGGTCAAAGACTGACTTTAACTTTCCAAATCAGGAAATGCTGAACCCCCTTCTAACAAAGGCAAACAGAGGAAAATGCAGAAAGGTTTATGGATGCATGCTGAGGCATAAAATAAAGAGCTACGCTTTGAGAAAACTTCCCAAGGAAGAAGACACCTCTCACCTTTGAAACCCTTGATTCTTTTCTTTTCCTCATTTCTCACAACCAACGTAAAAGTAAGTCTTATCTGCACACTCCAGAACACGTCTCCCATCCAATTACTTTCACCACCTCCATTGGTGCCACCATCATCTCTCACTTAAATTTTTGCAACAACCTCCTAACTGGTTTTACTCTTTTAATTTTTTTCTCATTTAAAAAATTGAGGTAAATTTTACCTACAATGAAATTCACAGATCTCAAGTGAGTTCTGATGAATGTATGGGCCTATGTAAACAACAGTTTAATCAAGTATTGAACTTTTCCATCACCTCAGAAAATCCCCTCATGTCCATCCAATCTAGTCAAATTCCACATTTCATAGGCAACCACCACTCCACTTTCTTTTTTTTTTTTTAATTAATTAATTTATTTTATTGGCTGTGTTAGGTCTTTTTTGCTGTGCGCGGGCTTTCTTTTTAGTTGCAGTGAGTGGGGGCTACTCTTCGTTGTGGTGCGCAGCCTCCTTATTACCGTGGCTCCCCTCGTTGTGGAGCATGGGCTCTAGGCGTGTGGGCTTCAGTAGTTGCAGCACATGGGCTCAATAGTTGTGGCTCACGGGCTTAGCTGCTCCGCGGCATGTGGGATCCTCCCGGAGCAAGGATCGAACCTGTGTCCCCTGCATTGGCAGGCGGATTCTCAACCACTGCGCCACCTAGGAAGCCCTCCACTTTCTAACATCATGAATTTGTTTTGCCTGTTATGAAACTTCAGATAAATAGAATCATACAGTATATATTCTTTCACGTGTAACTTTTTTCGCTCTTCATAATGTTTTTGAGGTTTATCCATGTTGTTGTATACCATTAGTTTATTCTTTTATTAATTTCTGATTAACATTCCATTTTGTGGATATACTACAATATGTTTCCCCATTTTCCTATTGATAGACATCTGGGCTATTTCCAGTTTTCTGTTACTATGAGTAAAGCTGTTATAAACTTTCAAGCACACACACGTCTTTTTGTTGGACATATGTTGTCACTTCTCTTGAGTAAATTCCTAGGAGTAGAACTGCTAAAGTGTATTCTGAATTGGTTACACTATTTTATACTCCTGCCGTCAACATTTGAGACTTCAAGTAGCTCCACAGTCTTGAAAACATTGATATTGCCAGTAATTTAATTTAACCATTCTAGAGGGTGCGCAGTAGTATCTCACTGTAGTTTTAATTTGCATTTCCCTGACAATGAATGACTGAGATTTTCATGTACTTTTTGGCTGTTCAAATATCTTCTTCTGTGAAGGGTCTGTTCAAGTTTTTGTCCACTTCTTACCTATTTGTTATTTTTAAAACGAGTTTTAGTGGTTCTTTATATATTCTAAATACAAGTCATATATATATATATTATATATATAATATATATAATTTCTTCCAGTCTCAGGCTTGTATTTTTATTTTCTTAAAGCTGTGTTAGGTTTCAATTTTGGTGAAATCAAATTTTATATTTTTTCTTTTACGCTTAGTGTTTATTATGTCCTGTCTAAGAAATCATTATCTATCCCAAGGCCCTCAGGATATTCTGTTTTCCTGTAGAAGTTTTAAGGTTTCAGCTTCTACATTTATGTCTGTGATGCATCTTAATTTAATTATTTTGTGTATCATTTGAAATGAGAGGTCAGAATTCATTTTTCTTTTGTACATTTATACAGTTGTTCCAACACTATTTGCTAAGTAGATTTTTCCACATCATATTGCCTTGGTCCTTCGTTGAATAACAAAGAGACCTGTTTACAAACACAAATATTTTTGGAATATGCTTACTGTCTATCACTTTCTTGATAGTGTACTGTAGTTTTGTAATAAGTCTTGCAAACAGATAGTATATGTCTTCTAATTGTCTTCAACAATATTTTAGTTTTGTATTTCCTTACAAATTCTAGCATCAGCTTGTCAATTTCTACATAAAAGCCTGATTAGATTTTAATTGGACTTGTACCATACCTCAGTTTGGGGGAGAATTGACATTTTTACATTATTGGGCCTTCTAATCCATTAACATAGCATATCTTTCCATTTATTTAGAAATTCTTCTATTTCCCTGGGCAATGCTTTGTAGTTTTTGGCTTAGAGTCTTACACATACGTTATGTTTATTTCTATACTTAAAAAATATACTTCTGGTGCTACAACAAATAGTATTCGTGGTGATCAGTGTCCAAGAAAGTTCCCAAAGGTTTTCACTTCTCTGCATGTTCACGTTTGTGCATGCATCCCCACTGACCTGAATGACCAAGAGGACACCGTGAGGATGACTGAGTGGGACTTCCAAGGCTCTGTCATAAAAGAAAGTGTGGCTTCTGCCTTGACCTCTTCTGGATCATCATTCACTTTGGGGGAAGCTACTGCCACGTCATTAGGACACCCACGAGGTCCTAGGAGAGGCACATGTGGTGGGGAGCTGAGACCTCTTACCAATACCCAGCATCAACTTGCCAGGCATGTGAGTGAGGCTTCTTGAGAGGAGGTCTTCCGGACCAGCCTTCAGAACACTGCCGCTCTGCCTGACATCTTGACTGCCACCCCTTGAGAGACCCCAAGCCAGAATCACCCAGCTAAGTTTTACCCAAACCCCTCATCCATAGAAACTGTGAGAGAAAATAAATGTTTATTATAGTTTTAAGTCATTACATCTATGGTAATTTGTTATGCAGCAATGGATAGTATAACACAATATTGTTTTTGTTTTATTGTCGAGTTGTTTTCACTAGTATATAGAAATAACATTGATTTTGTAATATATTGACCATGTATCCTGTGACCTTGCTAAACTCACTTATTAGTACTAGTAATTTGTTTTATAGATTTGTTAGAATTTTTAATGTAAACAATCAAGCCATCTGCAAGTAAAACAGTTTTACTTCTTTCTTCCCAGTCTCTATATCCTCCATTAATGTTTCTCCCTGCTGTAAGACAGGACTTGAAGTACAATGTCCACTAAAAGTGGTCACAGCACAAATCCTTGCCTTGTTCCTGATTCTGAAGGAAATTCTCAGTTTTTCACTGAACACAGTATGATGTTATCTGTAGTTTTTTTATAGATAACTTTTAGATTGAGGAAATTATCTATCTACAGTTTGCTCAAAGTTTCTAACATAAATGAGTGATCACATTGTCGTTACCTTTTAAAGAAATTATAAGAAGAAAAAATATATATATTCTCTTATATTTATCCACATAGTTACCATTTCCAGAGTTCTTCACCCTTCCCTTTCATCTGGTATTATTTCTCTTTATCCTACAAACAAACTTCAGGGACTTCCTAGGTGGTGCAGTGGTTAAGAATCCACCTGCCAATGCAGGGGACATGGGTTCAAGCCCTGCTCTAGGAAGATTCCACATGCCATAGAGCAACTAAGCCTGTGTGCCACAACTACTGAGCCTGTGCCCTAGAGCCATGAGCCACAACTATTGAGCCTGTGTGCCGCAACTATTGAAACCCACGTGCCTAGAGCCCATGCTCCACAACGAGAGAAGCCACTACAATGAGCCCTTGCACCACAATAAAGAGTAGCCCCCACTCGCAGCAACTAGAGAAAGCCCATGTGCAGAAACAAAGACCCAATGCAGCTAATAAATAAATAAAATAAATAAATAAATTTATTTTAAAAAAATAAAAAAACAAACTAACCAGCATTTCTTACCGGCAGATCTACAAGCAACAGATTCCTTTGGCTTTTGTTTATCTTTATGTCTATTTACATCACTTTTAAAAAGTTTTCCTCAGAGTACTTTGCACTGTCAACACATTTAGTTTGCTCACATTTCCTCCCACTAGAAGGCGAGTTTTATGAGGTCAGAAGCCTTGTTGTGTTTATTACTGTATTCACTTCACCAGGAGCTGTGTCTGTCACAAGGTATTGGTCAACTTGTTGTTTGAAAGAAAGAAGGAAGAGAGGAAGGGAGTAACGTAAGGAGGGAGGGAAGGAAGGAAGGAGAAACGAAAGAAAATTAATTGTAACTGCTATTTATGGCCTCTATGAAAATATTTGGGTTTGACAGTGTTTCTGGAAACATCAGCTGTATTCATCTGGTGTTTGAGTGGCACAGATCAGTTTGCTTACAATAGCAATACAAAATATCTGGCAAGAAGGAAGTAAAGGAAAATGCCAATTATATATAAGCCTTCAACAACTTATAATACATTTAAAAGTACAAAATAACAAATTTTATTACAAACTTACTGTTATATATATGTGTGTATCTGTCTACAGATAGGTAACGAAATATATTCCCTATTTCATATTCCACATAGAGTATATTCATTGAAACCGTATGTGTAAAGGAAGTACATAATCTTGATCATAAATACTTAAATACTACTAATATATAAACAATCATCCTTCAAATGAGATATAGAAATTACTGGCACTTTTCATCTTAATACTGGCACATTTTAGAATGTGCATACAGTAATTCCGTACCTAATGACAAGAAAATATGCACAGGGCCTGAGAGGAAAAAATTAGTAGAAGACAAGGATAAAGGTGACAGGCTTAACATTTGTGGGGGGAAAAAATAGGTATCCAATATGGTCAACTGACAAAGAAATTTTTGATGGGAAGTATTTTGAAAACACCCATAGTTCTAAATAACGACTCTAAGCTAACAATGACTTATTGGCTTGCAAAAGGAAAATAATTCCTAACTAATGTAATTTATAATGATCATAATGTTGATTATAAATCAACCAAGATCCTCAGCTAGAAAAGATCAGGCTTAGTCTGAACAGTGGTAACATATATTTTTCTAGGAAAGAAATGCTATGGAATTCAAATTCTGAAGTTGTAGGGTCTATTATTCTGAAGATCAATATTCCAGAATAAGACTGGAAACATTGAGGTCTGGGGCATTTAACATGTCCCTGGGCAAAACACTGTCCCATAAGATGTACAAACCATTCTGTGGATAGAAATGTCAGCCAGGTGAGCTAGCAGGGCTAATGCATCCCTAATTCTGATGTGTGACAACATCTGACAGAGCATTTGGTGAGATCATGAAAAGATTTTAAAAGAAAATACAGTAAAACCTTGGATTGTGAGTAACTTGTTCTTCGAGTGTTCTGCAAGATGAGCAAACATTTCTAATAAATTTTAACTTGATAAACGAGTGATGTGATGAGTAGTACATGACCCGAACGTCACATGATCACAATGGAGCCAGTGGATGTGACCACCGATGAACTGATGGATCTGCATCGCGAGCAGCAACAAGAGGTTATGGAGGAGATCTCGTCTGCAGAGGAGGAGGGAAAAAGGTGGAGGAATCCCTCACTTCAAATGAGATTAGGGAGATGTGTAAAATGTGGGAAACAGTGCAAAATTTTGTAGAAAAGCACCACCCGAATAAAGCTGTAGCAGTGAGAGTGATGAATCTGTTTAACGACAATGCAATGTCACGTTTCCGTGAAATCCTCAAAAGGAGGCAAAAGCAAGTGTCATTGGATAGGTTCCTTGTTAAAGCTGCACGAAAAGAAAAAGATTCCATTGAGCCAGTAGATAGCCGTGATTTCATTAGTGATAGTGAAAGTCGTCCTACACAATAACCCTCCTCTCTCTTGTCTCCCTCACACCAGCCACGAAGGTTTTAAAAGGTAAGTGCAGGTTAATTTGTTTATTTTTCTTTATATTTTGTATTTTCTTTATTATTTTGTATTATATTACTGTATTGTAATCATTTTTGTATGAATACTTTTGGGTTGTGGAACAAATCATCTGAGTTTCCATTATATCTTATGGGGAAATTCGCTTTGATATACAAGTGCTTTGGATTACAAGCATGTTTCCAGAATGAATTATGCTTGCAAACCAAGGTTTTACTGTACTTGGTGTGGGTCAACCTGTAAAAGGTAAGTGATGTCAGAGAGTAGGTTTTTGGAGACAGGCTTGGGTTCAAACGTATCAAAGGTGACCTTTCTCCTTTGTTGGCCATGATAGAACTTATTTGAGCCTGCTGTTCCTTTCACTCTCAAAAGTGTCCCAAGTTATGTAATAAATTATACGATTACCCAATTTAAATGTCAATTCTGTTACTTACTATGAGAACTTGTGTGAGTTATGTAAGTTTTCAAGTCTCAGTTCCTTACTTTTAAAATGGGAGTAATCATATGTAATTCTTAGGCATGCTGAGAGGTTTAACTGAGATATTTCAGGAACAATTCTACTTGTGCCTGACTGGTTAGTTCACAGCAAACTGTTATTTCCTCATCACATGCATCCTTTTCCAAAAGATAATTAAAGCCTTCAGTGATATGACCCAGCATGCTTTTTTTCTTCATCTATCTTAAACTTCCTCTGCCTTAAACTTCTCAACTTTTTCTAACTCTAAGTCTCCAGCATGTTATTTCTTAGCTTGAAATGCAATCCTCCTTTTTCCTTTCTCGTTATCTTTAAGTTCTCTTTACTTTTTAAAGCTCACCTTTTCTAAATATCTATAGCTATAAGTAATCTTTCCTATGCGTATAAGCACCTTTTTAAACTTTACTTTATGGCTGTCACTCTTTAAAATAATTTAAATATTTAATGAAGTGATATAAATTTGTATTTTGTTTGGGTCTACTCCGATTTTTAAATTTCAGGTTGTTCATTTTTATATTATTTAGATATACCATAACTTATTTAACAAATCTCCTACTGAGTGATATTTTAGTTGATCCCAGTTTTTAAACTATTATCACATTTTAATGTAACTACACAGCATTATAGTTGTACTAAATTATCCTCTACTTAAAAATCAATTTGTAAGGTTTTTTTTTTTCAAAATTAAGGATGTTAATGTTTTTGTCATGTGTTTCTTTTTTGTTAAATGTCCTCTGTTCATAATGCTTTAGACTTTGCTGAAAGGTTTTTAAGTGTTGTATAAGTTATCAAATTTATGGTTTCTGATTTTTGCATTTGCTTAGAATGATCATCTCCATCCTAAGGTTATAAATTAGTTCAGTCATGTTTTCATCCAATACTTTTATGGTTTCACTGTTTAACTCTTTGATCCACCTGGAATTTATAGTTCTGTAAGGAGTGATTTGAAAATGTGACTTTATTTTTTCCAAATGACTACACAGTTATCAAAGATTTATTGAAAAATTCATCTTTTTCCCCACTGGTTTGAGATGCTCCTTTTGTGCTACTTCTCATATGTATTTGGGTCTATTTCTGAACTCACTCTCTTCCGACGATGTTTCTGTGTATTCCTGGGGCCCGATTAAAGTTATATGAATTACAGCTTTAGCGTATGTTTTATTATTAGGTATGATTCTTTACTCTTCTTCTTTAGAATATTTCTAGCTAGTTTTATGGGTTTATTTTCCAGACTAATGTAGTAACATGGTTTCATTGTGTAGATTTTAGAGCATTTTTTTAATTTAATATTTTAGCAATACTTGTCTTTATTTATAAAAACAGGATAGGCTGCATTTTATTGAAGGACTTTTACTATGTCTTTCAACAGATACTGAAAAGTTTTCACCTTGTAATCAGCCTACAGATTCCTTATAGAGCTGTTTCTGTAATGATCATTCTATTTGGGACGATGATTGAGATATTTTCTTCCATTATATTTTTTAATTGGTTATAATTTACATATAAGAATTTAGTTATTAACTATGTAAATAATGTCTTCATTTGTCATGGCTTTCCAGTTCATTCTCTTTTCAAATATATAATCATATTTTCTGCAAGTAATAGTAATATTTTACCTTTTCAAAAATGGAGAGTCTGTTTCAGATCAGTGCAATTGCTGATGGTGTTGCTCATCTGGGTTCAAATTCAAAAACTGTCAAGTTAATTAAATGCTCCAACCTTCAGTTTCCTCATCTGTAAAATGCAAGACTAGTAGTATCGTTGACCCTTGAACAATGCAGGGATTAGGGGTGCCCACTCTCCCCAAAGGAAAAAATCTACATATAACTCTCTGTGTTGTGGTTTTGCATCTGAGGATTCAACCAATTGCTAATCGTGTAGTGTTGTAGTATTTACTATTGAAGAAAACGATGTGAAAATGGCCCCATGTTGTTCAAGGGCCAACTGTACTTATCACACAGGGGTAACATAAGGGTCCCTGGTAATGTGTGTAAAGCAATGAGCAACATACCTAGAACGTAATACACTCCCCCAAATGTTAATCATCATTTTATTTTTCCTCAAAGTAAACTGAATAGTCTAGTATTTTATTATCATCATTAAATAATACTAATAGTCATTTTAACACACTTTAAATAGTCATTTTAAATAGACTTCCAGCGATGATGTGTGGAATGGCCTAATGGTCTATTTGTAGTGTACAGGTTATGGTAAACATAGAGTCTAGATTTCCCAGGGCTACCATAAAATGCAATTCTATTGTTTTAAATAAAGACAATAAATTATTGTGAAACTAAACAGCACTTAATTTTATATTTTTGGCAAGATACAAGTTAATTCCCAAATTAGAAAAAGTGATGATAGTGGGAAGTCTTGCTTTATACTTGAGTATAAACATTAACAAAAATATTTCCCACTTCATATTTGTATCATAGGTATTTATATATATATTCTATATTCCTGGATAGAAAAGGGAAGTGCCACGCTCACCCGATTTATCTGCATAGTCAATTTGGGCAACTGACAACCTTCTTAAAGTGTAATACTCAAAGTAGGCATTAGATAAATATCCTTTGAGGAAAGTCACAAATAAATAAACTGTACCATTAAGAAATAAATAGACTCACAGACATATTTTTCCAGATTTCACAGGGTCCAAGCAGATGCAATGGAAATATTGCATTATCCCATCCTCAGATCACAAGAGACAGTATCATACTTCATTACTCCCTAATACATGTAATATTCTTTACTAGGAGAAAATAATCAGGAGCCACTATGTACAAAACATTGACTAGAGATTTGAAATATTAAATGTTCTGTGATCGAGGAAGATTTCTCCCCTTAACGCACATACATTAAATCCTACTCTAATCAGTTCATTTTTTTTCTTTCTTTCACAGTGGAAATTGCAGATATCTCGCTTTTATTGTAAAACCTGATTTATATTCTTCAGCTAGATGCAGAGATTTCATTTGTGAATGCTAGTCAGTGATTTATATCATTGTTTTCCTTTTTGGACAAGTCACTGCAAAATAATTTTTTTCAAGCAAGATGGTATTAACCTTTTCTGATTGCAAAGTCTCTCTCCTAGCAGCATCCATACTACTTTGTCATTTCTGTCACTTTATTACATACGATAAACAAATAAATACAGCTCCACATATCAAAAACTAAAATGACTATTTTGAGGATTAGCCTTTTGATAATCATCTGCAACAGATTATGCAGCCTGTGTAATATTTCAAAGAATTGGCCTTTTTCCAGTTGATACTGATATTGGGATTTGAGTTAATTGCCAATGCATCTCAAATAACAGAGCAGGTGCTAGTAGAAAGAACATTTCCTGTATTTTCTTTGTTATTTATAGTCAGCGCGCTTCTGCAATAAACCCTTGAGTTGGCTTTTTAGAGCCCACTGTATAACAATTTCATTCACTTTCATGTCAACAAGCTTTGGGTTGATAAATTAAAATGGAAGAAAATGCTGGCTAAAGCACCACGGCCCTACATGATTCATTTTGCTGCAAGTTTCTGGCAGCTGCCCAAGAATGACCTGCTATCTTCCCAGTGTCCTTATCATTTTCCCATCTGGAGAGGGCTGAACCTTACTTACACTGGGGAGTTAAAGGCCTGTGCAGGATGCAGTCAAAGGCCGTTAACAATCATAACCCTAAAAATCATCACCTTTTTTCAGGCAAGGTTAACACTAGTTTATAGAATAGATGGGAAGGTCAATATTTTGATTTTATTTAAATAAATATAAAGCAATTGCAGGATTTTTTTAATGATGTAGGACTGCAGATAACCTGAATTATTATATTTCTAGACTTTGTGGTCTTCCTTAAAATTATCCAAAAGTAATTTTGAAAAGCCTATCCTAAATTAAACAATTTCTGTTACTAGTTGTCAATTTATTGTTAAACAAAGTCATTCATTCATTTATTGTTCCTTTATACAACTGCCTTTCTTTTAAGGGGACTTAAGTAGGATGATTATTTTAGTAATTATTTTAGTAATTAACTACCAGGATGCAAAGATCATTAAGGAAAAAAAATTAAACACATTTTTGAAAAGTGGCTAAATGATAGAATCAGAGAAAACTTAAATACTTAATTTTCTCAAAGTTTTTAAATTTACAAGTAGCTCTTTTTTTTTAATTTTATTTATTTATTTATTATTTTTTGGGGGTACACCAAGTTCAATCATCTGTTTTTATACACATATCCCCATATTCCCTCCCTTCCTTGACTCCCCCCCGCCTCGAGTCCCCCCCACCCTCCCCGTCCCAGTCCTCTAAGGCATCTTCCATCCTCGAGTTGGACTCCCTTTGTTATACAACAACTTCCCACTGACTATCTATTTTACAGTTGGTAGTATATATATGTCTGTGCTACTCTCTCGCTTCGAGTAGCTCTTTTTAACTAAGACTATATGTAGATGAAAAGTAAATTAAATTTACAAGCTGACCCTGATGAAGCCTTATTACCCTAGAAATTATCAGAGCCTGAATATAAGGCTGTGAATTCTAAACAGTTATAATTTTTAGAAAATGAAAGCTCCCTTATTACTAGATATTTAAACTTAGAATTCAAGGTTTCAACAGCTAACTTGTAGTGCATGTCGGTGATCAGTTAGTCTCGTCTCCGGAAGTGGAAAAAGATGTAGGGGTGACCAGAATCCTAGACCAGCCACCCTTGGTAGTGGGGTGGGGGTGGGGGGGCGGTGTGGAGGTTGAGGCAGGGAGGAAGCTGAAATTTCAAAATTTATTTTACTAAAGGGGAAAACTTGAATTCTGCTTCGTAAGATGCTTATTTTTAAAATAAGCTCTGGAAAAAAGTAAAACCTCCAGTGGGATTTTGTTTATATAAAGATAAAGCCTAGATCTAATTCTGGAATGCAAACTGAGAGTTAAAGGTCTGTGAATAATAACATAAGAGGTTATCTTCACTGTGGGTAGATTTGAGCCAGTGGGGATAATTACACACCCTGGGTGGCATGTCTGAGGATAGTACATCAGTCTCTCTTTGGGAATCAAGACTTTTGGGGTAAGTCAAGACTTTTGAAGCAATAACTCCAGGGTAAAAAGAATACAGTCGGAAACCCTCCCCTGCACGGGAGATGGCTTGAATACTGCAACTTTTCATTTAGTCATTTAACTAATATTCAATCATCGGGCAAATACCCTGTGCTGGTGTTATCCAGTGGGGTAAAGTGTCATTAAAGAATCCCTGGGGCTAGGGACTATAAAAGCAGGAATTCTTACACCAACTTTCCTCTCTTCCCCCTCCCTCCATTCCTCCCTCCTTCCCCCTTTTTTTCCCTCTTTCTCCCTCCCTTCCCTCCCTCCTTCCCTTCCTTCCTTCCTTTTTTTTTTTTTTTTGTTGTTGTAAGTCCCATCTCTTTTCTCAAGCTGTTAGTGAAGTTTTATTGAACTCCATAGCCTTAGAATATGGTTAGGGATTTTAAAGGAGGAATGTTTTACAGCTTAAAAACAAAGTAGATTAACTATAAAATTGCCAGTATTAAGAGAGAAGAGAAACATTTTATCTGATAGCAACAGACCAGAAAAAATGGGGCAAGATGCTGGCTTGCTAGGTGACCAACCACCACAGAACAAAGTTGTGGGACATATTCACCTTCCTTGAGAGAGTCTCAGAAATGCCTTCAGACAGGGTGCCTCACGGCTGGTACCGCCCTTAGACCCAGGTAAGAGGAGTTTTGCTGGTGCCTGACACTGAACGGGCCCACAGTTCTGTTGGGGGGGTGGGGGACACCCTCAGCCTAGGCCAGACTAGCACGCTATTTGCCAACCATTCATGCCGATACCTTCCCTTTAACAATGGTTGATCAGGTGCTCCAAGGAGCGTCACGACCTTCACCGATGCAATATCCCAGGCCTCTGTGGTCAGGGCCCAGTTCATAGATGGTGGCCTAGAAAGCAGATTTCTCTTACTGGCCAGCCAGGCATTTCTTTGTGGGATCATGTAAAATTGGGACTGAAGAATGGGGCTGACATGCTGATATAACTCATTTACATGAGATACAGGATGATTTCACATCTCTGGGCTACCAAGCATCTACCACCAACTCTTGGGCTTGAAATGCACGTGAGGACCACTGTGTTGGCTCTGAGTTCCCACCACATTACTGTGCCACTTCGAGTCTATAGAATCTCAGGGTCGCAAGCCAGCTCTATGGGTGTGATTTACTCTGTGAGCATTCCTGCTGGTGATTTCCAGGGTAGTCCTTCCATCCCTCATCAGACAGTCCTGGGGGAGTAAGCTTATTGCCAGCAGGCTGTTCAGTTGATGAGGGAGTGTTTTCTGATTGATGTGGGAATGTTTTATTCTCCCTGATCTGTCTTAAGCTGTGCCAGACAAGGGAGCTACATTCCTTGTGACAATGGAACGGTTCTTTTCACTCCACCACTGGGTCTTGTACCTACTGTCCCTGCTGGTTTTGGTATAGAAAGTCAAGGGAGCAGTCAACATTGAAAGAAATCACAATATAAAAAAGCTGTGATCACAGCCTATAGAGACATTGTTGGGAGATGTATTATCCTATGTCTTTACACTGCAAAATTCTGTATGATAAATTTAACATGACCATAAAGCAGAGTGTTGTTCACATTTCCCTGCGTGTTCTGGGCGCACACAAATTGGTGGTCATCATCAATGAAGCTCAGTAACAACCTTTGAAATGCCCATTGCAAACCTGTGTTCACAGGCAGCAGGATGAGTGATGCAGGGTCATGAGAAGTAATGGGAACAATAGTAAATAAATAGCATTAGGGAATCAGAGAAGCAAGGAGGTCTGCAATTCCTCAATACAAAAAAGTTCAGAAAAGCAAGGCATTGTCTATAATAACACTGTCGCCACCTTTTTTCTCACAGTGGGAAATAGGAAATTAGACAGGATGGAGCAGGATAACGGACACAAGAGATGGTCCTTGTGGCTCAGCTCACTTTGGACCCTAAGTGGCCGACCTCATGTTGGACAGCTGGCATGGCTGAGGGTTCTTTTAGCCTGGATCAAGTGCACCACGATATTGGAATTAAAATCAATCTTATTTGCAGCTTTTCCTTTGGCCCATTTCTTGTCATGGCTCTTGAGGCCATTCAATGGTCCAAAGAGAGAGAAGAAGGAGAAGGGGGGGGAGGGGAAGAGAAGGAGAAAGGGAGGGGAGGGGGAGAAGGAGGATGACAAGGAGGACAAGGAGGAGGAGAAGGAAAGAAAAGAAGGGGGAAGGGGAGGGAGAGGGGGAAAAGGAAAAGTATACCAAAGGAAAGAATGGTTCTTCCTAAATCAGAGGTCAAACAATTGAGTACATCTAAGGGCCTTGGTAGAATATGTAACTGAGTGCAGTTTGTGGGCTGTCTGAGGCAACAGAGTGAAGAGATTATGGTGTATGCCTGCCCCGTCAATGTAGTATAGCCACATTTAGCTCCAGGCAGTTACTGCCATGAAGTAAAGTTCCTCCAATTTTGCCAGATGTTCCAATTTTTCAGGACATGAAAAATCAAGCCCCAAGTCAAACTTTATGGGAAATCTCCCCAGTTTTAAATGTTGGCAATTAATTCAAGTTCTGTTCTGTGAAAACCATAGAATATGTCTGGCTCACCTACAGTCAGTTTGCCAGCTCAGCCCTAAGACCTGGAGAACAGAATAGGTTGGTAAGTCAATGACACGTAAGCCTCTCAAGAATGGGGAAGCCCCTATCAAGCAGGAGATATGTTAACTTTTGGAAAAGGAAAGAAGAAATGATATCAAAAGATGAATTCCAAAGGGTGTTGGAAATCAAGCACTTTTGGCTAGTTCTCTCATCTTTTCCAAACCTCTGCTCCTCAGTATTGCGGCTCTGATCTGATGGATCTTTGCTTCTTCCTGGAAGTGAAGTGGGAGAAGGATGTGCTGGGATTGAACCCTTCCTGGATAGTTAAGAACTGCCTGTGATCTTCAAGATGTTGTGTCAGAGATATGAATTGAAGTGATATCGTCAAGATGGTGACATAGGTCATTCCCAAGTCCAGTCCCCCTCAAAAGAAGATCAACCAGCAATGATCCATAGATAAGACACCACTGTAAAATTCCCAGAACCCAGTGGTGAGGTTTAACCCCCTCTAGACAACAGAAAATTAGAAGGGTAAGAGGAGCAGCTATACTCTGACTTTATTGCTCTCCCCAGGCCATCACAGTGGCACTCTGAGAAGGCCACCCAAAGACCTATGATTTCCCCAGTGGGAAAAGAGAGCCCAAAGTAGACATCCAGTTTCCCCAGCATTGTGAGACACTTCCCTAAGGCCACTCAGGTCTTACCTCATGAAAATAAGGTTGACCACCAGGAAGCAGATTGAGATAGAGAAGGGGGCAAGACTTACAGCACCAGCACTCTTATCCTGATGGATAGCATTCCTGCTTGTCGTGGACCCAAAGAGAGATCCCAGCCAGTGACTCTGCCCATCTGCAGAGCTAAGCTGGCAGTCCCATCTGGCCAGGGAGCTTTGTTGGCAGTCTGCCTGACTGGGTCCCCAATCAAAGAGTCATACCCACTGTGGAGCTCATTCTACCCTCTTGACTAGGCAGGGAAGCAAATTCAAAGTCTTGAGTATAGCCTACAGTCCTTTAGATTAAGGAAAGTCACAGGATACAAAACCAACATAGAAAAATCAGTTGCTTTTCTACACACTAAAAGCAGACTATCTGAAAAGGAAATAAAGAAAACAATCCCACTTACAATGGCATCAAAAACAGTAAAATACTTACGAATAAATTTAACCAAGGAGGTGAAATGTCTATATACCGAAACCTATGACCTTGATGAAAGAAACTGAGGAGGACATGAATAAATGGAGAGATATCCATGTTCATGGACTGGAAGAATTAATATTGTTATGATGTGCATACTAACTGAAGCCATCTATAGAGTCAATGCAATCCCTCCCTACCAAGATTCCAATATTACTTTTTTTTTTTTAATTTTTATTTTTTTATTTTTTTGGGGGTACACCAGGTTCAATCATCTGTTTTTATACACATATCCCCGTATTCCCTCCCTTCCTTGACTCCCCCCCCTCGAGTCTCCCCCACCCTCCCTGCCCCAGTCCTCTAAGGCATCTTCCATCCTCCAATATTACTTTTTACAGAACTAGAAAAAACAATCCTAAAATTCATACAGAATCACAAAGAGCCCCAAATAACCAAAGCAATCCGAGAAAGAAGAACAGAGGTGGAGGCATCATGCTTCCTGACTTCAAACTATATTGCAAAGGTATAATAATCAAAACAGTATTGTATTGGCACAAAAACAGACACATAGACAAATGGAACAAAATCTAGATTCCAGAAATAAACCTGTACAATGAACGAATTTTTGACAAGGGATCCCAGATACGCAATTGGAAACACATAGTCTCTTCAGTAAATGATGATGAGAAAACTGGACATTCACATGGCAACAAATGAACCCAGATCCGTATTTTACACAACTCATAAAAATTAATTAAAAATGGATTAAAGACTTAAATGTAAGACCTGAAACCATAAAACTCCTAGAAGAAAACAAGGAAAAAGTCCCTTCACGTTGGTCTTGGCAATGATTTTTTGGATATGACACCAAAAGCACAAACAACAAAAACAACAATAAACAAGTGGGACTACATCAAACTAAAAAGCTTCTGCATAGCAAAAGGTAAAAGCAACAAAATGAAAAGGCAACCTATGGAGTGGAAGAAATATTTGCAAAACACACACTGATAAGGAATTAATTTCCAAAATATATAACAAACTCATATAAGTCAGTAGCAAAACCTACAAATAATCCAATTAAAAAATAAGCAAAGGACCTGAACAGACATTTTTCCAAAGAAGATATTCAAATGGCCAACAGGAACATGAAAAAGTGCTCAGTATCACTAATCACCATCAGGGAAATGCAAATCAAAACCACAATAAGATGTGGCTACCTCACACCTGTTGGAATGACCTATTATCAAATAAATGAGAGATAATAACTGCTTACAAGGATGTGGAAAAAAGGGAATGCCTGTACACTGTTGATGGGAATGTAAATTGATGCAGTCACTATGGAAACAGTATAGAAGTTCTCCCCCAAATTAAAAATAGAACTACCAAGTGATCCAGCAATCCCACTCGTGGGTATACATCCAAAGGAAATGAAATTGAAGAGATATATTGAAGAGATAACCACCCCGTCCCCCATGGTCTTTGCAGGTTTATTTATTATAGCCAAAACGTGGATACAACCTAAGTGTCCATGGACAGATGGAACATTATTCAGCCATGAAAAGAAGAAAATCCTTTTGTTTGCAACAACATGGTTGGGCTTTGAGGAAATTGGTTTCAGTGAAATAAAGACAAATATTGTATGTTCTCTTGTATATATGGAACTCCCCCAAAAAACTGAAGTCATAGAAACAGAGAGTAGATTGGTGGTTTCCAGAGGTAAGGGTAGTGCAAGGGGACACTGGTAATGGTTGTTAAAGGGTACAAAGTTGCAGTTATAAGAAAAATAAGTTCTATAGTTAACCACATTGTACATTGTATTTGTATATTTGAAAGTTGCTAAGACAGTATATCTTCAAAGTTCTCACTCCCCCACCGCCACACAAATTGTAACAAATTGCATGTGTTAACTAACCTTATTGTGGTAATCATTTCACAATATACACATAGATCCAATCATTACATTGCAAACCTTAAACTAACACAATGTTACATATCAATTATATTTCAATAAACCTGGAGAAAGAAAAGAAATATGGATTGAATTTTATTACAAAGACATCATTTTCGGCTTTGGGGATGAAGAGAGTCTGGGGGGAAAGCCCCCAAGGCAACTAGCCTGATGAAGAAAGCAAATTAAAGACTTATCTCCTGTACAAGCACATTTACTCAGTGGGACCAGGTTAGCCATGGAGTGAGGTGAGGGATAAAATTACGTTGACTAGGTAAGTCAGTTGCTTGACTACACATGTTACTACTTGACTATACATACATATATATACATATATTTTTTCTTTGTATGAAAGTTAACTATGAAATAAGCTAGACGGAGACCCTTGGGAAACTATAGCCAACATTTATATGGCATTTACTACACGTTCTATGCTCTTTTGCATATATTAACTAATATAATCTTCACTACAACTCTAAACAGTAGCTACTATTTTTATATTTTGTTTTCAAGTTGAGGCAACTGAGGAAGAAAGAAATTAATAATATGTCCACAGTCATGCAGCCAACAAACAGGGAACCCAAGAGACCTGGGCAGGTTGGCTGCAAAGTCTGAGACCTTAACTGAATGATTTGTGTGAAAGAAGACAGCTATTCTTTCACCATGGAGGTATTTAAATGGTAAAATAAAATTAACTGCTAATCAAGAGTGAAGAATATTGAGTGAGGCTGGTTAATCAGAAGAAAAGAAGTTCGCCAAGTTCTCTCTCTCAGATTCAGATGTTTTTTGGCCAGGAGGCTGAGATTCTGCCGGAGCTGAGAATACAAGGACAAGTATTGCTGTGGGGAATGATGCAGTCTTCCCTATGCTCTTGGTCACCGTGGAGGTGTTAAATCAGTGTAGAAAATTAAGCTCTTCCCTCTTATAAACAAAGAAGAAGAAACTGGCAGACTGGAGCTGAGAAAAAGTTGGGGACAAGACTGAAGGATAGAGGAGGTCATTGCTAGATAAGCAGATTTTGTATTTTTGTGTTTAACAATTTTCTCTAACTTTTCTTTTTCATACCACACTGTGGTAAATACTAAAGAAAACACAGATTGCCAAGAAAATCATTTATTGGGCAGCCCTACTGCCAAGTCACCACACTGGTTCTGCATGCATCTTGCTAATCCTCATCTGTATTATTATCCATTTCACTGATGAGGAAGCTGACTCAGTTTTAGTGACTTGCTAATAAGGAGCTGCATCAGAATTTGCACTGCCTTCTTACGGCAAAAGCTGTACTCTTTCCACTGAATTAATATAGCCCCCTCAGCTCTTATTTATATAAGATGCATTGAACAGGTCACGTGCTCCAAAGGTTTTCTTTAGATTCCCCTCTGTGGGCCCATCTATTTGTGTTATAACTCTACATTTTCAACTGATAAAAACTGTTCCCCAGCAAAATAAGCAGGTATTTTTTGTTTTGAGGTTTTTTTTTTTTTCCCTTGGATAGGAAATGGGGTCTACAACCACCAGACCTTCCATTTAACAAGTCTGTATAACAGTTTTTGTCATGAAAAATGGCAGGTGATTCTAAAAGGGTATCTTAAAATTGCAATCTCCCTCCTCTTCTTTATAGAGAATGGCAACAGACAACTAAACAGCTCACCCAACACAGTGGCACACAGATTCTGTCTCCTTTAGGCACTGGCCACCACTCTGAGCAATAAATAACATTTCCATATAAATGCCAGAATGCATATCTTAAGTATATATGAAAAACCTTACCCAAATAAGTAACTTGCTGGATTAAGAGTCTAGTTTTTTGTAGTCTTGCAGTGAGGTGTACGATCCTTAGAATATCTACCTTTCGATTCTAAGATACTGTTTTATGCATTGTCTTTTTAATGGTTCTTCCTCGCGCATCAGTCATGTTGCAAAGCTTATGGCTCAGGGTTGTCTGTGAACCGGTCCAGCCCTCTAGAGAAATTCCCTGACTGCACTTAGTTGAAAGCCTGTTATGTCTGCTCCAAGGCTAAACATTTGAGGCCCTAATCAATGCTGCTGGTGCTAGAGAGGGAGGGATGCAGGAAGAGGCTGAGGGGGCTTCATACAGCCAGGTGTTTGTCACCTTGATTCAGCCCTATCAGCATTAAAGGAAATTAAAATGAGAGAAGGAGAAAAAGAAAACATGCAGCCCCAACTGAAAGATATCTTTCCTCATAGCCTACCTCATCTGTTAGCATCCCATTTATTTCTTAGTAAACCGACACATATGAAGAGACTTGTAGAGGCAAGCTATAGGTTCTTAGGGAAAAATTATATGCCTTTAACTCTTTAGGGGAAAGAAGCCTGCCCTGTAATTATTATTGTGGGTCAGTTTTGTTATGAAGGAACACGAACCATCTTGGTTCACACAAGGCACTTGGAATATTAAGGCCCTCAGCCACAAGGGATTTGACAGAAGAGAAAGAAAAATCAGAGTTTACAGACTTTAAACAAAATAGAGACATCAGTATTTATTATCTGTGCATCAGTGAGATTTACAATTCTAAAAATATGCAAGCAAAACATCTGTGAAGCAGATAAAAAAGACTACAAAACATTCAAATAGATCGCTAATATTAACATACAAAAGAAATATCACACTGAAGCATGTTAGCGCTAATGATTTAAAATACTACTTACACTTTAAGTGGCTGTCCTATGACTGCATATTTTCTCACAACCAGGAAAAATTACTAGAATTTTTTAAAGCTCTTGTTAAATATTCAGTGTCAAGGGTTATGGAAACAGCACCATGAATTTAATATCTTGCATACATTTAAGGATCTGAATTGAAAATATTTGGTATTTGGGATGAGGCTAATTTAGCATGAAGCTTAGGAAAGCAGGTTTGAATGCAAAGAATGAATACCAAAATGAAACCAATGGAGGTGTAAAAAAGACAGCACCCAAGAAAAATAAGACAAAATAGGAGAAGTGTACCACGTAAATACACCAACTCCTGTATTCACTGTAGGCTACATAATTGACATCCTTTATTATTCTGTAGACCAAAATATGAATATTTTGACTTAAAACTAAAGGAGATGCTGGTAGAGTGGTTATAAATTGGAAAATAAGTTTAGATATTTTATCTTCATCTAAAACTGTTCTGAAATTTTTTATACTATTTTAAAAAGATTCTATCAACTTAAAATTGTTCTTGCGCTAATTCCACCCAATCCTTTAACCAGTGACTATGGGAGAAACTTCTTAGTAAAGGTATAAGTGACAGATTTGTGACAGAAAACAGTGTTCTTCTTTCTCATAATTTGCTCTTCTTTCTCATGTGTTAGAGGACCCTGGAATTTTCCAAAAGACAGAATGATGAACAGGGCACCATTGTACCTGGCAGCATCCAGGGGTAGCAACATATAGGAACAATAAATGTAAACCTTAGTTTTTGCAGATTTGTTTTGGGGTCTGAATTTCCAATATAGATATGGCTATCGGTTCTTCTGCTTTGGGGAATATTATTTCCCCACTTTTTCAGAAATTCTATATTATTGTCCAAATTTCTGATGTCAAGGTCAGGACTCTTCTCTTTTCCTGTTAACCCCAACCTATGGCCAGCCAATGCCTGAGGAATAAATGGGAAGACATTGATTTTAGGGAGAAACTCTCACTTACTAGGACCCAGGCACAGTGCCAGGGACTTTACATGGTGGAGCAATCAAGACTATAAAAAGAAACAGATGGCATACTCAAACAGGGATAATTGAGGAGAATTTAATAAAGGGATATTTACAAAGATGTCTGTAGGGTTCTTTTAGGGAAACGGGCAAGGAATGTTGCAGGGCATCAGGACTAGCAACAGTGGGGAGCCTGTTCCATCCCTAGGCTTAAAGCATCATGGGAAGGAACACCTAGCAGGACCCAGAGACAGAAGCGGCTACTTAACCAGCACTGACACCTTCAATGGATTGATGCAATTCACCCACAGGGACTGAGCAGGGAGAGAACTAGGGAAATAAACACTCAGACCTCATGCTCCTGTCTTCTCAAATTTCTTCTGGTGTCTTCTATTCACTAAGCCAAGCCAGGAGGCAGAGGGCAAGTTTGCCCACTGATTTAGTTGATAAACACCAATATGTCGTGCACAGAAATGTACAGAAAATGGGAGAGTGGATTTGGAGGGGCAAATGGAGACTATCCAACACGCAAACCTCTTCTTCACCGCTCACCGTATTCTAACAAGAAATACATCATTAACATCTGCAATTTATGGTTAGGAAATTTACGTTCAGAAGGTCAAGGAATTTTTGCAAGAACACACAGTTTATAAGTGGCAGCACCAAGATCCAAACTTAGATCTTCTCAGTCCAAAGCTTTTTTTTTTTTTTCCTCTCATAGGACAGTGAGAAAACGTTGAGAGCAGGGATGGAAATTAAAAGCACAAGGGAGTGGAGAAAAACAAGAAAGAGGAAAGAAAGTAGCTGAAACATATTGAGCACTGACTGTGACCCAGGCATTGTTTTAAGCTTTTAATATGCGTAGAATCCATCAATCCTCTCATCAACGGTCTGATTTAGGTACTGTTATCCCTATTTCACAAAGGAGGAAGCAGCGTCTTAGGAAGACGTAGTAAGTTATCAGGGACAGTCAGCCAGGAAGTAATAGAATTTGAACCTGTGCAGATTCTGGGCTCACATTTTTAGCAATTAAATTATAGAAAATGTGAGAAAAGCACAAAGCAAAGATTTGAGAAGTCTGAGTGTTGGGCACGATTGCCTAGAACCCTCAGGTGTCATAAATGCTTTTTCTTGATATAGGCAAATCTCTTCTTCCTCTCTGTTTCTTTTCAATTCATTTTGCAGTTCATGTGTTATAATGCCACTGGCAGTGATGGTGGCAGAAAGGGAAATAAAACTCAGTTCAGGCCATCTTATTATTTTTTGTTATCTATAAAAACCTGGGCACCTTCCCGTACTATTGCTATTATTAGTTACTAGATTCTTCTATAAATGACTTTATAAAATCATTGAATATCATTCTAAAAGCACTGCATCCCTTTTTGGAATATTCATTGCACTCCTTTAAGATCATGGCTTGATTATATATACTATATATATTTGGAAAATATATAAATTTATATATATGTTATATATGTATATAAAATCTTTTATCAGGTGCCATGTCTTTTGTAATTGCTTCCCAGTCCACCATGTTTGGTACATAGTAGTGCCTCAATAAATGGTTCTTTAATGACCAAATGGAAATTGGGCTTCTGTAACTTCTCTGCGTGAATGAAAGCCTTTGACTCGCTATTGAACATATTGAGAAATGAATGCCTTAGATTTTGCGAGCTTTCTTCCCCAGCAAAGGCCAGGTAAGACTGCAATTGCCTGACTTCCTTTTTTGTTTTCTTTGATATCACACCTGCTGTAAGCCCTGCTGTTCTTCAAATGTCGGACTGACTTGGAACCCATCCTTTGATATGTTGTTTCACGGGGTTTGCAGATACTGAGTTAGGTGCATTTTGATTCTCTTTGTTTCTGTTTTCATGAACTCTTCTAGAGGACATGGGTCAGAAAGGCCTCTAGGTTAACTGACGTCTAAATGACATTTTTCGAGCAACAAGACTATATTTTTATACCCTCGAATGCTTTGGACACCCAGTCAGATGTTTTGGCTCTTGTCCCAGTCATTAGCAACGATTCAAACCAGAGTGGTTGGCAAAGAATTCCTGAATCAAAGGTACCAAAGTAGAGTTTCTTTAAGGTCACTGAACACAAAGCACAATCTTTGAGCTTCCAAAGGAGGTGCGCACAGCTTGTTCTGAAGAAAGAAGCACGCAGGCTATACTCTTCAGGGTTGAAATGCTACTGACACCGACAGTGTCTCCTGCCACAGAGGCAGGTGCGTTCTAAATCTCTCTCCCCATCTCTCTGCTCTATTATCTGTCAGCCAGCCATCTTGCTGCGGGAAGCCCCTGGCCCAGGCTGCTCTGCATGGCCTGGATGCTGTAGCATCGTGTTCAGTGGATCGCTTTCTCAGGAGGGCAGCCTCTCTCCCACTGAACTGATACTGCGCCCCACTCGCTGCCCCCAGTGTCATCTGTTATATCAGCATCTGCAGCAGCTGCTGCTTCTTCCGGCTGAGGAGTCTCAATGTTTGCCTTTAAAATGTCATTCCTTCACCTCTCTCAACATGCAGACTCACTCATCAGTTCATTTCCAGCTGCCCTCAAATGTATTCAGAATAAATGATGCACAAAGGACAGTTTAAACACAGCAAAGCAGTTGTAGGCAAGGCATCTCCAGTTCACCAGGCTGGTCTTCCTGAACCACAAGTGTTGCATTGTCATTTAAATGCATTTCTGGCACAGGGCCCTTGGCTGTGTATCTGCTTTGGCAACTGGAGAATGTTTAGCAGTTGCCAGGCAACGTGGGAAAAAAAAGTAGATAAAGAAGGCGTTCAGTGATCCGTTACTGTGAGTTGCCTTTCCTTGGTTTTGTATCCTCACTGCCTCATCACCAAGCTGGGCTTTTCCGTGGCAGAAAGCTAGCAGTTTGTCTCTTCCCGGACCACAGAAGTCTCCCTGTTTCTCTCCTCGGCATCCCTGCACCATGACCACATGAAGTCTCGCTCAAGATTCTCAAGTTTTGGTTTTAATTTTGGAAATTAGAATATGAGAAAGCCAATGGAAGAGTTTATAGTAAAATACAATTTAGCATCCAAATGTGATGGATTATCATGCAGTAAGCAATCCAGAATCTCACCCAAAATTCAGTTCTTACAATTCAATCCAAATACGGTTTCTTCTGCCGCCATAAGAATGTAGCTCAATGTGTAATTTTAAAGAATTAAATTCACTGATTAGAATAATACCACTGCCTCAGTGCCATTAGGACATGGCTTTGAATTCATGTTCTAGCGGCTAATTGATGAGAAACGTGGATACGTTTCCACTGTGCGGTTTGCCTCTTTGATGATCCATCTGCCTCATGGTCAGCCAGGGCTGAAGGCTCTGTCTGCGGCCAAGAGCAGGATGAAGCCACAAGACCCATTTGGGCACTAAAACGATCACTGCATCCTCTTTAGAAATAGCTAACCACAAACACAGTCATCAGAAAGTAACGTTTCCATCCAGGTAAGTTCAGTCTTAACTTCTGAGATCAAGAGAGATGAAAAATAATCATTTTTTAAAGTTTAAATTACCTCATAAAAGTTGTCCTACTCTTTATTAACATGGTTCAAATAAGAACATATTAACCTGCTTTTTATTGCTATAATCACAATAGTGTATATCTGTTACTAGGTACTAAATGCTTTACTCAAAAGCACTAAAACTTAAATTAGTTAATCCCAAACAGCTCTAGGAAATAGCTGTTATTCCAGTATTACACATGCAGAAAGCGAGGCATGCAGAGGTCAAGCATATTGTCCAGTGACACACAACGAGTGGTCGAACTGGGATTTACACTGAGGCTGTAGCTGCAGAGACCGTGCTCTTGACCACGACGCCACTCTGCTCCCCACCTCCATTGATCTTGAACTCCCACCACCACTGGCAACAACAAGTGCCCAGATCAATGCATGCTTCCTCCTTCTATTTTTCCTTTTTGTCATGATTCTAAGCATTCATGGTCAAACTCAAATACCACTCTCTCAACCACATCACCTGAGACCCTCACCCAAATACTAACTACAGCTGATTAATATCCTATAGCACTTCACTCATTATTTTATTTTGACACCATATGCTAATACAGGTACTTATTTGCGTTTCTTTCTTTCCTACGAGGATGAGACCACGTAGTGGTCACATCTCTATTCTTGGAATCCACATAGTGTCTAGCCTTTAGTGAGACCTCAATAAATAAATACTGATTAAATTAATTGGGTCTAAATAAAATACTTGACACTGGGCCTTTATATATTATAAAGTATATAATACTTTATGTAGCTGAGTATTCCCGGATTACAACACACAGCATATTCACTGGGCTTATTTTATATAAATATTCAGTACCAAAATTTGAGCAGGTATGAAGATTAAGGAGGGATCAAAAACTTCAACTCTTGACTTATAAGGAGTCTTGGGGGAAAATGTTTTACCTTTTGGTAAAGGTGTATTTGTAATATACCTGAAAAATTTATTAAAACTTATTCCATTCTACTTTTCCAAATACCATTCTGGTTACAAGCTAGCACAGTTATAGCTTACAGTTTAGAGTTTAAAGTAAAAGGATTATCTGTCCTCCCTGATGTGGCTGCCTTAACAGTACTGCAATGAAAAGGGCACAGTGTATGCTTTTATGTTGGCCTCTCTCCACCAATGCAGCCCCCACAAGCATGGAATGGGTCATGATATTTTCTTCTCCATGTTGCTGCTATGCCTTGGACAGCACAGGAGTAGTAACTGTCTCTCTAGTTATCCACCAATATATCCTCACGTCTAGATATTAGTAAATCTTCCCAAGGGAATAGACAATGAAGAAAACTAGTAATCCCTTCTCCTTAAAGAGAACGTTGGAGTTTATGCTTGAGAATGTGATTGATAGTTACTTTACACTGGTCAATAACAGGCTTTCACCCTTCTCTCTTTTCCTCATTTTCCACATCCATTCCATTAGCAAGACATGTCAGCAAAACCTTCAAAATACATCCTAAACCTGATCACTTTTTTTTTTAATACTACCCCCCTGGTCTATCTCCTGCCTGAGCTTATATTTGCTATATGATAACTTTTCTAAATTACCTTCTGGCTTTCACTCTTGACCTCTAATCTCCAACTGCAGTCAAAGTGATAACTTGAAATTGTAAATCAAATCATGTCACTCCTCTATTTTCAACTCTCCATTGGCTTCCATCACACTTAGAATAAAATTCAAAGTCATTACCACAGCCCCATGTGACTTGACCTGGGTGTCCCTTCCATGACGACCATTATACCGCTTGCTCACAACACTGAAGATACACTGGCTTCTTTTCTGTGTCTTGAACCTGACAAACATATCTTATTCCAGGGCCTTTGCACCTGTCCTCCAGGCCTTCTGCCTGGAAGGCTCTTTCTCCACATATTCAGTCGATGTTCATATGTTCATTCTTAATTTGTCATCTTGCCAGAAACTACTTTTTCTAAAAATACTCCACCTCGTCACACTCTGTTCCCCTTCCATTCATCTCTCTTCACAGTTCTTTGATTTATTTGTTTATTGCATGTCTTCTACAGAATGTAAATTCTCTGAGATCAAGGACTATTCTGGTCATCATTTTATCCCTAGAAGTTAGAGATGGCATACAGTAGGTAGTCAATAAATATGTGTTGAATGAATAAAATTTAATTTAGTTCTAGACCTAAGACATGAGTTTTAGAACGCGTCTCTGTTTAGTACTATGAAACATTGAGTGGCTCAATTTCAATAACTACTTCTTTCAGTTTCCTTTCAATTTCAATAACTTTTTAAGAAAATTCATGAAAATATCAATTTCTTTAGTCTTGAAGAACATTACTGATATAGAAGTAGAACAAGAGATGATCTGGAGACAGATTTAGGGACATAGCATTGGAGAGACAACAACTGAGAAAGAAATAGACAGAACTTGAAAGATGGGTCCTTGTTTTCAACAATTTAAAATGTGAATGCTATATTGATCCATTTGCATATCAAGATGCAGTGAAATCTTAGGATGACCCACATGAATGACAGGATTAGGTATTTAGAACTTTAGGCCTTATCTGGAAGCCAGTCGATTTGCAGTAATACTATAGACTTCCAGCTCTAACAAGGTTTGCCAAATTGCAATTCTTTTGGAAAACACTATCTGATCCTGGGCATCTGGAAGAGGCTGATGGAAGAAGTTGAATGCTATGAATAGAAGGAGTTCATTGCATTGTTTATGGGTTGCTCTTGAGTTGTGCTGGAAGCTAGAGGCCCTCTGTGTTTTTCACTTTGAATACTTGGTTACATTTAAATTCCATATGAGATGTTCAAAAGTATGGTCTGCTGTAAAGCCTAAACTCAAATAGTTCTAACTTTTATTTTGAATGACTCAATTGCACGCATGGTCAGTGATTTCCTAAAGGAAACTGTTCAGTGTGCTTATCATGTCACATACTTTGCATTATCTATTGTAAAAGCACAGTTTATATATAGGTTGGCAGCGGCCCACTGTTCTGACCCCAGCAATGGCACTGACAGTAGTTCAACAATTGGCTGAAACACAAGATATATTTTGCACTGCAGATTTGATAATGGGTTGTAATCTTTCACTACTGGAGAAACAGAGTTATATAATTTTGGAGAAATGAAAGAGTTTACATGGCATCTACTCAGATTCCTTCACTTTAGTTATAAGAAACTAGTCCCCAAGAAGGTCAGTGGACACCCATATTCATCAATAAATGAGCTGTCTGTAGAGGTAACACTGGAACACGGTCTTCTGATTGCCAGCCCAGGGGTCTTTTTGTGGGGGGGCGGGAGGGTGCTTTATTATAAGATTTACCAGTGTAGTAGGCAGAATTTTGGCCCCCATGACCTTAACACTGTGTTACTATAACTATATCTTTTCTTACATGGGCAAAGGGTCTTTCCAAATGTAAAGTTACTAATCATGTGACATTAATACAGGGACATTGCTCTGGATTATCCAGTTGTGCCCAGTACAATCACATGAGCCCTTGAAAGGAGAAGAGAGCTCAGAGAGATTAGAAGCCCAAGAAGGATCAGATGTGCCATCGATGGCTTGGAGATGGAGAGGTCATGCATAGATAATGCCGGGAGCCACTAGAAGCCTCAGCCAGCAGCCGGCAAGGAAATGGTGACCTCAGTCTCATGACTGCGTGAAACTAAATTTGGCCAACAACCCGAATGAGACTGGAAGTGGATTTTCCCCCAGAAGCCCCAGAAAGGAATGCAATTATGACATCACCTTGATTTCAGAACACAGCCAAATCATGGAAACTGAAATAATAAATGAGTATTGTTTTAAGCCACTAAGTTTTTTGCTAATTTTTTTACAGCAGCCATAGAAAGCTATTACAACTAGTTTGTCAAAAAGCTTCTCCCACCCTTTCTCAATCTCTTAGAGTTTAATGGTACCCTACATCCTCATTTCCTTCTCCAAATAGGGAAATGTTTATGCAAATGTTAACTTGCAGGATCACTTCCACCCACCCACTAAGAGGGCTTCACCCAGCCAAGTCAAGTGCCCTTCAGATACTTTCTGGAAGTCTCTAGTGGGATGGATCTCTTATGTCCTCACAATGGTTGCCTCCGTCTCTCTGGCCCCACTTGTCCATTTCGATTGCTTTGCTGATACCCCAGCACATCACGAGATGACTCATCCAAGATAAGGGCAGCGCTTCAGGATGCTTTCAAAGCTTTGAACCTCAGGAAGCAGGCACTGTGCCAGTTCTGCACAGAGACAGAGGGAATGTCCCACTTGTGGTCACTGGGCTTCGAAGCAGCTCTCCCTATGTTAGAAGGTCTCGCAAGATGCTTTCTGCTTTCACTGAGCAAACTCATGACCCTTTGTAGCCCTCTGCCTGGTACTGTCTCCTCCTAGAAGAAGAATGAAAACCATTCCATGGGAGGTGATAAAGGAATCCCGCCATCCCCATTCCTTCTTTTCTTCACTTCTCTTTTACCTTAGCACCTCACCCAGTCAAACACATTTTTTGCCAGTGAGAAAACAAAAACGCCCTCTCACTCTAATGGAGAACAGCTAGGGTGCAGGCATGTGTGTACATGTGTAATTATTTGACCAGCACAAATATTCCCTGAAAAACATATAAATACAAATGATTTGCACTTGATTAAAGTAAATGACTTTTATAATCTCTCTCAGCGCATTTTGGTAATAGAAATTATAGTGGGCTGAATAATGTCCCTCAAAAAGGCATGTCCACAGCCTGGTCTCCAGAACCTGTGACTATCACCTTATAAGGCAAAAGATGTGCTTAAGTTAAAGATGTTGAGGGGAGGAGCTTATCCTGGATTATCCAAGTAGGCCCTAAATCCAGTGACACGTGTCCTTATGAGAGTGGGGCAGAGAATGGTGGAAACTGACAGGCACACAAGGGAGCAGACAGAAGAGGAGGAAGTGGTGTGACCTTGGAGCCAGACTGGCGTGATGCAGCCACAAGCCAAGGAACACCTGGAGCCAGCAGACGCTGGAGGAGGCAGGGAACAGATGCTCCTCGAGAGCCCCTGGAGGGAGTGTGGCCCCGCTGAAACCTTGATGTCAGACCTGTGGTCTCCAGAACTATGAGAAGATAAATTTCTGTTGTTTTAAGCCAAGCCTGTGGTAATTTGCTGCGACAGCTGCAGGAAACGAATACAGATGACAAACCCTTAGATTCTAAAACTGTGTGACATATACAAAATTCTGTCCACCTCAGACACGCTCATGTAAGCAGAGAAGATCTACTGCGTGCAGATGAGCGCTCACAGTCACCTTGTTAGATGTCAAACTTACCAGAATACTCCGTCAAAGTATTTGTCAATGAGCTAGTTCTCCTTAAAAGCCTGTAACTGTACGGCACATTGTTAATCATTGCATATTTATTGAAAGCTTACCCTGAGTAAATCAAATCAACATGCCAGGAGCTATGGGGGAGGGAAAAACAGTGAAGAAAATGAAATAGTAGGAGTAATAACGACAACGACAAAACAGTAGTGCCTAGCACTTTCACAGCACTGCGTCAGGCACCGCTGTAAGGACTTGGCATACAACACATGTATCTATTTTAATATCTAACATTCCCGTGAGGTTGGAACGTCCCGCTGCACGGAGATGACTGAGGTGCTGACAAGACTTAGGTTGCCCAAGGTCCCAGAGGGGATAAGTGGCAGAGCCGTGGTTCAGACACTGTCCTACTCACTGACTGTCAACAACCTTGACCGATGGAGAGAATCATAGCTCAGAAGATGACTAACCAACCAGAGAAACTTTGAACTGCTGTCAAGCCCAGCTACAAATAAACCTCAACAAACATCACTACCATCTGGTGTATTCTCTTCTGTCTAGGACAGCTTCTGTGGGGTGAGTCCAGATTCTCAGCAGGCTTTGTCCTACGTCTCTGTTTTTCTTCTCAGGGCTGGATTCAGTCATGGAACACTGGTGAGAGAGTGGGGGAAATGCAGCATCTAAGTTCTAGCTGTTTTTCTTTCTCTCAAGTTAGGGGTGCCCAGGTTCCAAAGTTCTCTGCTTTACCCAGCTCTCGTCTCCGACAATCAAGGCTCTGTTTTGACAAAGAGCTTGCACGAAAGAATCACACCCAGAACAAGATCCTTTTCACTGGAAGAGTCTGTGGCCTGGGAGGCTAAAGGGGGAGGGCAGGGTAACAACTGTTTGTTTTCCTTGCCGGGTCCCTGATTTGGAGCAGGTTTGAATTTCCTGTCTCAGCTGCCCCACTGTGGGCAGATGTTTGAAGCCCTTGTGCTCCATGGAGGTGAAGCCAGCAAACAGCCTCCTCAGAGGCTTCTCTTTTCCACCCAGCTGATGGACAAGCCGCTGTGAACTATGATCTACGAAACAGGCGTGCTTGTGCGAGTTGAAACTGCGCCAAACAGCTGCCTCCTTTGGCAGTGGGGAGGGGAGCCACCTCTTTGGCTGGATGGGGAGGCGTGCCAAAACAGTTAACAGAAACCGGGAGGAAATTCCGATTTATGTTGTTGCAAAAAGAGGAGGGAACCGAGGAAATGGAACTTTCTGTGAAGTCTGATAATTAAACACAGGAGTGCTGACAGGGTAGCTGAACACAACAGATAAATAACTGCTTTCCGGTAATTATAAGCCAGGATGGTAACATATTAGACAAGCTGGTTCACTTGGTATTTTCAAGGCTGACATTTTGATTCTAGGGGATGTTAGGATCTGGGCTAGCAGATTTCTTTCTTTTTCTCCACTCACTTCCCTTTTCCCACTCCCTACTGCTTGCTGAACATGAAATGTGATTTTAAGGTGCCAGTTTTCAACATGTTCTGGACATACCCCTGAATCACACAGCACATCTCAAAGCCCACTGCTGCTGGAACAGTGACTGAGACAGCATCTGCTTTTTTAAACACTGTAAAATATTATTTAGAAAAGGTCAGTTTGTTCCCTAATAGAAAAACATGGTACAAATGGCATATTCTATTTACAGGCAGTCTTCATTGGTTGTAGACTGCCAAAGCCTTCAACAAATCATCTCATAGGATAAACACCTCATTTCACAAAGAGGAAACAGAGGCAGAGTTCTTTTCTCAGATGCACTGTTTTCAGCAGAAACAAAACAGATACTTAAGTCCAGGGAATAATACCATTCTCTTTCATGAAGAGAAATGATACACAGACACCCAATTTTCCTGCTCTCTTTGAGGACAATGTTAGAATACTTTTAACAGCTGACTTTACATCATAGGATAAAGAGTTTGCCCTTTTCTATGTGGTGTGTAGACTGGATGGGTGCCATGGTCTTTAGGCAGAAGTGAGAATGAATGATTTTGCTCTGTTGGTCCCATAATGAAACCACCCCAGGAAGAACTAAAAGATATCCCTGTGGGCCTCTAGTGATCCACATGGTTTAGATTTTATTTTGTTGACCCCGAACCCTTTGTTTTCTTTCTTTCTTTTTTAATCCACAAAAGCAGTATTCTAATTTGTGAATTTCTGTGAGGGAAATCTACTCCCAGTGCCCGTCCTGTGGCCTGGCAGGGAGATACTTCCCAGCTCTGTCTGAGAAGACTATCCACCCCGCTTGGCACTTGAACAGGCTGAAATGGAATGTCTTTTGTTGTAAACACCTAATTTGTTCATTTTGAACTGTCTGAGTAACTAGATCAAAGACCAGTGTCAAATGCCCAAAGCAGTGTTTGTCAGCAGTGGACTTTTTTATTCTTCTTCTCAAGCAACTGAAAGGGAAAAAAGACTCGTACTGTATTTCCACAAAAGCGTAGGAAAGCTCGCGTTGGCAGCCTCTTGCAACACAATGAATACATGCTACTGAGTACAGACCATTTGTCTCCTGATTACAACAGACCCCAGGGGAACTGGTGCTGGCTTTGAATCCTCCCTCTCTTTCTGAGAGCCTCCTTGCTGTGACAGTTCCACCACCAACACTCACAGCACAGAGCAATGGGGAGTCAGATCTCCTCTCCGCTGTGGGTTTCAGTCTGCTCTCTAAATGAAAACTGGGCTTTCTTGTTTGCAATGTGTTGACTCGTCTTGAAAAAATATAAATTCAAGCTATTCTCATTTGGAATTCAGGGGTGACCACAGTGAATTCGTTTTGTGTGCATGTCAATTTCACATGCATGACAACAAGGGCTACAATGTAAAGGAAGCAAACAGAGAAGAAGGGACTTCAAAAAAGCATCTGGTCTCTAATATGGGAAAAGGTGGTGGCAGATGCAATAGCATTACTAGCGATGCTGGATCCCCTTGGTCTTTTTGCTTGTTGATTTATAAGGACTCACACTATGTTTTTCTCCGTGTAGGATTATTGTTTTGAAATGGGGTAGGATATGTGTCTACGATCCTAAAAGTGCAGCTGTATTATTAGGCAGTCTTGAGGGTAGTTGGGATGTATTCTCCTTAAGTACCTCTCTTTTCACTGATATTCCATAAGAACAGCTCAAGCTACCATTGGGAGGTAAAGCTTAGGCTGAAAAGTTCATTTCACACTTAAGGGCAGTTGCCCTCATGAACATTTTTTTCTTACTTAGTACATTTTCTTAAAAGTAAGGTAAACCATAAAATATCTGCAAAAGCTTCCTCTACTTCAGATGATCTAAATTTGTTTTATACATTTGCCTCTATCTTCTTTCATGTTCCTGCTCACTTTGTTGTCCTCCTTCACAACTATTTTTCTTATATTTAAGAAAAAGAAGCAGCAGCGACGAGCTGTCATTTGGCAGTTTCTTTTCCATTATGTTTTCACTGCTGGGAAATGCTGGAACAAAGGCATCCAAGGTGTTACGGAATGGGGATCAACATTCAGGCCTGCTGCCGGGGCTGTAATCCGCCTATGTGGGATGAAAATGCATGCTTTTCAGCACAGGTTGGAGATTTTTGTACTTACCTTTGGAATGCATGCTTAGCCCATGCACTCAAGTGATGTGTTATTGCCATGTCCTTCTGCGGCCCACCACTTTCGTGAATAGAATGGAAGAAATGGAATGTGCCCTGTCAAACCTCAGTCGGTATGAAGCAGTCCAACAGATGCTTTTAAAACACAAATAGAGTCCCAGCTCATGTCAGTGTCAATTTCTAAAACACGTTTTTATCAGGGATTTAGTTCCTGTCCTGTTCTAGGCAGATATGCATGAGGGAAAGGTATTCTGCTTCTGCTAACATGTTACTAGTGAACAGTTCCTGGTGTGTTAGGGGCGGTGTGGGGCGGGATTGGGAACAAGCAGCAAGAAGGGGATGAACCGAAAAGGCCATGGGCGTTCTGGGCACTGGAGAAGGCACGGGGACAGCAGAGTGGCTGTCTAGGTCACACCCAACTCCCTGTGTAATGGACACCCCAATCTAGAGACAGATCGCTTCTGCCGCCCCGGACAGTTCTCTTGGGCCCCTTTCCTGTCAGCCCCTCTCCACCCCACAGGTCACTATCCTTCTGATTTTTATGCCCATAGATTAGTTTCCACATTTGCTTTTAAATCACCAGCGATGGAGTGTCATACAGTACATCAGAAAAACAAACAGTACTGCTTTGAGGGTTGAGGTGTTATATATATTTCATGTAATACTTGGATTATCCGACACTATAAAATGTAATCTCTGTATTAAAGAATTGTTGACAATGGTTCTGCAACTTTTCCCCCAAACTACTTAGTATTAATGATAATTCTGGAAAAATAGAGATTCAGTGGATCTCTATTTTTGTATTTAGATATATTATGTACATAATACATCATGTATGTTATATATATGTATATGATTATGTGTGTTATATACTATGTATATATAATGTTATAAATATGAAACTATAAACATAGAGCTCTCAAGTTAAAGCTTGAAGCAGCGCAAAGCCTCCAAGTGTCTTAAGATGGCAGTTTCATAGGACAGCAGCAACTCTTTTAACCTCCGGATTAGCCAAAGTTCTCATTCTCTTTGTCATAACACAGTGACGTTGCCTATTGTACTCTGCAAGCAACTGGGTAAGTGGGCTGTTCTCAGATGGGTCTGTTCCTTTGCCTTACTTGTTGAATTGGTGCCTACCAAGCATTTATTGTGCTTAGAGCACACAAATTTACTTCCTATTGTTACTATTTAGTAAATATTATACCAAGTGGCCAAATATGAAGAAAAGAGTACTGAGTTTCTGTGGAAAAAAATTTAATGCTGAAGAAAGACTTGATAAAGTTGATTTGTTAAAACAACAACCAAAAAAGTTGATATCAAATCAGATGGGCTAGACAACTCTTAAAAAGAAAAAAAAAAAGAAAAAAAGAGGAAGAAAGTTCTCTTTAATTTTTCATCCTCTATAGAAGCTAACCTGGAATTCAAAGCTGATGCATCATAGAAGCTATTTATTTTTATTTCTTAAATACGTACTTCCATGGTACTTTCAATGAGCCAAGCACTGTTCTAAGTGTCTTAGAAATATTAACCCACTTAAATCTCCTAACTACTCTGTGTTATAAGTGATATTATCCCATTTGACATATAAGGCAACTAAGGCACAGAGAGCCTATGTCATCATCACACAGCTAGCAAGGAGCAGAGCTGAGGCTCGAACCCAGGCAGCTTTCTTCAGAGTCCAGCCACCCTACCTCCTTTTTTCCGCGATGGTCTATGCAACCCTCCAAATGGTACAAAAGGCCACAGGCCTTCACCAAAAGACTGAAGAAAGAATGTTTCAACCTAATTCACATTTTAGTTAACCTAAAATGCTTACATTAGGTGGATTTCTTTCTTTTTGAATATCAGCTTTACCCTATTTTTATTTACTGACCTTATTTCATTGGACAACTGGGCTTCTACTCTACAAACAATGGCTCAATATATTCATTTCCCATCAAGTTTTAAGAGAGCCCGGCTGTTTACTGGATTTGTTAGCAAGATCAAGGTTATACGTACAATGAAAAAAGTTGGATTAGATGACTTATCAGACCTTTCAAACACTAACGTTTTGCGGTCACATATGTTTAGCCTGTGAGTGGCTTCACTAGCTTTACTTTGTTATATGAACACAGATGTACATACCCTTGACCTCATCCATCCATTTCGAAACTGAAAAAGACAAAGAGCTACTTAAATAAGCCCAAACCATCTCCACTATTGGCTAGACAACTGCTGACAAATCATTTTCTTTGTGAAGGAACAAAATGTCTCCTTTCTTTTTGTTCTTATTATTTTTCTTCCTTAAGGAGTAATTTACATATAGTGAAATGCTCAGATCTTAAGAATACAGTGCTAAGAGTTTTAATAAATATATATTCATCTCATGTAAACAAACATCAATCAAGTTATAGAATAATTTCCATCACCCCAGAAAGTTCTCACGTGCCTCTTTCCAGTCAATCTCCCTGACCCCCTTAAAGATAATTGCTCTTCTGATTTTTATTCTCATAGATTAGTTTTCCTGTGAACACACTTGCTTTTAAATTGCCAGCCACCATAGTATAATGCAGTACATCAGAAAAGCAAACAGTACTGCTTTTGGAATTGACGTGTTACATCTAATTCATATAGCACTTGGATTCATCTACAATATAAAATGTAATCTAGTAGTCAAATAATACCATGCTGGTTTCATCTACTGAAACACTAATTTTTAAAATAATCTCAGAGAAAAGAAAAAAAATGAATCTAGAAATCTGGGTTATATCACTAAGTTTATATGAATTTCTGAAAATTGTGGAACCCCTCATGCTCTCCCTCCCTCTCCAACCTCATGTGCAAATTAAGAGGACTGGACTAACAGTCTCTAAGGAAGGCACTTCTCAGGGCTAGCGCTCTTTGATGCTATATTGTTTCCTCAGAGAACTACATTTAAAACACATTATAAATCCAAAATAAAAGGCATTAATTTTACAAAAAAAAAAAGTCCTTTGAATCATGTGGAAATCTCTGTGGATGTTATACAATGAGATACCTATGAAAGAGCACATTACTTTCAAAGTCTTGAGGTTAGTCAGTATCCAATTATTTATAACATTTTTTGTTTCATCACATGCCTCTTGAAAAGAATAAGTGTTCTGGATGTTTACTGATGTGTAAGAACTTCCAAAAAACTTGATGGCTTAAAACAATAATTTTTAAAAAAATCTCTCACAATTCTGTGGGTTGAATGGACTCAGCTGGGCAGTTCTCCCTGGCGATGTCTCATGGGGTTACAGTCTAACAGCAGCTGGACCTGGAGTCACCTGAAGCTTCTTCACTCATCAGTCTTGCGTGGGGGCTGCCGTGGCTGGAACAGGTGCCATGCAGCTTCTCCACATGGCTCACTTGGTCTTCCTTACAGCATGGTGCTCTGAGGATAGCTGACTTCTTACTCGGTGGCTGGCTTCCCCTCAGAGTGAGTGACATAATGGGAAAAGGCAGAAACTTCTAGGCTTCTGTAGACTTAGCTTCAAAAGTCACATAGCATCACCTAACTTTCCCCACATGCTGTAGTAATTAAGTCATTTCACCTACCCGGATTCAAGGGGAGGAGAATTAGACTCTACCTCTCCATGGCAGGAGTAGTGAAGATTCTGCAGCCATCATTTATTTATTTATTTATTTTTAAACAACATCCATTTATTATCTCACAGTTCTGCAGATCAGAATCCAGTGGTGGCATGGCTGAACTGGGTCCTCTACTTAGGGTCTCACAGGTGGAAGTCAACGTGTGGGCAGGGCTGGCCTCTTCTCTGGAGGCTCTGGGGTGGCCGACGGTGGGGGTGGGGGGAGGGGTGGGCATCGGCCTCCGGGCTCCTTCAGGTTGTTGGCAGCATTCAGTTCCTTGTGGCTGTAGGTCTGAGGTTCCCTTTTGCTTGCTGGCTGTCAGTCAGGAACCTCTCTCAGCTCCTTAGGACCCCTGCATTCCTTATCACATTGCACCTCCATCTTCAAAACAGCAAACCTGAGTCCAGTCCCTCGCACACCTTGAATCTCTCAGACTTGCCCTTATGCCAAGTCTCTCCTGCCTCCCACCTCCCCTGCAGCCATCTTTAACGTAACACAACAAGGTTTGTAGTTTTCGATCTGTAGCCTGAAACTCTTTTATGTGCTTAACACATTTTAACGCATAATCTATTACTTAGGAGTCAAGTCATCTATAAGTCAAAAGACCAGCAATCTCACAGTTTTTAGATGTCACCCCACCTGTTTGAAATTTTGACTTTTAATCTGTAAAACCTTCTTCTCTCCCCCCAGACTGGAGTATATGCATCAACACAGGTGATAAGTGTAAAACTGTGAAAAACAAGACAAATACAAGTTCTTATCTTAGGTGTCATTAAAATGATGACTCAATTTCTTCTGCAAAATAATGGAACAAAAGAAATGTCTTCTTAAAGGTAGTTGAATTCCCCAAGACAGTTCTAGATACATGACCTTTTTCCTTTTGTCATGAAGACCAGGTTCATAGAGAGTCCTTCTCTGACCTCTGACTCAACCTTGAGCCTGTCCTATTTTTTTAGTAACACAAACACTAATCTTCACCTGAAATTACATTACATATTCTTTCATCTACCTGTGTGTTTTTTGTCTCTTCTTAGGACATGAGTTCTTATGGGCAGACTCAGTTTCCTCGGTGCTCATAAGTAACTGGCATGTACTAATAAGTGTCATATATTTAACAAACATTGTTGAATAAATGAATGACTGAGAGAGTAAATGACCTGTGTTACTAATGTTGACCACCCTAGCATCCCACTTACACTTCTAACAACTTTCATCTATATTTGACTCAAGCAATATTTTACAGGGTTCGTCTTGAAACCAGTCAGTTCCTAGAGCAACTCCTTTGCTCCAATCTACCCTCTCTAAATATGGCCTCTTTTACTGTGATAAAATCATGGCAATCTTTCCTGAAGCATTTCTCGGTAATATATTTTATTCTGTCAATTCTTACTACTATTGTCTCAAGCTAGGGATTCATGATGATTTTTTTTTTACCTAAACCACCACAAAAATATCCTAACTAGTTTCCTTCTTTATTATTTCCCACAAGTATTAGGGAAATAATAAAGTATTGTGATTCTGCTCTTCAGAAAATCGCGGGAGGACTACAGGATGCCTACAGGATGGATCGCAGGCCCCTGGATACTGCAGTCCAGTTGTGTCCCTGTCTAATCTCCTCCACCTTGTCCAGTAGTGTGGACATCCAACACTCCAACAATGCAAGCCTTCTAAGCTAGTGTGTTTCAGCATTTAACAAAATAACCCAGGGATATTGTTAAAATATAGATTCTGGTTCCAAAGTTCAAGGAGGGAGCTTGAGATACTGCATTTCTAGCAAGCTCCCAGGTGGTCAAACCTCTCTTGGGGTAGCAAGGCTCCATTGTTGAATATATGTGCCATGTACCTCCACATGTCTGTGCTGTATTTTTTAGTGTTTTTTTAAAACTAAATGTAATTTAATTTTTTATTGACGTGTCATTGATTTACAATGTTTCAGCTGTACAACAAAGTGATTCAGTTATATATATATAAATGTTTGTGTGTGTGTGTGTGTATACTTTTTCAGATTCTTTTCCATTATAGATTATCACAAGATACTGAATATACTTCCCTGTGCTCTACAGTAGGTTCTTGTTGGTTATCTATTTTATCCATAGTAGTGTGTATCTGTTAATCACAAATTCCCAATTTAGAGCTTCCTAGGTGGCGCAGTGGTTAAGAATCCACCTGCCAATGCAGGGGACACGGGTTCGATCCCTGGTCCAGGAAGATCCCACATGCCACGGAGCAACTAAGCCCGTGAACCACAACTATTGAGCCCATGTGCTGCAACTACTGAAGCCCATGCACCTAGAGCCCGAGCTCCACAACAAGAGAAGCCACAGCAATGTGGAGCCCGTGCACCACAACGATGAGTAGCCCCCACTCACTGCAACTAAAAGAAAGCCCACGCACAGCAAAAAGTACCCAACACAGCCAATAAAACAAAAAAATTAATAAATTAATTAATTAATTAAAAAAAATTCCCAATTTATCCCTCTCCCCCTTCCCCCTTTGGTAACCATAAGTTTTTTTCTATGTCTGTGAGTCTATTTCTGTTTTGTAAATAAGTTCATTTGTATGATTTTTTTTTTAGATTCCACATATAAGTGATATCATTTGATATCTGTCTTTCTCTTTCTGACTTACTTCACTTAGTATGGTAATCTCTAGGTCCATCCATGTTGCTGTACATGGCATTATTTCATTCTTTTTATCACTGAGTAATATTCCATTGCATATATATATATATATATATATATATATATATCTATCTCACATCTTCTTTAACCTTTCATCTGTTGATGGACATTTAGGTTGCTTCCATGTCTTGGCTGTTGTAAACAGTGCTGCTATGAACACTGGGGTGGATGTATCTTTTCGAAATAGTTTTCATCTTTTCCAGATATATGCCTAAGAGTGGGATTGCTAGATCATATGCTAACTCTATTTTTATTTTTTTAAGGAAACTCCATACTGTTCTCCACAGTGGCTGCACCAATTTACATTCCCACCAATAGTGTATGTGCCCTATTCTTTTCTTCTGCCTGGAATGTTCTTTCCTTACCTGTATAATGAATTTTTATACTCTGAAGACCTAGATCAAATACCGTTTCTTAAAAGCTTTCTTTCTATGTGCCCCAGGAAGAATTAACTGAATCTTCATCTGTTTTCTTACAGTGCTTTACTGACACTTTTTATTTAGTGGTTTCAGTACTTTTCTTCCTAAGTTGTAAGTTCCTTGCAGGCAGTGACAGTATACCATTGTAATTTAGGTAGGAATTAAAAAAAATACCCAAAGTAGTTATAAATGATGTATAAAGTATATATTATATAATATACAAAGTAGAGAGTATTCACAAAATCTTACGGGAATACAGAGGTATATGAAATAATTGCTGTGTGTCAATTATGTGCTAGTTTACTATACAATGCCTAGTGTAACCGGTGCAAAATATGTATTCGTTGAAGTGGTTTTAAACAATGATTTTAAACGCAAAAATTTACTACAGAAAATGCTGGTCTGGTCATCAGACATTTACTCCCTGTGGGGGAATTTGTTAGACCATAAATCACCTTCCTGAAAAATGTATATTTACTATCTAATTTAATGATCCAAAAATCTGTACTGAATCAGAAGTAGAAATGTTAAAGTAATTACATTGAGAAGTCAATTTAATGAATGCCCAATATGTGAAAGTATTATTTCTGTAATCTTTTTTATTGCCCAATTTATCATTTTTATTGTTCATTTACTTATGCTGTATAGTTCTAGAATGAATTATAATCTCTATCCCCACCCCCATTTTTTCAAGCATCTTAGAAAGCCACCAAAAGCTTTTATTTGAATAGAGTTTTTATACTTGTTAAAGTGAATCTCTTTGATTCTTATGTGCTTTGGATAATTTCCCTAGAGTCTTCCCTTAATTATATCATACATGTGTTTAAACAAGCATTTGCTTTCTTGCAGCCTAAATTCTTTCAACTTGCTCTTCCAGGGCAGCCACAAGACTCAAATGGTGCTGTTTACAATCACTTAATGGCTGCGGTCTTCTGAGCAAAGAATTCTGAGTTAGGAAGGCAAAGTCTTTGCATGGCATAGATATTTGTATCACACAAATAACAGAGGGAACATTACAACATGGAAGACACAGGTCGTTACATGACTTTGGCCACCCACACACACACCCTGGATGCAAAACAAGAAGCAACATGTATTATTTGTCACCATCACAAAGAAGGAATTTTTTTTCCTATCAGAGATTACAAAGAAAAATCTTGGTAAGAACGGATTACTGGCTTACAAAATTTTGATTCAGTTTCAGCTTCAGACTCTGTTAAGAATTCCCTGCATGATTTTGGCCTAAATTTTAGTACATTATACATTTATAAAAACCTGTAACTAAAACTTTGCAAATGCTTTCAAAGCATTTTTAGATCATCTAACAAATCACACATGTCAACAGAATAATGATATTTCCTAGCTCCAAGTTGGCTATATCAGAGAACTTTAAGAATCAAGCAAAAGTAAATTTACAAAGATACCAACAATTTTCTACTCTTGAGTATGAACCAAACAATTTGAAAAGAAACATAATAGTAATCCAAACTTTGCTGGAGGTGTTCTTAAACCTATTAAGAATGATTGATGATGTTGAAGAAAAAGAGGAGACTTCTAAGAAGTAAGCTCTAGAAAAGAGTAAGACATTAAAAGATGAATCAGTCCTTTGGATTACTTGAGTTTGTTTTAGAGCTTGGTTTATCCTAAAGTAAATTTTATTTCTTCAAAAATTACTATAACAAAAATAATACATGATACACTACTTTATTTTAGAATTTGGGTGTGTATGTGGGGGAGAGAACAAAGTAGTTTATCATGTTTTTAATGTGGGGAGAAAAATCTTGTGAAGGCTTTAGAGTCCAATTTTGATTGAAAAGAACTGGTAAGTGGGTCTTGGCTGGTGACTGCCTTGCTTGCTGATACAAACTGCTAATATACCAATTTGGCTGGAACAGCTCTGGAAAGATCAAACAAACTCCACTTGGTAAACTTAATACCTTAGGTTATAACATGACCGTAACTGCAAATTATAGGTTGGTTAGGACTGTGTTTCCATAGGCAAAATGGAAATTTTCTTTCATGAATTGGAACGGTGTGGACTACAGTCATTTCAATCCTGCCTGTGAATAGGTGGCTCAGTTTAACTGAAGCATGATTCTTTCGCAGTTATTTAGATGGCTCCTATCTGTGCTATGTGGGTAGCAAGCTAGCATGGTGTTTTTCAAGGTAATGGGATACCCCATTCCTGAACAACCATTCTAAAATTGTCCACAGCTGTTCTTTGCAAGGAATTAAGAAGGAGAATTGTGGGCTAATTCTCTAGCCTAGATGTGGGACATGTAGAATCTGTACCTTGAGACTAAAGCACTGTGCCCTAAGTGATGGTGGATTGTAGATTTTATCCTTGCAACCTACGGGAGAGTGGTAGTATGAATTTTTAGCATCATACATGGAAATCATTGGAGATTTTGTTTCTCAACTTTAGATCTTATTTGGATAACATATTGAGGGTAAATTACCCTAAAGCAAAGAAGAATGTGTATTCTCTCCACCCCAGGGAAAGATAGTAGAGAGAAGGGTTTCATGGCCTGCAACCAAAATGATGGAGAAAATAGCAGTTTCATCTGAGATTGTCTATGGTGACTAGTACACGTCATTAGTAACAAAAGAAAGAGAAAAATGCTCTGCCTGGGCATTTTGTTTATTTATTTATTTACTAAAATAGCCACAGTGTAGGAAGAAAAAAGAGCTATTTTCCTTTGCCAAGATGAAAGTTTGCAAGGAAATACTGCTGCTGTCTAAGAAAGTAAGGGAACAGCAACAAGCAGAAGTTATCAGATGGGCTATTACCAAGGCATCAAGAGGGAGTCCCAAGCCTGAGTGCAGGAGCAGAAAGGGTCACACGGCAGACAGTAGCCATGGGGTATAACTGCCCAGGACAAGAACATTCCCTATTACCTCTAGTCACTTAGAAATGACAAGACACTCAAGAGATTGGGACATCATGAGACATAACATATTTGGACTGCACTGTAATGCTCATTGCTCTCAAATGTCTTCCCAAAGTACTGCATTGTGCTCTGTTAAGTAGGAAGCAATGACTTAGCCAATACAAACTGCTTCCCAGTTGCTGGGTGAGGCTTCACATGAAATGAAAAATCAAAGCCGCTTAGAAAAGTAACCTAGTCCTTTGGGCCAAGGTCATCTTAACACTAGAATTAAATTATGCTAATATTAATTGAAATTCAAGGTGATTGCCCTATATAATCCACTCATCATATCTCTACTTCTCTTTGCCTGCAGAAGCAGTCAGTAAATTTTGTCAAATGTAGGATTCACTATATAGTAATTCAGCTAGATTACAGAAGAGATCTCATGACTAATACAAATCACTTAGTCCTTGAACTTGTCTCATTATGAACAGAAATGTTGCAGTCGAGTGCCTTGGAGATGGAATTTTGCTAGACTGACCCCCTTCCTTTCCCTTCTCTTCCCTTTCTTTCCCTTCCCTTCCCTCCCCACACCCCCCATTCCCTTCCCTTTTCTTCTTTCTCTCTCTCTCTTTCGCTCTCCCCCTCTTCCTCTCTCTCTCTTTCTTTTATTCTAATGTCAAGTGTCGAAGTAAACACCAGGGGTACTCCAGATTCTGGGTCTTTTTAAAAAATGGTTTTTACCACTACAGGTTACAAGTGGCCACATTCCTCACTCGAGTACCTCTAGCACTAGCTCGCATTGAGAAGCTAGTTCTCAGGCTGCTGCTTTGCACACACTGAGAGCCTAGTACCACCGACGCAGGGACCCTGGACTGCGGATCATCCTGAAAACTACCATCAATAGCCAATGCAACGATTGGATACAAGTGAAAGGAGATTCTAAGTTAGACTCCTATTTTGGGGGGTGGTGTTGGAAGGGAGCACAAGATGGTTTCTTTCTATGCTTGTCCTCTTCAGAGTATATAATAACTGGAAGACATTGCATAAAGTTATGGAAATAAAAGAACAAAACAACACATAAAACCCCAGCAATGTTATGAGTCAGCAGTAGGAATGCTCTTTGTCAGTCATGGGATGCTAAGCTTCATTCATTTCAAGTGCACACAACCCTTTAGGGCTTTTTTTTTTTTTTTTTTTCCCTTGGGGAGAGAGGTCGGGGCAGTCTCAGTCCAAAAAGAAAAAAAAAGAAAAGAAAAAGAAACCCTCAAAACATTCATCTTGCCAGTTTAAATTTTACTAAGGCTTTAAAGTCACTACCACCTTCCACAGACTTCATTCAAGCTCAGTTGGGACAAATAATGGCTTAGCAGGAATTGGTTTACAAACCTAGTGGACTCCTCTAGAGCTAATAAGTCCAGAAATACCACTTCGATGGAAATGTATGATAATCATATGATTATCTTTTTTTTAATCCATTCCGTAGTCTCATGTATAAAAATAAATAAAAATGCACAGAGCTTAGACATCCCTTTAGTGTATCAAATTAAATCGGACTTAATGCCTGGTTGTGTGTCATCCAGCTCAGACCCATTTGTACAAGGCTGTGGAGTGACGAGCTGGTTCAGATGAACGAATAGCTTTCTCATGACTTCACCCCATTCTGCTGTCTCTTTTCCTGTCCTTTGTATTATAATGGAGGACAGCTGTGGCAGTGAAGTGAATATTAACTAACCCCAGTGCCTCAGCAGATTGTGACTTTAATCCCTGCAAATACCACTAAAATCAAAATTTAATTACACTCAGAGTAGCTCTGTTAATGCCTGAAAAATATTTAACAATTAGTGGTTGGCTTAATTAAGCAAACTGCCTTTCACAAAGCAACCTGAAAAGTCCTCCCAAACCCTTCCCCCATCCCTTTTTTTTTTTTTATCCTTTAGGCTAATTAGTCTGATGTAAGCTCACAACACTTCATTTACTGTTACTGAGTCTGCTGCTTAGATGATCTAGGCTCTGAGTTTAACAGCCTGTAATAGAAGGGGAAGTTGTAAAAAGAAAGAAATTAGGTTCACTACACACAGCAACTTAATAAAAAATAATCCTTTTAATAAACCACTAATCATTTAGTCATTTCTTCATTCATACACACACACACACACACACACACACATATGTATCCTATTATATACATATATATTCCCATATCTATATAGATAAAGATATACAACATAGATGTATAACAGAATAGCTACATTTCAGTTACAGTATTAGTTTTGGGAGATTCAGGAAAAGCCATATAACAAATTAACACAGAATAACTCCTATCGAAAGAATTATTCTCTGTCCATATAGTCTGGAAAACTACATTTAAATCTGGAAGGAAGAGACAATGTGCACTTTTGTTTGTAAACTAAACAAACAAAATAAAAGCAAATGAAGAATGACAGAAAAGCTGTTAAAATGTAAATCCTATTCCCTGATTGATACATGATACTATCTGACCTACTCAGATCCATGTTCTTTCCCTCATCGAAGTGACAAACCTTTATAGGTTATTTAATATGACTTGCCTGGGCGATAAAAATACAAGCTGTTATAAATCTTTGCGTCTACACCTATGGAATGTTTTTAAATGACACAAAAGGGTGGCTTACATGATCTATTTGTTAAGCTTCATTTTCTACTTGAATTCTTAGGAAATATCTTGCCGCTAAATAATTGAGAGAGCAAATACAATAACACCTCAAAAGGAGGTCACTTATTCAGCCAGCTAAGAAAGGAAACAGGAATCAGAAAGTAACAACAACAACAAAGCTGCCTTAGAGAACCAAAGCAAGTCTCCAATCTATCGAGGAGCTTAGAAGCCCATGGAGTCCAACCTCATATTTTACAGAAGAGAACAATGAAATTCAGAGTTTAAGTGATCATTCAGGGCCACACGAGGAACTGTTAGAATATTACTGTAGAGCCTTGTAGGCCCCCTCCAGACCTATTCCCTTTTATTTGATATTGGACATAATTATACCAAGATGCATTTTATGATTTCCCAAATCGCAACAGATTAGAAGCCACGAATTAGAGGCTGAAAAAGGGTTTCTAGAGGCTTAGTGTTCAGATGTTCTGAAATACTAGAACATATGATAAAATTTGGAAACTGCCAAGTAAAAATTTAAGTAATCTGGAAAAGATGGTCTCTTGGTAACACTCAAATCCAGGGTACAAAATAAAAATCACAAAGTTGTTTATTTTACAGCGCAGATCTGTGCTGCCTCATTTGTGTATACGTGCATGTGTGTGTGTACAAGGGTCTCCTTGGGGCTTCTAAGACAATACTGAAAAAGACTGATACTAAGCTAATTTATTTTATTTTGGAGACTATCGAAAGAAAATTTTTCTTCTCTGCTCCTAATAAGTTCTCACTGAGAGTTTTAGCATAAATGATATGTTAATTTTTCAATCTAGAAAAAGAAACTACCTATAATATTATTTCTATGGAATGTTTTCACCTGTATGTAGTTCTTCCTCTATGCCTTCCTGTTATTCCTTATTTAAGACTAGTTCTTGAGTATTTTGGCTGTTGCCTAATTGAGTAATTAAGGGGAAAAAAAGAAGAGAGCAAGTAGCGTTTTTGTGTATACGTCTGAAAGGGTGTATTACACACACCCACGTCTAACTCTGCCAGCAGTCTCCAACCCCATACAATTTTGTACATTTCCACTTAATTGGCAGGCTATGTTTCAAGTCTCATGGTTGGTTGAGAATGGAGATGAAATCGCAGTTCATAATACAGAAGAAGGAGTACATATGGGTTGTGACTGAGATACTTGTATTTTGACTGAAGAATTGAGCCGCATCTGGCAGGTGTATAAATCCTTCAGTGGCAGCAATTCAACTTTTTAATAGGAGAGGAAATGGCATATTATATTTCAAAATTGGTATCTTTGAAAAACGTGTATTAACATGATGATATGAACCGATGCAAAATCTTCTTATGGGTTTTCCAGGAATAATTGTGTTTTAATGGTATATGCAACTTGTGTTGCAAATTCTTCTGTCTATTAGTCACATACACATATCTTTATTTCTTCTTGAATGTATGCTGCATAACTATTAACCAAATGTTCATTCACCATCAAATTCTGTTTCTTCAGTGTGTTTTCTCATTCAAAAGCACATAATGATTCTCCTTAATGATACAAATAATCCACTTCTAATGGACTATTATACCTCTTTTCCATTCTTGAAAAGCATTATTGCTCTTAGGTTTTTAGTTAAATGCTATACAATTTCAACATAGTATAATATACTTAGTTGATTTTTAAGTTTCTCTGTGAAAGAGCAGCAAGTATTAAAAGCCCAACAGAAAAACTGCCAAAGTCAATTCACCTCAATTCAACTGTCAAAACTTTTCGTGTGAAAAATGAATGGAAATGTTTTTCTCTTTCAAGTAAGCATTCTCTTTTGACTCTGAAAATCATTTGAAAATAAAAAGCTTGTCTGTGCTTGCTTTCCATTTGTGAAATGTCAGCTTATCTATGAAATGGTCATTGAGCTTCACCATCTTGGCTAATGAGCAAAGAACTGCTCTCTTGGAGGGAACATTAAATCTTCGGTGTTTCCAAAGTACCACTTCATGTTTTCCAGCAAGAATGTATCTAATAGTGGGCTGGTGACATAAACATGTAACATCACCTATTCCCTGTATTTTACCTTGCCTAAACACACACACACACACACACACACACACACACACACACGACCCCCACCCCTACCCTTCACTGCTAATGCCCTAAAAGAAAGAAGAGAAATAAACTCTTAGCTAAGTTCGATATTTCTTGTGATATGAATTTCAAGATAATTTATGTTTAACTATATGGATGTATTTCTTATTTGATCATAGAACAGTGAAAAGATCTTGAGCTTATTAAGGCCTGTAGCCTCGAGTAAATAAAACCTCAAAATCTGAATCTTAGAAAGATACACAGAATAATAACTTTGGAAGAACACAAAGAGCTCAACCTTCCTACTTCAGACAGACAGATTTTCACTACTCAGAATAAGTAATTTACAATCTTTTTGTAAATATCTCTAGAACTGGAGATTCTACAATTAACTGCAGTTTATCATCCTGGTACTTAAACAATGATCTCTTATGTGTATTTGAAACCACTTCCATTTCTTTCTATCAGATTTTCCACAGTGGTCAAGAACAGCTATTTAGGACACTCCCTATATAATAGTAACGAAGTTTCTTCGTCTTGTAGGCTGAAATTCTGGGTTTCACTTGACTCTTAGTTGTAGAATTTAAGTTCTTTCCAGGGATTTCTTTGGTGGTGCAGTGGATAAGACTCTGTGCTCCCAGTGCAGGGGGCCTGGGTTCGATTCCTGGTCAGGGACCTAGATCCCACATGCATGCTGCCACGAAGAGTTTGCATGCCACAACTAAGGAGCTGGTGAGCTGCAACTAAGGAGCCCACCTGCTGTAACTAAGACCTGATGCAACCAAATAAATAAATAAATCTTTCCAAATCTCCAATGTCCCCAACTATTCTACTCTTAAGGGGTCACCCTTCCCTATAATGACCAAATAGTACTTCAAGCACTTCAAGCTCCCATTCTGTGAAATACAGGAAGTCAGACATTGAGTTTCTGGATATCTCTGAGTAATGATTCTATGAACTCAGTCTGAGGGATCACTTGTCATTTTTAAAAGCTTCCAGGCTTTAGGCCACTGTCCCTCTGGACACACAATAAGTCAACACTTCCATGCTGCGAGTCTTCACCCAATAGCTCTTCACCTTCAAAATAGAGTTCAGGTAGTATTTCCAAATTTCTGACAGACATCAATTTCAGGATTCTGAAATGAGAAACCAGAATTCCTAGAAATTCTCAAGTAGTCCTGGAATCATAGTTTTCCTCTATTTTTCACATATTTTTGTGATAATAGTAAAGTATAAACCACTTTCAGTACTATGCTTTCAGAGATTTTATGTAAAAAATGATATAATAATAAAAGTATAATTTAAACAAATATTATCCCAAATATTAAAGAAAATAACATAAGATAAATGACAAATAAAAGTCATTTAAATAATTGAAAGATAATGACACATATATTTAAGCCATGATCTTTCTTAATATGAAATTTTAAAACTCACAAAGCATTAATTGCCCTACTACATAATCTTGATCTTTTTTATGACAAATATTCCAGTCTAGAAAAACATTATTTTTTTTCAACAATGTTGATCAAATTGTTACAAATATGCTTTAAGCTTAAATTTAGCATTAGAATACCTTCTGCACCACAAATTTCATTTTCTTTTTAATGTTTTATTAAAATAAAATATTTTATTTTCTTGCCTTGGTTTGGAATTTGTCATTGAAATCAATATTTCTCTTGTTAAAACAGATTTTAGGTCAGTTTCTGAATTCCTATCAGAATATCTCAAAATAACATCTTCTATCTGTATTTATTTTGTTAATATATTTACAAAGGACTGTGCCACAGCACATATCCAATCCTTGGGAAATGCCTGGAAACGTTATTGAGCAACATTTGAATAACCTAACATCCAGATACCCCAGCAAGGTTGAAAGCAACATGCAGAATGGCATGTCAAAATTACTAACTGAAGGATGTATTTTGGTTCCAAAACTTATCTCTTAGAACATCACTTATAGGATTTCTATAAAATATGCTATGTAAATAATGTCATTAATATTTATATATTTGCAAAAATGATTCACTGTTAGCAGCAATCAAGTTCAAGAACACACATAACATGACGATAGCTGTAAGTAAGACAAATTAGATCAGAATAACTTCTCTCCAATGTGCTCCTGCCTTGGTTCCTGGAAAGGTCAACCTTAACCTAACTCTTCCATGTTTTCAATGTGACATCAGCAATTTCTCCTAACCGGTAATGTCTCTATGGTGATTGTTAAGGTCTTACAGGAGAATTGTTAGGTTTTTCCTCTGTTTTCCTGATTTTTTTGACTATTTTTTCTCAGGATTCAGGAGTAGGAAAAATATACATTTCCTGAGATATGCTGGTAAAGCATTTCCACATGAGAAAAATAAACCCAAGTTATTCCCCTACTTCTTCCAGAGGTGTAATATGGTGGCGGTGGTGGATAATTTGTTCATTTTTTATCTTTGTTATTTGTATATTTTTGTTATATAGTTGTCGTTACTTATATTTTGGTTAAAAATATAAAACCTATAAAAATTTGAATGTATAATGAATCTCTGTGTGTAATATCATACAGTTTTAACAATTACCAACCTGTGGCCAATCTTATTGAACTTGAACACCAACCCCATTCCTTTCACTTTCTTTCTTTTTTTTTTTTTTAATTTATTATTTATTTGTTTTTTGGCTGTGTTGGGTCTTTGTTGCTGTGTGCAGGCTTTCTCTAGTTGCAGCGAGCGGGGGCTACTCTTTGTTGCAGTGTTCAGGCTTCTTATTGCAGTGTCTTCTCTTGTTGTGGAGCACAGACTCTACGCATGTGAGCTTCAGTAGTTGCAGCACATGGGCTCAGTAGTTGTGGCACACAGGATTAGTTGTTCTGTGGCGCGTGAGATCTTCCCAGCCCAGGGATTGAACCCATGTCCCCTGCATCAGCAGGCAGATTCTTAACCACTGTGCCACCAGGGAAGTCCCTCCTTTCACTTTCATCTTTGAATTATTTTGAAATAAAGCCTAGATATCCTATCATTTTATCTCTATAAACTTCAATGTAGAGTTATAAAAGATGAAGACTTTAAAAAATATAACTAAAAAGGTAGGATGGCACTGACATAGGGATAGACAGATCAATGGAAAAAGACTGAGAGTTCAGGAAAAAACCCTGCATACATCTATTGTCAAATGATTTTGAAAAATGTGCCAAGACATTAAGTGAAGAGAGGGAATAGTCTTTTCAATAAATGGTGCCAGACAACTTAATAACCACATGCAAAAGAATGAAGCTGGATCCCTACCTCACACCAAGTACAAAAATTTACTCAAAATGGGTCAAAGATCCAAGTATAGGAACCAAAACTATACAAATATTAGAAGAAAATTTTGTAATCTTAGATTAGGTAATGGTTTCTTAGATATAACGCCTGAAGCACAAGCAACCAAAGAGAAAATAGATAAATTGGACTTCATCACAATAAAATTTTTCTTCTTCAAAAGACACAATTAAGAAAGTGAAAAGACAACTCACATAATGGGAAAAATATTTGCAAATCATATATCTGCTAAAAGTCTAGTATCCTTTATCAGAATACATAGAATACATAAAAAAGTTTCCAATTCAACAATAAAAAGACAATGCAATTAAAAATGAACAAAGAATCTGAATGGACCTTTATCCAAAAAAAAGATATACAGATGATCAATAAGCACATGAAAAGGTGTTCAAAATTATTAGTCATTGGATGAATACAAGTACAAAACCACAGTAAGACATCATACACACAAGAAGGCTATAATAGAAAAGATGGACAATAACAGGTGTTGGCGAGGATGTGGAGAAATTGAAACCCTCATACACTGCTGTTAAAAATGGAAAATAGTGAAGCTGCTTTGGAAAACATTTTGGCAGCTCTTTAAAAAGTTAAACATAGTGCTACCATAAGATCCAGCAATTCTACTAGATATATAGTCAAGAGAATTGAAAACTTATATTCTCCCAAAAACTTATACATGAATGTTCATAGCAATACTATTCATAAAAGCCAAAAGGTGAAAATAACCTAAATGCCCATCAACTAATGAATGGATAAACAACATATGGTATAACCATACAATGGAATATTATTATTTATAAAACAAAGTATCAATACTTGCTATAATATAGACAAATCTTCCAAACTTTATGCTAAGTAAAAGAAGGCATAATAGAAGGTCACATATTGCTGACTCGATTTTTATAGAATATCCAGACTAGACTTGGCAAATCTATAGAAAGTAGATCAATGGCTGCCAGTGGCTGAGAGAAAGGAGTAATTGGAACTGGAAGGTTATTTGAAGGAAGGTGGAAAAGACAATGGATCCATATCTATCTTCCACTTGGTTCTGTATGCCTTCAGGAGCAGAAGACAATGAAGGCACCAGCTTCCAGTTTGTCTTGATGCCCAACACTATCTGGCATGCCTTCAGTGGTGTGAGTACCAGTTGTGTCATGTTTCTCAGTAACTGAAATACCAGTTGTGCTTTCTCTCAATCACCCTATGCCCTGCCTTCCAAACACCTGCTGTGCCCTCACATGCTGTCTCCACAAGACTGAGCATCCCTGCTGAGGCATTCTCTGTCAAGGTCCCCACCTGAGCTATGGGCACTCCCCTCACTGGCCTGAGCAGTAGCTGTGGATGCCACTCTCAGAGTTTCAAGTCCCAATCCAGAGGGTTTCTACTTCATTCTTCTGCTTTTGGGCATCATCACTTCCATTTAGTTCTCCCAGTCCAAAAGATGCTGACTATTTTCTCCATTGATGACCTCTTAATATCAGTTTTTCCTCTTGCAGATTTTCAACACCTAAGTAATTCTCTTTGTGAAATACCTTCTGTTTATAATACCTAGTGTGGTGTCTGTCTTTCTGCTTGTTCTCTGACCTATATTCCTATAGTGCCTATTACAAACGTTAGTAGTAAATCTGTTATTTTACACTGAATTATAAATCTAATTTTCTTTTGTACTTTTCCCTTCATTCAGTATTTTGGGCAATATTTTGAGAAACAGAACACTTTTGTTCATTATTTTTAACATAATGAAAAACTTAAAAATCATCAAAACCCTCTTCTTTCCTTTACTCCCTAAATTACATTTATTCCAGATAGCATTATTTTAGCACTATAATCAGGCCAAAAATTAAAATGAAAAACATTTGTTATTAAAAATATTTTCCTAATTATCAAGTTAATTTTGAATCTTATCTCAGGGCAAGATAACAGAAAATAGCTATTCCTTTCTTAGGTCATGGTTTTAAAAGCTCTCCTTGGTTAGTGTCTACCAGCTAGACCAATTAATTACACACTCTCATACATATGTATGAAGCGGGCACTTTAAAAGTAAGAAAACAAATCTCTATATGACTTAATGTGGTCTAAGTACCATCAAGAAAAATTGCTTTAAGTTTAAATGAGAACAGATGGAAGATTCACGTGACATTTCTGAACATAGTTCTAGCACACAGCAGAAATAGAGGAATAGAAAACAGGCCAAAAATTGGATCAAAATGTATTTGAAAAACCATGTGTACTTCACAAATTCCAATAGTTCTACAGGTAAATAAATAATTAAAGGATACATAGTAGCATATAATCCGTGTATTCCTTCTGTATTCTAATATATATATATATATATATATATATATATATATATATGAAATAATGGGCTCAACAGCTGTATTAGCAGGTTTTGATGACTTGTGCAAAACATTAAGAAGTAATTAGGAAGGCACCCAAAGCTAGTCAGCACATTAATAGGTCCAGAAAGTTCACATTGGATTTCCTTATATTTGCTCGGTTCTCTCATTTTCTCGAAATGGGTCAGCTCTTTTAACAGTTACAAATTAGCTTAATGTGTAATCATACAGTGTCATGAATCCATGCAAAAAAGCACTTGCCTCACTTTTTTACTTCTTCTTTTTACACTGTTCTGAGTATAATCGTTCCTTCCCATTTATTATTTTTCATAAATTGATACATTCATAAACAGGTGATTAACTCTCCCCTTGAATTGATTTTTTTATTTGAGCCCCAAAGAGTCCAAAATGTTGCATTAATGACCAGATCTTTTCTCTGACACTGGATGTAATAAAAGCTTGTGACTTAAACCAAGTGAGTTGACATTTTTTCTATTTTGAATAAAAAAAAATATATTTTCTCGAGGAAAAGGTAGCTAATAATAGAACAACAGTAGACTCTTCATTACACATAATCTGTACTTGCTCATAGTACAAAACATGACCTCAAATGATTTATCATATTATCATGAAATAGAAGGAACAAGACATGGGAGACTTCTTCAACACGAACAGTATTTCAAAATCCCTGAGAAGGAAATGGAGCAAATCCCAGTTACTGTTACAGCCCTAAACACGGGACAACAATTTAAAATGATTTGACATTCAGTTCTTTGAATACCTGATTAAAATCTGAACAAGGTGAAGTTTCAGAGCATGTGAAATAGATGTTGTCAAAAATTCCCATGCAAATCCCTGCATTTGATGGAAATGTTAAAGTCAGAATTGTTTATCAATATTAAAGTGATCTAGAACATTCATATTAGTTGGCATATTCTTATAATCAAAGTCAGGTAGTTCATTAGAATAATTAGTTATAATTCAGTTAAAATACACAATTTCTTGAAGTTTCTTATATTGTTGTGCTCCACAACTGCTTACTAACTGTAGAGAAGAGTTACAATTTGAGGAAACACATGGTGTCTACCAATTGTTTACAATACTGAGGAGTGAACACATGTTGCAGTAAGATGTGGTGATTATCTGGCTAATTGTATCAGTGTAGTCTGCAGACAGTAATTTAGAAGAGGAAAAAACCTTGAGGATCTCATATATTGAGTTTGTCTCTCTATTGATCAAATTAATTGGATGATTTCCAAATCTCCACTTTACTGAGTATTTTATTAATATAACCTTTGACTGAGAAGCATATAGATTTCAAAACATCTTTTCTTATAGACCGAAAATCAACTTGGTTATTTTAATAAATATAACTGTTTGTGCAAAATAGTTGGCTGAGCAGTTAAAGAATATCTGCTGTCATTATTTAGTGGACGTGGGGCAAGAAAGTGGTGTTGAACACGGAGGAGGAAAGAAGAAACAAATTTTCAACACTGGTAGTTCTATAAGGAAACGGTATTAAAGTGAAAAAAAAAACAATATAATAATTTTGAGTTTATGCAGAAGTGTTATGTTACAAGCACAAAATAGACTTTGGACATTTCTTATAATTTTTAACACAATTCAATAGCAGATAAGACAAAACAAGAATTTTACACTTTTAATTAAAACAAATATTTTTCTCGAAAGGGCAATGAATAAATTGCCATTTAAAGATTGTTTCGAGTTGATGCTAAACTTCTTAAAGAAGGCATAAGTTAGTCCTTAGCTGCCAGACTTCCTGGGTTGGAAGCTCAGTTTTACCTCTTACTAGTCATTTAGCCTCTTGTGCCTCAGTTTCCTCTTTTGTGAAATTGGGAAATAATACTTCTCTATAAGGTCTTGTGATGATTTAATAAAACACACAGAGAAGTAAATTAATACAAAGAAATAAACATTTAAAGAAGTAAATGCTTAATAAATTTTGGTAATTGTTTTCATTTTGAAACAACAAATATATACTCCTTCCTAATAAAATAATTTCCTATAAAATAATTTTAAACTGAAAATGTCCATTTGATGGTTTTTATCATTTTAGTGTTAATTTCATTTTAATGATTAGAAGACTATAATAAGGGCTACCCTAATTAGTGGTGTGATTGCATGACGGAAACATATGCATAAACATCTGCACATAAAGGCGGAAGAGTAAATGCAAAAGAAAAATTTTAAACCACTTAAATTTAACTTATATTATCATAGCCCTTGAAATTACACTGCACACACATGACGACCATTGAGTATGAACCTAACCAAAGGTCTAACTTTAATTCAAATCGTTAAAGGCTGTCTAAAAAGAGCTAATGAATTTTCCGATTACTTCTACTTTTTCATCAGATGTGATTCCACTATATTCAACTGCAATAAAAAAGGTTTAAAAGTAATATTTTGAGCAAAATCTGGAAATACTTGCTTCTGAGTATAATCTGAGCATTCCTAAAATCCACAATTTAAACATTCGTATAAATGTGAACATTTATTTGAAAGCTTGGTTGGTTAAGAATAATAACAGTAGAACTAAGCCTATGCTTTAAAATTGCATGTTTCCTCAAAAATACTAAGCATATGTGTTGTAATGATATTTGTTCTTGACACTGATAGTTCACATCATCATGTAATTCTTTTAAAATGACCATGTGCACAAATAATATAAACTGTTTGCTATTTAGTAATTCATTTTGCATAATTAAGTTATCATGACTTTATTCTTTCAACAGAGGAATGAAAGCATATCTACACTCTATAACAGATGACCAGACTGTATCAAATTGTGTCTCTAAACAGGGATAGAAGCATTGGTACGTGTACATTTTTATTAGAGAAGTGAATCCAAAATACAATCTCTTGAGTTCAATTATAAAACCCATATGCTTGAGTGAGTGCATGGTAAAAAATATGCAACTTCATTACACATAGAGGCACTACAAATTTCAGCTTTGGTTCAAAAAACACTCAGATTGCTAATGTGGTGTATGCTACTAAAAAGCTAACATCATTGCTATGTGGAGTAATGGGCAAGTGAAACCATCTGCGTTTTCCCTGCCTTTAGAACACGGCCTTTTAATTGGGCATATTTGTATGGAGGATAAAGACTGTGATAACAAGGAATGCTTCTATATATGGTTTCCAGTGAGGAATGAGAGCAAAGAAAAAAACACACAGGGCTACTGAAATTAAACAAGCTATACCTTAACCACGGCTGTCAATGTAAACTTACTCTTAAGATCACTGAGAAGTATTCTTGCTTCTGTTTTTAGGATAAATTAAGGATAGAGATGAACATCTTTAGATGAGTCTTTAGAAAACAAAAATGAGTACTAGATGATGAGAATGGTCTCACATATCTACCAAAGAAAACTGAAGCAAAGTCCACAAAATCTTTAAGTTTATAAATATGAAAACTGAGTGTTACATCAAGATATGTTCAGATGAAAATGTACTTTAATTGTATGCAAATAGTAACTAGGGCCTTAATTAATTCTCAGTAATTAGTTTATGCTTGAAAATGTTTTTTGAGTGGTTCTGGTACTTAGAAGCTATTTCAAAGAATAAAAGTCTCAACTTTATAGTGTTTCTAGAGGAAGCTACTATCATGAGGGATCAACTGTAGGGTGAAATGTGAGAAGTCCAAGCTCTAGCACAATTACCTGGCTTTGGAATCTAAAACGAGTAAAAAACTATATAGGACGCAGACACGTATTACCTCATTGAGCCACCAAGGCAGTGCTGTATGTAAATTATTTTGAATCCATTAAAATAAGTTTTTCTATAAGGTAAGTATTATTTTATATTTTTTCTGTATCTATTCTTTAAGACAGACTGTGGTAGACAGACTTTAAGATGACCCCATCATCCCCATCTCCTGGTGTTTATGCCTTTGTGTAATCTCTTCCCTTTCATCACGGGCAGGACATGTGACTTGCTTCTAACCATTGGAATACAACAAAGGTGATGGAATGAGTGATTACATGTACACGATTACATAAGACTGTAGCATCTATCTTGCTAGATTCTTTTTCTGTTGCTTGCTTTGAAAAGTTGGCGGCCATGAATCCTACAGCTTCAAGGGAACTGTAGGTCAGAAATAGATTTTTCCCCAGTTGAGCCTCTGATGAGAACCCGGTCCTGGCTGATACTGAACACAGCCTTTTGAGACCCTGAGCAGAGAACCCAGCTAGATTGTGCCTAGATTTCTGACCCATAGAAACTGTGAGATAACAAGTACGTATTGTTTCAAGCTGCTAAGGTTGTACTCATTTGTTAAGCAGCAACAGAAAACAAATCCACAGACACTGCACACATTTGTACACTGGAATATAAAACATTTATGTTTTCATTTATTTTAGATTTTGTAGGGTAAACTTAGGTAGTTCACAACCTATTGCTGTGTACTGTTAAATTCTGCTAGCCATCCCAGTATGAGAATGGCCTCCAGGAATGTCCTGGATGCCCACTGTGCTAACTCATTTGGCAGTGTGACTATAAATGAAAGGATTAGAGGGCTTATCATGATGTCTGGCACCAGGAGTGGGGTTTTGAATGTATGGAGTTCCATGGGAACTGTGGAAAGTTCATCAAAGTCTTGTAGCTTGTATTTGCAATAAACCTGATAGAAAAATTCCCAAGTATGAAAACCATGCTAACAATCATTGATGAGTGATTAAACTTAAAGTAAATTATCTAAACTAAAAACGGTTTTTAAAGGTTTTGATCAGCCATTCCAGAGAAAAGCTAAATTATCTTTCTATTCCCTTAATAGAAAATATTATATCAACATCATTATTATACGAAAAGATAATAGAGTATGCAGCCAAATTTGTAAGAAAAAAAGAGGAGTTGTGTTTTTTACATTGGTGGCATTTTTCAGTTTTTAATATTTGCATTTTTTGTGATTTACTTTTAATTCTAAACAAATATGTACTTTCATATCTAATATTATAACTCTGAATTTTTATTTTTAAATAGGATGTCCAAAATTGCATAAGCTTCAGGTCTCACAAAACCTAAATTCACCTCTGCATGCAAAACAAGAGAGAAACAATATTTTTAAATGCTGCTAGCAGCTATTGCAAGATGAAGGTAAATTAGGGTTCATTAGAATTGGCAACATAAAATCACTGCTGATTTTGACAAGAATTATTTCAGATAAGCGGTATGGCCAGGAAACAGAGGAGGGGATTAGAGAATGAATGAAAAGTGCTGTAGCATGGTGACAGTGGTAATCAACAAGTCCTGTGAAATTTGGCAGTGAGCTTTGGCAGATAGATTAGGTGGCAGATGGAAGGAAATGTGAGGCCATGGGAGTTTTCTTTTTTGATAGAAGCAACTTTGTATGCTGATGGGAACGCTCCAATAGGAACAGAGATACAGGAGTGACTGCATGTGGCAGCCATCTTCCAAGATGGCTCCCAGTGAGCCCACCTCTTGTTATTCACACACTTGGGTAGACCTGTCCCAATAGTACCAGGGTTGGGCTATGTGACGGAGAAGGAAAAATCTCAGTACTCCTCGTCGTGTTTCTTCTTTACTCTCACACTACTATCATACTCATAACACTTCTGACATCAGTTGTGTGGGTTTTTTCCCCACACCAAGCAATTCTCTGAGACACTAGGTGGGTGTCCTACAATTTAAATTCTGACACTATCTACATGGAGGTTAAGGGCTTAGTCCCACAAGACTGTCCAACCCCCTACCCCCCCACTTCAGATGCCAATTACTAGTCCAGGTTGTCACCTGTGCTTCTGACTGATAGGCTATATAAATTGGAGGTTCCCATGACTCCCTCCTTGGGTTCAACTAATTTGCTAGAGTGGCTCATAAAACTCAGGAAAATAGTTTATGTACTGTTTACCAGTTTCTTATAAAAAGGATATGATAAAAGATACAGATAAATATCCAGATGGAAGAGATGTGTAGGGTAAAATGTGAAAAGACGCCCAGAGCTTCCATGATCACTCAGGAGTGACACTCTCTCAGCACCTCCATGTGATCACCAACCTGGAAGCTCTCCAAACCCCATATTTTGGGGATTTTTACAAAGGCTCATCATGTAGGCATGCTCAGTCATTAACTTCATTTCTAATCCCTCTCCCCTCTTTGGGGAATGGGAGGTTGGGCTGAATTCCAGACTTCTAATCATGGCTTGGTTTTTCTGGTGACCAGCCACCATGTAGGAGCCACCAAGAGTCACCTCATTTAGAACCAAAGACACTGGTATCACCCAGAAAATTCTAAGGGATTTAGGAACTCCATGTCAGGAGCTAGGGTCAAAGACCAAACATTAGAACAGAAGGTGCTCTTAGTGCTCTTTTCACTTAGGAAATCACAAGGATTTTAATAGCTCTGTGCCAAGAACCAGGGCAGAGACCAATATATATATATATATATATTCTATTATATCACAGTAACCTAGAGCATACAACAGAATGCTGTATGGGGTAGTCTCTTCCAAAATTATTTTATAATAGGCTACAGTTTCCACTTATTATTCCTGTCTCTCTCACTGTCACTTTGTCTCCTATCACTTGCTCTGGGGGGAACAGGCTGCCATATTTTGAGCAGCTCCATGGAGAGGCTGAAGTGGTAGGGAACTGAAGCCTCCAGTTAACAGTCAGTGAGAAACTGACCAATAGCCATGAGAAGAGCTTCAAATTAGATCCTCCAGCCCTAATGAAATAGCATGATGACTGTGGTCCCAGGCAGCTTGACTGAAAACTTGTAAGAGACCTTGGCCCAGATTCACCCAGTTGAGCCACGCTTGGATTCCTGATCCTCAGGAACTGTGAGATAATACATGCTTGTTGGTTTTAGCTGCTATGTTTCAGAAGAGTTTGTTATGCAACCATAGATACTAATACACCCCAGGAGCAAAGTCCTTGAGAAGACAAAATACAAAATGATACACAGCACAGGTGGATACCTTGGCCATTAACAGAGGCTGGATTATGTCTATCCCTTCTTAACAGGAGGTCAGATAGAGCACACACACAAGCATTTGTAGATATGTTTGCTGGATCATTAGGAAATTTAAATTTTACTGATTTTATTTCTGTCAATTAAGCATGAGATAAGATTTTAACTTATGAGGAATACTCAACGGAGGTGAAAGGGATGAAAATTTTAAAACTGCAGAGAAATATTATGAAATAGTCACCTTGGACAGTGAAAAAGAAATTTTAGCAGGAAAATATAATAGTAGTGGAGTTACTGTTGAATTTTTTTTTTTTACATTTCTGCATTGTATTTAAAGTGACTTCAATCAAAAAATGGTGTGATTTTTCTGCAGCAATATTTAGTTGCTTGGGTTCATCCATAGAGAAAACAGATCCCTGGGTTTAATCAGAGCCAGTATTTGCTAAGTGAGTGCAATGGAAGAAGAGAGGCCAGGGATGTGAGGGTATTTGCAAAGGAAGGGTTTCAATCTTGGCCCCTGGTATCCCATCCAGGGAAGAGAAAGGACCAGAGCGTTCTCAGCAGTGAACAAGCAGTGGTGCTAAAGTTAATGAACTGGAGCTCTTGCCCAAGAATGGTCACATGAGATAGTACCTGGGTAAAAAGAGGAAAAATGAGTTAAGCTAATAAAGAGATGGTTCATCTGAAGACAAAGATGTAGGATGTGGTAATGAAATGTGTAGCTGAGGTGAGTTGGGGTGGGGAAACTACTGAAGTTGGCAAGGAGAGGTTGACTAGTGGATATAAGTAAATAAGTTAAAGATGGAGGAAAAAAAAAGCAACCTATGAATTCCTGAGCTGTGAATACTTGCCGAAAATGTAGAATAATGGACATTATTCAACTGCAAGAGTGAGGGAGCCAAGGATATTACAGTTCTTTGAGGGAATGGAGTTCAAGATCTCAATGGAGGCCAAACTATGTATAAAATGATTCTTGTTATCTCAGTAGTGGAAACCAAACCTTATTTTAATGACCTTATCCTGAGGAAACTCACAAACAAAGGAGTAAAGAGTCACTGGAGGCCAAACCACATACTGCCTCCCAAGATTTGCTTTGGGTAGTGTCTTACAAAGCAGTTTGATGTAAAGAGCAATGTCAGGAAGGGAAATGATAAAAGAAATGTTCACATATTGAGGTATAGGGAAGTCATTATGGCTTCTATATGAGTTAACTTGAATTCTATGCTAAGTAAAACAGTCTGTTTGTGGTCTATCAAACATACATTGTACATCTGCTTTAAGTATTAAAGAAAAGGGCACATTGACCAGAAGAATGTCCATGTCAAAAATAAAGATTAAAGGCACCTCTTCCTGGGACGCCAATGCTGGTACTCCTTTGATGATGAGATTCTCTTCCCAGAAGCCAAGGCCATACTGTACATGCTGTATGTGTATGTGCTGGTTTAGTTTTTTTAAACCTTGAAGAAATGTATCCCAGACTTGTTTAATGTTTTTTTGTTCTGACAAGACATTAAACTGTGCTGAAAACCATGCTTCTTGGGAGCAGTTTCTCAGAGTAATCTGGGAGTCTGGCTTCCAGACTATAATCCTCAGTTTGACTCAAATAAAACTATTTTCTATTCTTACTACAGATTATTTATTGATTCTTTTCATCGACAGGAAGAATCTGAATGATATAGTCAAGGTTTATCTCAAGACTGTGCACCTGAGAATTTTGAGTGCTCTGACCATGCTCTTCCATTGATTTTGAGTAAGTCACTGTGGTTCCCCTCAGCAGTGGCTCTGAGGCCAGGGTAAGTTTGTTGGGGTTAGACCAATCTAGCAACAAGCTAATTCGGGTGCTTTTCTGGTCTCTGGCTTCTGCCATTTCCCAGAAGGTTAGGGCTCCCATAGAGGGGGGAGTGGAGGTGGTGATCAGCGACAAAAAGTAACTTGGTTCAACTCCTGGTTGGAACTTTGCCACACGATGAGATCAGTGTAAGTGTGCATTGGTTAGAGTAATGATTCTCATTCTCATGGGGGACATATTGGTGTCTATGGAGAAAAGTGTGTAATATTTGAAAAAACACTGAATCTCATAATAGTCAGCCCTCCATATCTGAGGACCCACTTTATATCAGTGACTTGAGCATTCACAGAATGTGGTAACCATAGCGGGTCTGGGAACCAATCCCCTGAAGATACCAAGGGAGGACTATGTAATATCATATTTAGAAAATAAAAAAATATATTTACTTTTGAGATAGGATTAAGATGGCGGAGTAGGAGGACGTGTGCTCACTCCCTCTTGCAAGAGAACCACAATTATAACTAAATGCTGAACAATCATCAACAGAAAGACACTGGAACTCACCAAAAAAGACACCCCACATCCAGAGACAAAGGAAAAGCCACAATGAGATGGTAGGAGGAGCGCAATCGCATTAAAATCAAATCCCATAAATGCTAGGTGGGTGACTCGCAAACTGGACAACAGTTATACTGCAGAAGTCCACCCGCTAAAGTGAGGGTTCTGAGCCCCATGTTAGGTTTCCCAACCTGAGAGTCCAGCAACAGGAGGAGGAATCCCCAGAGAATCAGACTTTGAAAGCCAGCGGGATTTGACTGCAGGACCTCCACAGGACTAGGGGAAACAGAGACTCCACTCTTGGAGGGCACACAAAAAAGTGTGCTCACCAGGACCCAGGGGGAAGGAGCAGGGACCCCATAGGAGACTGAACCAGACCGACCTGCTGGTGTTGGAGGGTTGCCTGCAGAGGTGGGGGGCAGCTGTGGCTCACCATGGGGACAGGGACACTGGTAGCAGGGGTTCTGGGAAGTGCTCACGGGCGTGAGCCCTCCCAGAGTCCACCATTAGCCCCACCAAAGAGCCTGTAAGCTCCAGTGCTAAGTAGCCTCAGGCCAAACAACCAACAAGGTGGGAACATGGCCCCTCCCATTAGCAGACAAGCAGATTAAAGTTTTACTGAGCTCTGCCCACCAAATCGGATTAAAGTCTTACTGAGCTCCGCCCAACCAGCCCTACCCACCATCAGTCCCTCCCATCAGGAAGCACCCAGGAGCCTCCTAGACAGCTTCCTCCATGAGAGGGCAGACAGCAGTATCAAGCAGTATCAGCAGTATTTCCTCTTGTGGAACTGAAAACCACAGCCACAGAAAGATAGAGAAAATGAAAAAGCAGAGGACTTTGTATCAGATGAAGGGACAGGATAAAACCCCAGAAAAACAACTAAATGAAGAGGAGATAGGCACCCTTCCAGAAAAAGAATTCAGAATAATGATAGTGAAGATGATCCAGGACTTTGAAAAAAGACTGGATGCAAAGATCAAAAAGTTTACCAAAGACCTAGAAGAATTAAAGAACAAACAAACAAAGATATGCAACACAATAATGGAAATGAAAAATACACTAGAAGGAAACAATAGCAGATTAACTGAGGCAGAAGGCCGAATAAGTGACCTGGAAGACAGAATGGTGAAATTCACTGATGCAGAAAAGAATAAGGAAAAAAGAATGAAAAGAACTGAAGACAGCCTAAGAGACCTCTGAGACAATGTTAAACGCACCAACAGTCGCATTAGAGGGGTCCCAGAAGGAGAAGAGAGAGAGAAAGGACCCGAGAAAATACTGGAAGAGATTATAGTTGAAAACTTCCCTAACATGGGTAAGGAAAGAGCTACCCAAGTCCAGGAAGTGCAGAGAGTCCCAGGCAGGATAAACCCAAGGAGAAACACACCAAGACATATAGTAGTCCAACTGACAAAAATTAAAGACAGAGAAAAGTTATTAAAAGCAACAAGGGAAAAATGACAAATAACATACAAGGGAACTCCCATAAGGGTAACAGCTGATTTCTCAGCAGAAACTCTGCAAGCCAGAAGGGAGTGGCATGATATATTTAAAGTGATGAAAGGGAAGCACCTATAACCAAGAATACTCTACCCAACAAGGATCTCATTCAGATTCGATGGAGAAATCAAAAGCTTTACAGACAAGCAACAGCTAAGAGAATTCAGCACCACCAAACCAGCCCTACAACAAATGCTAAAGGAACTTCTCTAAGCGGGAAACATAAGAGAAGGAAAGAATCTACAAAAGCAAAAACAAAACAATTAAGAAAATGGTAATAGGAATATACATATCGATAATTACCTTGAATGTAAATGGACTAAATGCACCAACCAAAAGACACAGACTGGCTGAATGGATACAAAAACAAGACCCATATATATGCTGTCTACAAGAGACCCACTTCAGACCTAGGCACACATACAGACTGAAAGTGAGGGGATGGAAAAAGATATTCCATGCAAATGGAAATCAAAAGAAAGCTGGAGTAGCAATAGTCATATCAGATAAAATAGACTTTAAAATAAAAAATGTTACAAGAGACAAGAAAGGACATTACATAAAGATCAAAGGATCCATCCAAGAAGAGGAGATAACAATTATATATATATATGCACCCAATATAGGAGTACCTCAATACAAAAAGCAAATGTTAACAACTACAAAAGAGGAAATGCAAGGCAGAAATAGAGACACAGGTGTAGAGAACAAACACATGGACACCAAGTGGGGAAAGCGGGGAGGGTTGGGGGGGAATGAATTGGGAGAGTGGGATACCAAAATGTACACTCTAAGTATATGTTGTTTATTGTCTGTTAACTGTATCTCAATAAACGTACTTTAAAAAATTTACTTTTACTACTGCACAATCTTTAAGTCATGCAAAAAAGCATAAAAATAATAAAACAAATAGCCATATATACATTACCCATTTAAGAATTAGGGACAACAAATTTAATGGAAACTCCCTGCCCCATGAACCCAATCACTTTTTTCCCCAGAATTAGCAGTTGTCCTAATCTTGTCTGTCATCCCCAAGCCCTTTTCAGTTTTGAACTATATAGTCACAAACAAAATAGTCTATTGTTTCTCATTTATTTAACTATTTAAATGGTTTCATATAGTATGTAGCATTCTGCAACTTTTTATTACCCTCATTATTATGAGGCTTTTAGATTTTTTTCCACATTGTTACACATAGCTCCAATTCATTCATTTGGATTGATTAATAGTATTCCCATTATTTGCAAAACTCATAGTTCATGTCTCTCTTCTGCTGATGAATATGTAAGTTATTTGGTTTTTCCATATCACTAGCAATGCTAGAGTGAACATTTTTAGAATATATCTGGGTACACATGTATGATGGTGAAATTGTCAAGTCCTCAGGCAGGCATATATTCAAATTTCTCATATTTTGATAAATCGCTCTCTATAATGGTTGTACAAGTTTCCCTCCCCTCCACGAAACAATTTATGACAGTCTCTGTTGATTGACATCCTCTCCAGTACTTTCAAAATTTTAGTCTGATGCTTATGAAATGAGGTCTTATTATTTTAATTTGAAATTCCCTGACAACATGTAATTTTAATAAAAACAAACTCCAGAGAGTAAAACTCAAGAACCATTTTTGACTAGTAGGGTGCCTCAACAGGCCGTCGTCTCTAAGATTCTCAAATAATGAGTGAAGAAGGCATGGCCCCCTAGGGAAATGTGTGAAATCATCTGAGGTGGGGCTCAGGTGTTTTATTAATCTAAAGGTGACTTGGTTTTCAATGGTGGGGAAAAGCTGAGTAGAGAGAGCAAGGCCAAGTGAAATTGTATTGGTTCTATTACTATAAGATAAAAGAAAAACAAATTTGGTACATTAAAAAAAAAAAACAGAGTGATTCAGAATTAAAGGAGAGAATGAGAATAAAAAGAGCTGCAGGAAATTAAGGGGATTACCTCCGTTTTTTTAGAATTTACTTGTTTGAATCTCATTCTCTTAGTTTACAATTTATGTCACCAGGGCCTCCAATTATGACCTACTTAGAGCAAATGGCTTGTTGATAATAATCACAGAATCACAGAATCATGGAGTTGGTATGAATCTTAGGCATTGTTTTATTTCATATATAAGAAAACGGAAGTGATAAGTTACACACTCACAATGAACAGGTTTTAACGAAACAACTGAAGAGAGAGACAACTGGGGTCCTCTACTAACTGGTCCAAGTTTACTGGGGTATTAATCTAATCACTAAGATAGAAGAAAGATCCCCCTTCTGTGCTAAAACTGTGATACAGTGTTTGAGAGCATAGGCTTGGGACCAGAGAGGCCTGGGCATGACCCCAAGCTCAGCAAATCTTAAGTGTATGACCTTAGTCAAGTCGCTTGACTTCTTCAGCCTCACTTTACTTATTTATGAAATAAGGGAGGTTTTAATTCTTATACACACATTTTTCTTGTGTCGTGAAGATGACCTGAGAAAGCATCTTAGTCTCTGACACACATTAAATAATTGATAAATGGTAGATGTTACATTTTTAACACCTCAGTGTTTTAGATACAAATTAGTCCTTTGGTGTTTTGCCATGAACTGCCAGTGAAAACAGGTCAGCAATGGCTGGTCTAGGTCTCTATCACAACACAACACAAGATCCTTTTGACTATTTTACCTGAATCTTTTTTTTTTTTAATGCAATGATTTGAAATTTTCCTTATTTGCTGTTATGTGTCTCTATTCCAATGAATCTGTGATACGTTGGAGACGTCATAGAACATGGAAACCGAGTTGTTTGTCTCCCTACTTTTCTAGATTATTTGTTTATGGCTAGATTGAAAAGACCCAATTTATCTATTCTACTCAAACCTTTTATTTCCAAATTGTAAAACGTGCCCAAATCAAACTCTTCCACTATTTTTGAAGGAGAAACAGTGGCCATTTAAAAATTAATTATGTTTTTAATTACGGCATCTTTTCCCTCTCCTTCCCTCCCTTGCCACAAGATTTTACCATTATTTCGCTCTTGCTTTTATACCTGTTGCCAGCTTCTACTTCAAGATGGCTGAGTACACATACACACGTAAGTTTACCTTTACTCTCTCCTAAAATTCTATGGGAATACAAAAACCCCAAGAACAAAAAATAAGAGTAAATCTACAGCAGTGCAGAAAAAAAATTTCATCAGTGAACAAGAATATTGGGAAAGTTGTAAAGGCTCTAAAGCTGATAGATGAGACTTTTTTACTTAGCCCAACAAAGCCAAAGAACTGCTCACATAATACAAATGCAACACAGAACCACTGAAGTGGTGCGTTTTCCCAGAATGGCTCTGAGTCAGAATCCTGACTAGGGAGAAGTAAATGAGACAAGTGAGGAACTTGTCTTGAGTGCAAAATTTTGAGGGGGTGCCAAAAAACTCAGTAATCAAAAGAAATAATATTTTAAAAAATCAAAATTAATGCCAAAATGCAGTTGTTAAAAAATATCAGTATTGACTCATGTTTCCTTTTGCCTCATGCTCCAGCGTGGCCCAGCATGGCACTATTAGTGATCCTGTATTTATTTATCTAAAGGTTGATATTTTACCCATCCTAGATTTTTGCATTACTTTTGCTTCTTTTAAAATAGGCACTAAAATATTATTTGTCGTGATGACTGAGTGTTTTAGCACCTACTTGAACTTTGTACCTGTAGCATCCTCACTCACCCTGCATGTCTCCCCTTAGTCTCAGCTGCACCCTGAGTATCCTTCGGATCAGAGGCAGCAGGCGGAGGCTCTGAGAAAATCTCTGAATATTATTTAAAGGATTGTGAATCACTGGGCTAGACCCAATACATAATGCACTGACTCTGGTGTTTGTTCTCAGGATAAAGTTCTTTAAATAATATGGCAGCTTTTCCATGGGGGATTTACAGGTTTCAGCAAAAAACGGACCAGGTGTCTAAATAACTTTCACAATATATAAGAATTACCTGTATGCAAAATATAAGCTCCCCATGTACCTTAAAATAAAATCAATTGAACAGTATGTTCACTGGTCCCACACACCAGGCCCTCTCCTTGTTATTTGCTACTGATTATTCACTATAGCTAAATGACTTGTGGACACAATTCACATTCCTTGCCTGGGGAACAGTGATAGTCACTTGAACTGAGAAAGACCTCTGTAGTCTTCAATATAGATCAATCATAGGAAGAGGAGAAAAGCCAACACAGAATAACGATATACCTAAACCATGTAGAAGGAAAAATTCTCACCTGAGCAAGTAAAGTTGACAATAGAAACAGAAGAAAATTTTAAAATAAGTGTTTCTATTCCCAGAGAGATTTGATAGGATACCAAATTCATAGGATAAGAACAGGTTACTTTGCAAAAAGGAAAGTCAGAGCTTGCAAAAATTTACTGCAAATTTCCTACAATTTCAATACAAAACCAGAAGAATAGTGGGGTAGAAAAGTCACTACCTGAACATAAGTTCCATTGATTCAAGGATAGTTTTGTTCCTCACAGAATCCCCAGCACCTGGTGTGTTTAGTACATGTTGATCTTGTCATCACAGCAACAGGCTAGAGTTACTGTAGTAAATTGTGCCATCATTTTCAATTATTTTCTACCCTCTCTGTTGCCATGTGACTTGGAGCACCATCTTATGGGAGAAGCATACATCCCAACCCCCTTGATATCAGGGACATGTGACATGCTTTGGCCAATGGGAGGTGAGCAGACATGAAATACACCATATCCAACCTGAAATTTTGAAAGTCTTGAGTGCCTTAGTTCTTTTTAGATATGCATGTATGTACGTATGTATGTATTCTGTTCACTGAAAGAATGGCAAGTCCTAAAAAGGAATTGCTCCTTCAGTCTAGATTCTGGAATGAACAAGATAAATGCAGTAAAGCACAGTCAGCCTGCAACCTTCACAGATAACAAGAAACATAAGAGACAAATGAGTTTTTGTGGTAAACCACTGAGGTTTAGAGGTTATTTGTCATCAAAGCAAGGCTGACTATTACAGTTAATTGATTCATTTTGATGTTTTTAGGCAAATTTATCTCAAAATCCTTTTGTTACTAACATATGGCACTTACTAGTGGAATAGTAATAGAGTTAGAATTACCTATCTGAAAAAAATAAGAACCCCAAAAATGTGACCAAACAAAAAATAATCAAGAAAGGAAAAAGTTAACCTATAAAATAATAAGAAACAGAAAGTAGAATAGGAGAAAAATATAACAGAAGATAGTAGAAATAAATTCAAATATTTTAGTGATAATTTTAATATAATACATTAAAATCCCTTATTGAAATATAACTAACTTCAGAATAAGTAATTGCTACTGAGAAATAAAACTTAAAAGGTAGGCTCTGGATTATATTGTCTGAGATTATAACTCTTAGTAATTCAAAGTTAAATTTTAATGAGCACTGAAAAATATCTATGCAACATTTGAGTGTTTAAAAAAGTACTTAGCAGTCATTTCTATTACTCCCATCTATCTTCTTAAGACAAGGAAAAATATACGTTCAAATACATATATACACACACAAGCACACATACGTGTCCTAGAAAACCTTTGAAGATAAAGTTCTCCCTATGATTGTTATTTTGCATCGTTTACCCAAACATGGCTGACTCCTCTGCACAATACTCTCAGAGATACTAGGAAATGAAGAAGGAACCAAAAAATCCATCCTGGTTAACAGCAACGCTATCCTCCTTAATCACTACTTATCCTGACAACAAACAAACAAACGAACATCCTCACTCACATAAGAAAGATTCTCACTCCTGTGGCAAAACAAAACAAACAAAATACGAAAAAAGAATACACAAAGTTTTTTGTGTTCAACAGTTTTCTAATCTCTGCTCATCCTTAGAGTGAACACAAAAGGTCCCAGCATAGTCATCAGCATCGCCTTTCACCCTCAAAATTGCCCTGGTTTGGTTGATAAATTCATGCTATTCATGTATCAATCTTACTATGATTTATTACTGTACGTATAATAAATGGAAATATAACTACAGAGATTGCAGCCAGAGAGTTTTACTCTCCTTCTCAATAGTGTGCTACAGGATCCTGGGGGATTCAGAGAGGAAAATGGTAGGTACACTGAATGAGTCATTAATTGCCCTGTAATCTAGATCCATTACAGTCATTAAGTTTCTGTTTTAGTTTAGTCATCTGTAAACTAGAGATAACACATAATTTTAGTAACTTCATAATGTTCCTCTAAGACTTGGATAATATGACATGGGACCATTTTGCATATTATAATGCTTTAAACATTTTAAATACATTCTTACTGATAATCTAAACATTATTTATTTAGAGTACTTAGCATTGTCTTTTATTCTTTTTGACAACTGTGTGTGTAGATTCACCAAGATCATAAAGTCTTGAAGCAATGACATAATATGCTTTTTGAGTATACATTATCTTTAAAACTAATTTTTGAGCTAAGTTTATTTTAATAGGAGGAATCATGTGGCATTATTTCATGCCTATGATTTTTTTTAGATATCCTCCTTCAGGTACGACCTGGAGAAAAGTTAAAAAGACCACTTTACTCTCTTGAAGTCCATTTCTCCTAACATGGAAATATGCCCAAACTGCTCAAAGTTTAGTTGCAAAAAAAAAAAAGACATCCACAGAAATTTCTCTAACTTTCCTGGAAATGAATGGTTTGTGTTACTCAATGTGTTCTTATCATGATGAAATATACCTTCTTCATTAATGATTTTTAAATTAATGACTTTAAAGAAAGATGCAATAAAAGTAGCAGTGAGAATCAGATTTTAGTTTTCATCTCCCTACCATGACTAATCCCAAAGGTCTAAAATTAGTTGCCAAAATTCTTACACCCTAGCTTTCCACCTACCAAAATTGCATGACTCTCTACATTTAATGTACAGCTTGTTTAACAAGACTTTTTAATTACTTCTTAAACCCAGAACACTCACATTGGAGGTGAGAGTTGATTTCACTTGGTTCTGTCTTTGGCAGGGCCATCTCTTTTCCTCTTGAAGAGTACAATTCCTCTAGCTTTGTCTCATCCTGAATAATTCTAGGAGAAAGCTCACAGGGAATAAATATGTAGAGATGAAGCATGTTTGCCTTACTCTCGACCCTGCATAAATCACTGGTTTTAGTAGTTTCAAAACACTATTTGTATTATATAAACAAAGATGCTACTTTTTCAATATGATTTTGAAGACTTCTATATAACAGTGCACTTAAAAAAATGTAGCAATTACTACACTTGCGTACGACAAGGAAAGCTATTGGCATTGATAAAACTCTCCAGAAAGCCCGAATTAAACATCTTTATTGTTTAGGCATACAGAGAAAGAGAAAAATCTTTCCATGTGGCATCAGTGCAAAGGAGCACAGAGCCAGAGGGAATTACTGCTATCAAAAGATAGGTATTTTCACCATTTAAGACGATCAAAGACAACAAACCAGACACAACCAACAAGGCAATCTTTCAAAAGTAGTTAGTCCCCAAGAATAATGATACTGAGCAACTGTCAAAAAATCTCAGATCCTTCCCTGGTAGCTCTCTGGCTAAGAATTAGATCTACGAACTCTCTCTGGTACACTTGAGAATTCCTTCAAAATATGGCAATCTCAACAGCGAAGTGTGTTATTACATCATTACTGCTGCAGTGCAATTAATGAGAGGAAGGTAAATGTTTTTCCTGAAAGAGTTAATTCTGTGCCTCTCCTTACACCTAATTAACACCAGGAAGGCCTTAGGCAAGGGGGAAAATAGGACCCTTGGGATTAGATAATCTCATCTGACTCCAAGTAAACCCAAGGAATAACTTGTCAACCAGACAGACAGCAGTAACAGTCAGGATTTGCAATCTGATTTTTAAATCCTTCTGTGGGGAAATAGATGTGAAGGCAGAAAAGGAATTTGCTTCAGTTAAGCTTCAGATTTCCAGAGGGTCATTAACTTAAATTCAAAATCTCTAAGAACTCTAACAAGTATTTGCTTTTGCATTTAGTAAAATCTCACTAATTTGGACTAAGGAAAAAGACTATAAATTTTGAATTAAACAATATCTTTAAAGAAATGCTGAGGCCCTGAAACTCGGTAAATAGAATGTGGCCTCAGGGGATTTAAATAATAATGATGTATAGCTAGAATATCAATTTATAGCTAATTTATTACTTGTTTGTAAGGGCAAGAAATGACAGCTATCTACATGAAGGGTTGTCATGCAGTAAAGGAGGCCAACTTGTTTTACATTACTCCAGAAGGCAGAGTTAAAATTCATGGGTTGAAGTTTCAATGAGCTGATTCTTCTGGCTTTCTACTGAATATGAGTTTACTGTTTCCCATGAGGAAATGAGCCTCCTGTCATGTAAAGTAGTCCAGCTACCCACTGACCATCTGTAAGGGAGGTTGTGAAAAGAATTCTTGCATTTGGTAGATTCTGAGTTAGATCAGTGCTTTGAACTTTTTTTTCCCCAAAAGAAATTCTGAAAAATTGAAATCTTACTCAGAATTTCAGTATATAAAACAGATGAAAGAGCTGAAATGATTCCTGGATGAGTTAGAATTTTCAACACTTGGGAAGAATATACCATGGTTCATATAATTGTGCCAGCACTTTATAGGAGCCCTTATGCTTCACACACACACACACACACACACACACACAAAACAAAAAACAAAAAAACAAACAAACCCAGAGAGAAAGCTCACTCTAGATCATGGCTTTCTGATAGAGAATAATTGTTTCAACGTACTGGGGATGATTTAATTGAAAAGAAACAAACAGAAAGCCCAATACTCCCTGAAAATTTATTCCTTAAATTTATCAGATGCTAAATAAAAGAGCTGTTAACTTGAACTTATTGGTGAACTAAATGAGAGTTTTTGAAAGGATGACAGTCACAAACTAGATTCAGAGATGGGGAGGTTTTCTAAACAGAGGCTTAGTAATTGTGATAGCCAGCCTCCAAGGTGGCTCCCAATGGTTTTCACCTCCTGCTATTCATGTGCTGGGTGGTCCCTTCCCACAATGAATCAAGACCTGTGAATAGAATACTGCAGATGGGATTGTGTATATTTTTCTGAGGCCAGGTTATAAAAGGAATTATAGCTTCTAACCTAGTCCGTTGGATCATCTGCTCTGGGGGAGACCAGTACAGTGTCATGAGGTCACTCAAGCAGCTCTGTGGAGAATCCCAGTGACAGGAGCTGAGGCCTCCCACCAACAGCCATGTGTCTGAGAGAACTTGGATGCAGACCTCATAGCCTTCTTTAACTTTCAGCAGACTGCAGCCCAGCTGACATCTGACTGGAATCTGTGAGAGACCCCGAAACAGAAGAGCCCAGCAAAGCTGCTCTAAAATTCCTGACTCAAAGAAATTGTGAGATAATAAAAGGTTATTGCTGTTTTTTAAGATACTAAGTTTTGTGGTAATTTGTTATGCAAAAAAAAAAAAGCTGAGTATCCACTGCCTGAAGATTTCCATCTAGAGCTATTCACTTTTCATGATGATTGAGGAGATGGTCTCAAAAATCTATAAGCATCATGAGAGCATGAGGCCACATCTGTCTTTTTTTTTTCTACCCCTGCATTCCCAGTAGCTATCATAGAGAAGGTTTCCGGAGATTCAATAAAATTTTACTGAATAGATGAGCAAATAAACAAGATTAAATATCTTTGGAAGTTAAAATTAATGAGGTCAAATTGAGCTGTTTAATGGCTGGTTTATTATTTGTTTTATTATAAATCTCAAATTTCCATTTAAAAAGGTTAATTCTGTTTTGAAGGAGAAGGTAGAGAATTTTCTGAAATTATTAAGTTTCTATAAAATACAAAGAACATCTGGACTGTAGTCAAGAAAGGCATTTCTAACGTGCTATGACTTAAACTCAAAGCTATGGAACAACACATGTTCTTCCCTCCGCCTGAAATGACTCGTACTTCCTTTCTCCGGGCTAAGTTCCCTTGTCCTTCAGGACTCAGCAGAGCCGCAGCACTGATCTGCAGGGGAGCCTCTGCTGATTCCTAGGCTTGGTGTCACACTGCACTTGAAAACAATGGCACATCCAGTTTTGAAAAATGGCATTTCAGTTTTCTTTTTCAAACTAGCTTTACTATTTTTACAAAAAATGAAACACGCAAGTTTAAGAAGAGTGAAATAATATAGGATAATGGCTACTAAATTGCTGTCTCCCAGGTGCTATTTAAATGAGTGATCTTTAAATTATAAGTCCTCACACCAACAAGTCTAAAAGCAGAAGGTACAGCTGTAGACTCTTGTACAAGTTTATGTGGAAAATCACATTCTAGATACATAATAGCAAAAAGGCGTTTTCAAGAGTAGAACTCTCCTAAATGCCCCGAGACTAATTTCTTTCCCTGTGGCATATAATATTCCTTCCTCCCCCTGTCATATTGGTTTAACTCAAATAGGTGTATTATTTTAACTGTATTTTCAAGAAGTGTTCATTTTTGCAACATGAATGACATTTTATCTTCTGAAACTGTGTTTAGGCTCAAGTAAATTCACAAACAGGACATTCTGTAAGTAGAAATGAACATTTCCTACACATATAACGTACATACGTTGACGATTACTTGACTTGTGTTTACCACCTCACAGGGAGGAATGAATGCTCAGGATGCCGTAGTTATTTAAGTCAACAATCATTTGCTGAATACTAAGTGTGAGGCATTGTGCTACATCTTAGATTAGAAAGACCAGGAAGGTAAATCCCCTACCTTCAAAGTGATTACAGGTTAAGTAATTGAAGAGGAACGTACCCATCAAGGCTGTGCAACCTTTTTCCTTAAATACTTTTTAAGTAGCTGGACATCCTCTGAGATCCAGGTCATGGCAAGGGGATTCTGTCTGCTCAGGAACACAGTACAGAATAATAACCAACTAGATTATGCTGGTTACTTGACAAAAGCAGGGAAGTCTCAAATCAGGCATAGCCTACTGTATATTAGAATATTACATTTTTTGAACTTCAGTATAATAACGAAAAAACTCACTTGAACTCTTTTGGGTATTTAGGTGACCACTTATTGCAACAAACATGAACATTTATTTGATAGAAAAGAATTAGTCAGAACAAGTCGGTCTTTGTCTAAACAGCCAAGACCTCAATACAAACACCTTTCCCTCTTCAATACGTTAAGAAGGCCACGGTGAGCTGTTCTATAAACATTTCAGCTCCAGGCTGACGTTATCAATACTCTACACATTTGGCCTGAAATAAGTGGTTCCCTCTTATCAATGGGGTATTCCGAGACACTGGGTTATAACGTGGAGAGTTGAAAAATAAAATCATGACAGCCAGTTGTGTGCCTGGACAGGGTCAGAAATGGGTGAAAAAAACAGTAAAGCAGCGAGTAATGAAATATCTATTTTTCTAGGAAGCACTGAATGAAAGGCATGGCATATGGGAAAGGTGATAAAAGGAGGCACTGTTACCACTTGAATCTGGTCAACATCTAAATTTTAAAATGAACCAAGTATCAGGATTCAGGACTAGCTAAAAGCTACACATTTAAAAAAATTTTCAAAGTGTTTTTCTAACTAAAACATATGTCATTCAAAAATAATTCCATTTCTCTGTGAAAATGCACATAGAACACATAGAGGGGATAAGAGAAATGCTACAGGAGCATGTCTATTTCTTATTTAGAAAACCATGTTTAGCACAGCAAAAGAACGGAATAAATTCTGTATTTGCTGTTATAATAAAGTTCATAATAATGGTTCTTATATGGGTTTTCCGTACTCAAGTCTTATGGTTCCAATTTCCCATGAGTGATAACTTGAATCACTATCTAAAGAAGAGAAAGTTTTGGATGGGGGATCCTCCTATCTTTATTTTCACACGTGTATATGTGATGTGCACATTACTTGCAGTCTTTCATCTAAATTGAATTTAATATGTAAAACAGAATATCTGAATAAATAGCATGTCAGGAATAAAAAGGTAGCTTGGATCCTGATCACAATAGGAGAAAATTTATTAAAGAAATTGGAAATAATACAAGCACAAACTATTTTAGATCTCAAACATATGACTCGTGGTTTACTCACAGATAGTGCAGGCATTTATGGCTTCAAAGAATTCATGCTAAAGGAAGTGTACTTATTCTATTTTAACTCTAGAGAATTTGCAGTAACAAGGAAACTGCAGATTTCCTTTTTAATGTTCAGTATGGAAACAGAGCCTCATACTTCTATCTAATAAGTACCATCTATTTTTACTGTTGAGTCTCCCTCATATTTAATTACGGATGCAAAAACACAGTTAGAATTGTGTACCCCAGACATCCTAGAACTTTAGTTTTGGAAGAACAAGAATGATCATGCTGCCCTACCCTGTCATGTCACAGACAACACTCACAGAGATTAAAATGAGTGTCCAAAGGCACTGAGCTAGTTAGGGACAAATCCAGGGCTAGAACCTGGGGCATCTTCCGTTATCCTAGGCTTGATCTAAGGTGAGCAGTATCTCAGGCAATGCCAGTACATTTCTGTATTTCTATCAGCACGTTAGGGAACCATTGTCTGAAACTGCCTGCCCTGGCCAGGCACACTAATGACCACGTGCATGAGTTATCTCACAACAGGAGATCCCGATAAGGAACATGGAACTAACAAGATACTGGCTAGCCCATAATACGTCCTGCCAACCTCCCAGACACCTTCATGCTGGAATCCGTCTTGGCTGAGAGATGCACACGCCACCAGGAAGGACCCTGAGTCAGACCAAATATCATATATGGGCACAAGCAAGATGATTGGCCAGAGACAACCAATCACCATAAAAGCTGAAACTGCGAGCCACATGGCAGAGCAGTTCTCCTGGGTTCCCTTACCCCACTGCTCTCTGCCCAGGCACCCCTCCCCAATAAAGTCTTTTGCTTTGTCAGTATGTGTGTCTCCTTAGACAATTCATTTATGAGTGTCTCCTTAGACAATTCATGTATGAGTGTTGGACAAGAAGTCCACTCTCAGGTCCTAGAAGAAGTCCCCCCTTCCTGCAAAAAATGGAGCTAGATAAAGTTACATCAAGGAGACCATCTGAGGTCATCATATTTTTGTCTCCAGAGCTTTGCAGATCAGCACATTACTGGAATGCCATTAAATTGCAAGGGGTGGGGGAACTTTAAAAATGAATCATTGTATGTTTAGGGAGAAAAAAAAAAAAAAAAGACAGAGCTCTCTGAGTCAGCTGGAACTTTCATCAGCCCCTGGGCAGAGGCTTCAAAGGCAAGTCATGTGTTCAATGAAAGCACCACGTCATTTTCTCTCCAAATTATGCTTTCCTTGAGGGATACAGAATGCAAAATTGCCTAACCCAAACACGGAGCTGCTTGGCAATACAGGCATTGAAAAGAGAGAGCTGGGAATTAGACACTGCACCAAGTGATCTACTCCCTCATAACTGGATGCACCATATTTCAAGCTATTTGTGTTGCTTGAACAAGGCCCTGAATTTTTGTCAACCCCCCTTTAATTAATCTTGCCAACTCCTATGGTGTGGTGGGTGAACTTCGAAACGTTAAACAGTAGAATTACTCACCGGGTAATTTTTCCCAAACACCCCAGCCCCAATTAAAGAGCTGTATTTGGTTTGGGTTTCCTCAAATGGCGCTCTTGTTAACACTCATCAAACACAGGAAAAATAAAACAGCAATTTAACTGCGCTCGCAGTGTGAAAGGCTTGTGCAAATAATCAGCACATTTCTAACTGGTTAGTAATAGGCAGAGGGCAAAACACAAATGACCAGATTTATACCACTGGGCAGGTCTGAAAGCAACATTATAGCTGAAATATATTCATTTACAATTTAAAGCAAGCCTTTCAGTGAATAATTGTTTACGTAATAGTGAAGAGCGCTTGTGCTGCACAACTGGGCTCCATTTACAATGTGTTAACCAAATAATGCATGTTTACAAAAGATTTTGGGTTTGTTTTTGGAGAAAAGAATCGTGGTACCCATGCCAACAAAAGCAGGGCAGTATGTACAGTTAGTAAATCTTTTCTTAGCTGCAAAATGAGTGTCAAGTTGCTTGAGCTCATAAACTACGTCAGCATAAGCCACTCATCCAAATTGATGTGTGAAGGTGGTATTCTCAAACAGCAGGTTGTTCTATTCTTCTTATTTTTTTAATCAGCCAAATAATGAGCTGGGGGTAGAGTTGCTTAACCAGGCCAAGGGAAGAAGAAAGCAGAATCATCTTCAAACAGCCATCCTGGATTTAATAGCCTACAACAAAACCCTAAGCAGGTCAACTTCATGGTTCAGCAGTTCCTAAAAGCCTTGTCCTCTTCTCCCAAGCTTATTGGTGACGGCTGGTGTATAAGCGCTCCCAATGAGGACTGATTTACAGCACCTAAGGGCTTTGTGGTGACAAAGGCAGGCCAGGGTCCTCAAGAGCGTTCTGTATTTTTTAGATCCTATAAGATGATGTGGTTCTGTGATAGTAATCTCTTACACTTTATCATTGACATAAACAGGTCACAGTGCCTGCAAAAGCTTATGCAGGAGTCAGGAGCAATCTCTCTCTGTCTCTGTCTCTCTTTTTTTTTTTCTGGGTCAGAGTCAGATTTTATCGAGTCAAGCTATCTAAGGAACACAAACCATGTGATAGGACCCAAACAGTGTGCATTACAAATGAAGCAGAATGGGGCCAGGTTTGTCTCAGGCTAATGCTGCTGTGGGGATAAGCTTCAGACATCACCTGAATACAAAATCATTATTTCTCTCCCACACTGACAAAAGTCTCTCTTTCAAGGAGGAAAGAAAAAAGTTGAGAATAAAAAGAAAAAAACAAAACAAAACAAAACCAAAAAAACCCCACAAACCACGCATACACAAATCTAGTTTCATGCTAGATGTATTTGTTGTGAAGCTATATGTTGGCTAAATAGGAAAAGTCAGGTGAGTTAAAGTCTCATGGCAGCCTGATTTAAACCATGGCTACACAAACCAGAGCCCTGTCCAGATCTCCGGAAAGTGAATTATATATAATAACACTTACAGTTTCCTAGTACTATTAGATTTGCCTTCTTACATAAATGCTTAAGTTATGATAAAAAACAGGGCCATGTCAGTTCCTTTCAGTCTCAGCACATTTGCTATTAGCATAAGAAATGCTGCTTATGGCAGAGCTAGTCGGGCTTGAAATTTCTGAATTAATGGATTTGATTTCCTCTTGAGACAAACCATCAGCCTTGCAGTAATGGAAATAGATATAGTTGGTAAAACAAATAAAAAGCTGGCATGCAGATAAAATGGGTTTCAGTTTAAAATAGTAATGTTGTAATTGAAGTGAACAATTACAGGGTTGCTCCTAGGCACAAAAGAAATACCATGAAAATGGAGTAATGTTTTTAAGTATAGTCATTTCATGAAAATGTAGAGCTGCAGATGTCATTGTCTGCCAAAGGGAAAACTATACTTATTCTTCTATACAAAGATCATTTAATAACATTTGGCTAATTTTAATAATAATTGCTAATATTAACCCTATATTTCAACAGGAGTTTGAAGACAAAGGCTCCCCGCCCCCGCCCCCTTCTTCCCCTTCAGTTGGTACAGTGCCAACAAGATCAAGTTTCTGTAAAAAGCTATTGGCAATGAACGATCAGAAATCCCCACCCCGACAGCAGCCTTCTCCTTTCTAACGTCTTACTTCTTTTTCTTTGTCAAGCATCTTTTATCCGAAATGGAGCCCGTTAGCTGGCAATTGGAAGTGCAGGAGGGGCTGAGAATAAAAGAGGGGATGGAGAGTGGGGACCCCAGGACTGAGAAGCAGGCTCTGGAACGTGCACATCTGATCCCCTTCACTTTTTTTTTTTTTTTTTTTTGGTCTGTTTCAACTTGTCTGTGATCCATATGAAATTCAGAACAGAAACTTCCATTTTTAGAACTTGAAATCTTTTCATGTTCATACACAAACTGAGGCAGCCAGGGCCACAGGATGTCACAGGAAACATAAGTGTCTCATTGAATGTGAAAAGGCAGTGACACAAATATACTTTAACAAAATGCTCAGCTGGGTCCCAGCCCACTGCTTAGCCCTCCTTCCTGCTTTTCGGTTTTACTGCATCGCAGGAAGAGACGCACTCTGTTTCCTCCCCAGGTTTTAGTAATTAAAACAATATTGAATCTCTGTGAAATTCTATTTGGAAATACACTATGCTTTGTTCCCTGTGATGCTGACTGCAGCACACAGCCCGTTGGCTCATTTGGCATCTCTTTATCCGAGGGAAGCACTTTTCCTGGGTTGGTGGGGTTTTTTTGTTTCTTTTATTTTTTTGGTTTTGTTTTGTTTTCATATCACAACGCTGAAGAAGCCACAGAGGAGTAAGAAAATGAAAGCGTCCCCTAACAAAGGATTGAGCTGTGACTTCTTAAGAGAAAAGGTTAAATCGACTGGCTGTGTGTCTTGAAATGAAGCAGGGAGAAGGGCTGCTTCCCTTTTCACTCAGCCAGTTAGAATAATTCATTTCCTGACGCAGCCTACCTGTGACAGTCACAGGTGACCTGCCAGCCTGCTAAGCTCGGCTGATTTCCCCTTCCTATTGCCCAAGTACAACTCCTGCCAGAAGACAAATGTACTGCAAGCTGGAGAGGTATCTGTAGTGCAGGGGAAAAGCAGCCTGTCTACAGATGTCATTTTAAAGCCTCCCGAGGAGATTTTACTGCTTTCTTCACACTCTCACACTTACACAAATACACCCACACAGTACAAGCAAGTTCCTGAGACTCCCAAGCATTTCTCTTCTATTAGGAGACATTTTAAAACAAATTAGCACCCTCCCCCAAAGCCTCTTGGCCTAAATGTGTTTATTACTTTGTTTGCTGTTTTAAAAGCTTTTCCTATGGGCTTCAAGTAAGACTGGGGAGTTCCTGCAAAATGAAGCACCCCCTTCGTCTGCTGAGGAAGATACACATCCGACAGACTCAGATCTTTTTTTTTTCCTCCTCTTGACACAGCGGCTGGTGACACATAAATGTACTTTTTTCTTTTGACAGAGTAATAAAAATCTCATTATCTCTGAATAGGCAGCAATTTCGTTATCTAATCTTTTTACCAAAAGGTTAGTTAATTAATCAGAAACAAATCCTGATTATTATTTCAATAGAATTAGAAAGACAAATCACCAGAGTACAGCTAAATAGGGCAGGCCTGCGGTTTCACCTGCCTCATTGCCATGCAGGCCCCGTGATTGCCAGGGCTCTTCCGGGAAGACAGCCTTCGGAACAGCAGCCAGCAGATGGCTGCTCCGAGCGGCCAGCCTGCCTCGGCTCTAATGCCTGTGATCCCATTACCTCACTGAATCCGTTACCAGGGTAACTGTTAAATTGCTGTGAAAGGCATGGTAATAAAGTAACCTGTCACACTGGCAATAAAAGGAGCAGAATTTTCCTGTTCACTGAACTTTGCAGCTCATCAATACTCACTTGATGGAGAAATTCCCTACTACTCATGGGTCAGCCACAGGAATCCTTCCATAAGGCTTCTGAAATGCAAACTAAAGTTCATGTAAACACAAGGAAGATATAATTAAAAGCTGGATTCTTAGCTTCACAGGGCTAATGCTTTCCTCTTTTCTGTGGAGGGCTGTGGGAGCTTGAAGAACATCAGGTTGCTCCCTTTGTTGTTGTTGTTGTTTTAATTTAAAGCATGCTAGATAAAAATAACCTTTGCTGGTGAAAGACAGCTGCAATTAATTCAAGACTGGGAAAAACAAAGCCCACGGGGAAAAAAAAAATCCCTTGTTCCTAAAATCTGTCTTGCTTTTTCAGATCCTATCTTATTGGCTGTTTTCATTAAAGGGTCATGGTACTTTAAAAATGATTTGAATTTAAGCATTTAAAAGATAGAACGGAAAGCCTCGGTTTTCCTAAGCATGAGGAGTTGGAAACAGCAATCCCCCTCCTCCTCCCCAACACGACAGTTAGGGTCCATCAGCTATAACTGCAAAGAGATAAATGTGCGCTGAACGGATGCATAGGACTGTGTCTCCCCCTCCTTCTGGAAATGCCCTCCAAGGGTTTCTGTGTCAAGGATTCGAGCCGTGACACCACCAGGTATAAAATTTGCTACAATTAATTGAGGTTCTTTGAGGTAAGAAAAGAGAATAGCAAACACTCTCTCAGCATTAAAGAATAAGAAATAAGCAGAAAACCCCATTTACTTCAATTACATTTTGCAGCCAGCCCTGTGAAAATACATGGGAACTGGGGTATATCTATCTAGCCCTCATCATTAGCCGTTTGCAGACTTCACGCTTTTGGCTCCATTTGGTGCTGTCATTAATTAGGCAATGTTAACCTTAGAAGACTTTGGAGCTTGCCTATTGAAATAACGTTGGGCACGCTTCGCTTTCTCCCTCCCTCCCTTAAAGACTTGCAAGTGCTTACAGCTTGTTATTAAAAAACTGACACTATTTCTTTGACCAGCCAGCAGCAGACATGAACCGTACTTCTAGCGGTAATGGCGACCCATGAAAAGAAACGCCTCCAAGCAGGAGTTGTCCTCATTACAGAGTGCTCAAGGTGGGGTTACAGCAGAGCCTCGCTGGCTGGCCACACCACCCAGGGCCTTCCATTGGTGTCTTAGAAATGATGGTGCTTTTCAGAATGAAGTAGCAGTGTGCTGCATATGGAAAAGTGGATGAGTTTCCAGCCAGAATCAGGGAAATGAAGGCTACAGCTTTATGATATCCACATTTGTTTTAAAACTGAAATGTTTTCTGTCCTGTTGAAAGTAATTCTCAAACATTGAGTCACAACACACACACACACACACACACACACACACACACACACGCAGGCACGCACGCACGCATACAGTATAATATAAAATGTGTATTTTACTGCCCATACTGGGTAGGAGAGAAAGAAACAGAATTACAGAGGTAATTACTTGTGAACAAACCCCAAACCCACCAAGGGTATGCTGTCATCCCTGTGAAGGTTTTCCATGGGTGTCAGGACAGGAAAGTCTTTTTTTCCACCAGGGGTTGTCTAGCTAAATTTGGAAAAATAGAACCAATATAAATAATCACCAAAAAATGAACTAGGCCTTTAGATCCGGGGCCATAATACCAGTGGGGCCACTGGACTGGATGTCAGAAAATGGGAACTGGTGGCCTTGTGGTCAGCTGGATAATTAATCCATTTTGTCTCTAAAAAGAATAGTATTTATCATTCAACTGCCATCTTTTGCTTCCATGTAGCTGAGCGGAGTCCACCCTTGTCAGATCTCCTGACTTTCAAGAGAGCCCCCAAACAAGGATTTTTATTAGAAATTTTCAACTTTTCATTAAAGTCCATTTGTATTAGTTTCCTAGAGCTGCCAAACAAAGTGCCACCAATTTTGCCTGGTGTTCTAAATAAGAGAAATTTATTTTCTCACAGTTCAGAAAGCTAGAAGTTGGAAGTCAAAGTGCTGGCAGGGTTGGTTTCTTCTGAGGCCTCTCTCCCTGTCTTGTAGATGTCCACCTTCTCCTTATGTCCTCGATGGTCTTCCTTCAGTGTCTGCGCTCTAATCTCCTCATCTTGAAGGACACCAGTCATGTTGGGTTAAGGTCCACCCTAAGGACCTTATTTTAGCTTAGTCATCTCTTTAAAGACCCCATCTCCAAATACAGGCACATTCTGAGGTTTTAAGCGTTAGGACTTCGATATATGAATTTTGTAGGGGACACAATTCCGTCCATAATATCAATGTAGGCCAAAACCAACTTCATTGCAAAATAAATTCTGGCAATGATAGTAAGTACACAATACTTGCAATGTGAAAGGCACAGCTATGGACCATTTTATCTTATAAACATATTGAATTCTCACAATATTCCTATAAGGCAGGTAATATGATCTCTCTTTTATACACGAGACCTGAAGGCAGAGAGAGATTAGCTCACTCATGCAGTAATCTGATGGAGAGAGGACTGGGATCCAAGCAGTATCAGAGACCTCCAGACTGTAGTTTCTGTTTAGATAGTTCAGAACTTTCACGGTGAGAAAATGTCATACTATGATCTTGGACTTAGAGAATAGAGAGCACTTAACTGATTAGAATCAGAGTCTTGTAATCTCTAGAAACGCAAATCACCCTCATCAGATCAGGCTTATATCAATGTCCCATGGATACACATCTATTCTCACACCAGTGGGTTTTGTCAGGCCTTTATGCCGAATCAATCTGAAATAATGAAATACTTTCTATCACCTAGAGAAGATCCAGGAATTGAAGAAAAGGAAAATTTGATTAACTTTATGCTCTGCAGCAAAAGATAACAAGCAAGACTCTGAGTATCTGGGATAATCACCAAGACAAAGCTGGAAAACTTCTGGAAACACTATAACTTGTGTTTGTTTTAGCCATTGTGGCTGCTTGCACCCCTTCACCTGCCATTAGTGTGAAAAGTGAAATCAAAAAAGGAAAGGTCTGCTAGGTCTGTTTATTTTCCAGATCTCTATAGAAAGGATAACTTGGAGAGATTAGATCCTACTTAGAAGCTAGTCTTGGGAGACCAGGACCCTAAGACACAGTGGTAGCCTTAAAGAGTAAAAATCTGCCCAGATTTTTACATAAAAGCCAGAATTCTGGGAGCAGGATGTTGGGATGTCACAACTGGTAACTGAGACTTAGCCAGGTAGAGACACCATAAGACGTCTTCCCATTTACTCTCTTTCTCTCTCTCTTTCTTTTTCACAGCTTTGTGGAAGGGTACAGCAATAGAAAAAAATAGGTTTTTCACAGTTTCTCTTCTAGTCCAATGAAATGAAGCAATTTCTCCACAGAGCCCATTATGCTGCGTTAATTGATTTTCCTAATCAGGCATTTTGGAAAAACAATTGAGCTCTGTGAACTTTTGGATGTTTTTCTCACTGGAGGCTTGAGAGGCACATATCCACCGTTCTTTGTATTTTTAGACTGTTATTGAAGCACAGATTTTGGCATTGTTTTTCATACCTTCTATTTACATATAATTTTCTTCCCTGAGTAATTTTTGTTTTTTTCACTTTTTGAGTGCTTGCACCAAGACAAACTCAGGGAATTGCAATTCTGGTCGGAGCTTCTGAAACTCAGCAATTTGAGGCTGTAATGTCTAAAACCATTATCACAGGTCCAAACAGGACTGCCATAATTATGATGTGGACCAACCTAGAGCATGCTCTCTTTCCCTTAATGTAAGAAAAGATCTGCCAAACAGTTATTTGATCATCCTAATTACCTTGGCTGAAATCATGTCTCAGACTGAAGAAGAGCAAGCAGGAGGAAGGCGGAAGGGAATCAGTGAGACGATTTTGATTTGATGTATTAACTTAAAATACAGAGGTAATTTTGAATAGGTTATTCTTAATTTTGAATAGGTTTTTATTTTCTTTAAGAAAATAGGTTAATTCCTCTTTTAAACAAAGTATGCTAAAAAAGACTTATTTACTAGCATTTTAATATATGGGACTTTGCCAGGTATTCTCGCAGTCTGTTATTTTTCCTCCTAGCTACTATCACTGCAATTTGGTCACAAGATGACAAGTCAGCTCCAGGGCTTTGAAACAATGTTATGATGAAACACTTTAGTTGTCTGCTTACAAGTTTTTAAAACAGAATAGTTATGCATGCAAGTGGATGAAAAGCACATTCCTGGATGTACATGTGTGTCGTGCAAAGACTGGAGAAGGCATCATATATTATACTATAATAATATCATTTGGTTATTTCTGGATAGCAGGATTATAGGTAATTTTTTTATTCTGTGTTCACTTATTACTTTCAGTCAGTAAACAGAGAGATAGATATGCATATAGACGACTCCCAGCCTCAACATTTAAGCCATCAGTTGTTTCCATCTCTCATCTAGACACCCTGTCCTGGAGGTTCAGCTAAACTCAAAAGATTCTAAACTGAACTCACTATAGTATCCAAAAATTCTTGTTTCCCTATTTGTGTTCATACAACCATTTTCCTTTTGGCTACCCAAACCTAAAGTCTGGCAAGTCTAACGTCACTCTCGGCTTCTGGTCTCTTGCTTCTTACAAGTGATCAGTCAAGTCTAATGGGTAGTGTCCCCTCAGGGTTCACACATCATAGTATTACCCTCTTTTATGGGCAGGACTAATATCCCATTCTCTGTTATTTCTTACACATACTCCCACATAAGAAATCAGTCAACTGGCTTTATATTTTTTAAATATATTTTTTCTCTCAAGTTAACATACTTGTAAAGACTTTTATAAAGAGTTCTGTCACAATCTCAATTGGGGGTAATTAAATATATTACATAAAGTATTTTTCTTAGATGTACTAAATAATGATGACTAATGTTCCTGATCTGTAAATTTTTTTTGAGAGTGTAGGTATTTTGAGTTGTAATCTTCACCCAAGATGATTAAGTTCACATAAAATTTAATTCCAGATAGTGCTAGTTTGCCATACCTGGCATTCTAAACATGCTTTTCTCTGGATTTCACACTATTTACTAGAACTTTCTATTAAATAGTTGAACAAAAGATTAAAAAAGTATTTTATGAAAATTCATCCATGCAGCCAAACCTAGTAACCATCGTAATTGAAATCATTTTAATTTTCAGTGGGTTTGGTAAAGAAAGATGACTTTATTGAGAATCAAGCATGGACATAAAATGGACTATGACCTGATAAACATGGTCCACATGAATTGTGAGAGCTGCCTTGGTAGCAGAGTCTCTATCTGATGAGTGTAAGTTTTCTTTAAAAAGAGCTAAATGGTTCAAATCATAAATAGCTTTTTCACCTTTAAGTAGTTAATGGCAGGGATTTTTACAAATTATTTTGTACTGGCCATACTTATAACCTTTCTAATTAAGAAAAAGTAATCATTGGATTATTCAGAAATTGAATGATTATATAATAATCAAATATAGCTATTCTGGTCACTTCCTGTATCTCTAAGGGCTATTAAGCGGGCAAGGAGAAATATATCTTCCCTGTGGGATGCACTTTCAACTTTCCCAAGAATAACATCAAAGGAACATATATCTACTTTCCTGCCTCAGAACCTGCTGACATCATCTGAATGCAATGAAGCCACAAAAAGATCTTCTTCCATACTGATTAAGACTTAGCTAAAAGGGGACCCTGTAATTACTGAATTCCATTCTACCTTAAATTACCCACACTTTGCATTTAAATTTAAACATAAATATTATTTACAAAACCACTGAAATATTATTCAAATGCAACTTATTTTTCCTTTCTTTCAAACATAATAACAAAAATCTTTAGAATTCTTTGAAATTCAATCTGGTAATGATTATTGGATTAAAACCACACTTAGAACAATTTTTCATTTAGAAATGTTTCCTATTTCTGTTTGAGATTCCAGAAGTCCAGAATGGGGGGGAAAAAAAGGTGGGCAAAACAAAACAAAACTCCACAAAACGTGCTTGGGGCTTTTGAGAAAACTGCCTGTTATTCTTATTTGTTAAGGATATTTTTGAAAGCAAATGGTAGGAAGCCCTAAATGTTAATTTGCTCTTCAGGCTGTCAGGGAACCCTGGCCAAACTATCTTCCATTAACTTATATTTTTAATTTTACTTCTCAGGGGTGCTGATAATAAAAATTTTATTTTCAGAAATAATGTTCTCCCACAGCAACCTAACTTTAAAATGAATGGAGATTCTGGCTGTTTCCAAATAGTTCTTTCTCTGTGTTGACTTTGGAAATTATTGGGTGGGAGTTACATTTTTTACAATCTTATTTATATGTAATAGAGGAAGTAGAAGTCCACAGGCTTGGAAGTGTCTCTACCTAGACTGAGGATTTCATATATCCTGTAATTTAAGGTAACTGGTATGTATTCTACACGCTAGCAAAGCAAGTTAAGCATTATTTTCTACTTTTGTTACTTATTTTAAAAAGTGCTGGAAATAATCAGCAGCTAGCTCATAGAAGGTAAGAAGTCAATAAAGCCTCTAATGGTTTTAAACATAAGTGTACTAGTTTTGTGTGTATACAAAAAATTTATATTTTTAAATCATGTGCATGGAAAAATATTCAATTTTTATATTCACTACTTGGTGTTAATTTATCTTTGTGTTTTGTATGCTAGAAACTGTGGTATATACAATGCCTTAGGAGCAAAAGAATTTTGATTATTAGTGATTCTAAAGATTGTTCATAATATCCAATATTAAATAGAAAAAGAATAAATCTTAGGTTTTTATTGGCTCTGCTGTTTTGCAATATGAATTCAAGTTCCCTAAAGAAATGAGATGTGTCAAGCAGTAATTTAAACACAGCCTCTTAAAAACATAGGGAATGATTATTTCAGCAAGTTTTAGTTTCCAGCAGTAACATATGCAGTGGCAGCTGTGTACAGGAGCTTGGAGACCAGGGATCCTGTGGAACCCAATAAGGAAACTGTGACTTGCATGTAAAGTACAAAAGAATCGCTTTTCCCTAGTCCTGAATTATGCTGAGACTTCAAGGGGATAAAAAAGACAAAGAAACATATTGCAATTTCAATCTGATGATCTTCTACAGAAAGCTAAGCAAATTAAGATGAAATTAATTATATGGAAAATATCCACCCCAACCCTGAAATCCTTCAAGTGATACTGAAAATCTTCCTTTCTTGCAGCAGGCAGTGTAGTGACTAGCTACATTTCTTTGCTCATTAAATAATAATATTTTTATTGTGTCTTATCAACATTATCAAAACATTCAAGGCCATGGGAAAGACGAAGGAGAAAATTTATTTCCCAGGTGTTGACTCTATTTCGAAGTCACTCAAGCACTGCTGCCTTGCTCTGTGGCAGCCTTAGAACGCTCTATTCAATTACAAGCTGTGGCCATGGGGGATCATGTTTTAATCTGTGTATAAACAAAGGGATAAAATAAAACAGCACATTTGCAGATTCTAAAGATGCTGCTTTTATAATCTGATACCAGGAATTATGGCAATCATATTACTTGCTTCCCATAATGGAAAGGAATAGGGCACATCTGCACATAAAGCCAGGCCTCCCTATTACAAATGACATAAAATTAACATGAAAATCACCACCCTCTAGTAGCAAAAGCAAGAAATCTAAGAATGCCATACGGTCATGTATTTAATGTTAGCTTTTATGTATTAAAAGGGGCACATTTGCACGTTATTGCCTTTCCAAAGAACTGGATTCATTTTGTTGTCTAGAAATAGGAAAAGAATCAGAAAAGGTGAACTTTACTTTGTACCCAAGTGTACTCCCTTTCTAGGTAGGCTCCTGGAATCTAAAGGAGAGGCCATAATTCTGCATCACTTGGTTTTTTTGAAAATGAAAATTGCTTTGGAGAAGAAAGGTTGCCACAGTCAGTGTGCTAGTATCTAGATGCAAACAAGAGCCCATAAAATCCCCTCACAATCTAATGACTTGTGGTAACCAACCTGCCCACTACCTGAATCATTTAGCACACCTGAATAAAAACTGTATTACTTTAACATCAGATGCGATTAAGGCTTTATGCTGGCATTTAATTAAAGCTCTCTGCATTTTGTTGTGGATGTATTTCCTTTGAGTATCAGTTTTGCATGTTTTTAAAAAACCAGCTAATATAAAATACCCAGGAAGATATGAGAAATAGTATAAAATAGCCTATAAATAATGATATTTTCCAAATTTGTGGAGCAAAGAAAAATCTTCTACTAGCCTCTATCTCCCTGCAACATACCAAGTGAAAGAAAATACTGCCATCAGAAGATTATCAGCCTGCAGTGCTGGCATACAGGTGCTAGACCATAGAGGACTGAGGAATCTGATTTTCACATGACCTTTTCTCCCTCCAAAAGGAGTGTTATATTAATTCAAATTCTCATGAAAAAAAAAGTCCATATAACAAGATAGATACATAATTGGACGACCTTCTTATTGCTCCCTTGGACAGTTCAAAAACAGTAATTCCTATTACTGGGAAATAATCAAACAACTAGTTCCTTTAGAATAGGACCACTGTAACTGCGAACTTCTGTCTGTAACAGAGAAGTGAGAATTCATTCATGTTTGACAAATAGCCCATCAATACTTAAATCAATAATAGCCATATTGGAAGATGTCAGCCATACTTGGTGCAATCTCCCAACCTTTAGTACCCTTTTTTTTTTTTTTTTTTTTTGACCACAAGAACATAAGTGTGCTGGTCTTGGCTTTCACCTCCGGTCAATCGGACAAATTAGTTGGGCAGTATTTGCTAAAGTCTAACAGGCAACAGAATGAGGCCAATGCAAGTCAGTAATTTACACGGGAAGTCATCTGAGCCTCACTGAGGCTTGCATTTGGTTCCTTCCCAACTGTAGGGCAATGGAACACCCGGGAGATTATCCAGCGGTATATCTTGACCTCCTATGGCTGAGTACTAAGGGGATGTACTTCAAACAACTGTGTTTAAAAGAGGGAAAAAATTCAACTCTCTTCACTGTAAAGAACTGGAAAACATTTCATCTCAGTGTCTATTTCTCATATGTGTATTAGATAATGCTAATATCTATACTCAATACATGATATGAATGACATAAATTAGTATAGGCATAAATGAATACTAATGCCTATACTGATAGAGAAAATTAATGATTTGACTGCTTTATTGATTGGTTTACAAATTATGTTTACTGTCATATAGAAATTGTGGCTGCCTTGAACACAGCTAGTTAATTTGCTACATTAATCTGCTAGTAACAGAACTTAATTTCTCTGAGTCCTATCCAAAATGAATATGCCTGGATTCTCTGACACTGTGGTAGTTCTGAAATGTTTCCACTTCAGCAAAACTATTAATATCTACTGCCCTAAAACATAATATGGCAATAAGTCCCCACCAGGAAATTTAATTAGTTTTTAAGGGTAGAGAAGAGCATAACTTCAAGTATAACTTGAACCCTTCAACATGGCATAAAAATCTCAAGATTCACTGCTTCAAGAAAACATGTAATTTGGGACTGCCCTGCTGGCACAGTGGTTAAGAATCCACCTGCCAATGTAAGGGACATGGGTTCAATCCCTGGTCCAGGAAGATCCCACATGCAGTGGAGCAACTAAGCCCATGTACTACAACTACTGAGCCTGCGCTGTAGAGCCCACGAGCCACAACTACTGAAGCCCTTGCGCCTAAAGCCCGTGCTCCACAACAAGAGAAGCCACCTCAATGGGAAGCCCATGCACCACAACAAAGAGTAGCCCCCACTTGCCTCAACCAAAGAAAGCCCACTCGCAGCAACAAAGACCCAATGCAGCCAATAAATAAATTAATATTTTTTAAAAAAAGAAAACATGTAATTCAAAAGTACCTGTTCAAGACCTTGGTATAAATATTCTATGTCTGTTCTTGTCATCAAATGGAGTTAGGACAGAGGCATGTCACTGGGGAAGTATGGTAGAAAACTGACTCCAGCATATGAAAGGCAACTTTTATTAGAAGTTGGAGATAACCTCTGAAAATCTTTACTTACAAGCAATCTAAAACCTTTGCCTTTCTCACTGAAAACTTCTGTCACATATGCCCCATAAAAGGTATATAGTCCTCAAAAACGGAAACCTGTGAGCTTTACTCAGCAAGCACAGAAAATGCCATCCAACTTCTTCTGGTTGATGTTTTATTGATAAAAATTGGAAAGTAAACCTTCCATGAACTTGTAATTAGTTTACCATGCAAAGTGTTGACAAAAGCTTTAGTTCAACACCCTGGATTTTCCCCATGCTTAGCTGAATGAGAACAGTTCCTCGTGGCAATCATGCTGGGTCATGAAACTAATTGTGCTTTGTGAGGGTGAAAATTCTCAATTTCTGAGCAGGGGACACCGCCGCATGACGGATGCGTGTTAGAAATGTGGTATGCTGTGCTCTTTCATCTCTGTCGCTGGATATTTATTCTGACGAGGCTTCTAAATTATTCATTTTCTTTAAGCAATCAATACTCATAATCTGATTTGCTCCCTGGCATTCTTAGTCACACTTCTGTTTAACTGACTGTAAATAAAGGTCACTCAGAGGCTTCCTGCTGCTGTTCCGAAGGTCCTTGCCTAATTAATTCCCAACGCTTTTTTTCCCTAAGACTGTGATTAGCAGTTGCAATCAAGTTCAGCAATTAGCTGCCTCCTTGCGCTGTGATTTGCTCAGTGCAAGCTCCCGAGATGAGGCTCCATTTGGTCATTCAGTCCTCACTCTAAAAAGAAACCTGAGGAGGGAGGATTTATTTTTCACTTCAAGGTTTACAAATTTGCAGATAATTATAGAGGAGATTATTAAGCCCATCTGCCAGCTGCTTCAGTAATTTCCTTGTTTAGGGTCCTCAAATCCTGAGCACCTAGGGAAGAAGTATATAGCTTGCTGGTACTCTGTGACCAGAAGGGCTGGAGTTCCAATCCAGGTTTTCCTTATAGGTTCTCTGACCTTGGGCCAGTTAGTTACTATCTCTGTCAATAAAGAGTGGCATTTCCTCTGGGTTTGTAGTGAAGATTCAATGACACTAATTCATGAATGGATTCAACAGATGCTTATTAAGAAATGGAAACGTTCTAGGTGTAGGCTGTTTTGAATAAAACACAGATGTGGTGGGCAAAGTGGATGAATATGTAAATAAATCTTTAAGGTATGACTACCCCTGTGAGGAGAGGGAAGTGGGTGCTATGAGAGAGGAGTGCACTTTAGATTGGATGGTCCAGGAGAGCCCTGCCAACAAAGACCTTTCAGTTTCATGTGTTCCAGGAGCAGAAAAGGAGCCTATATATCTGTTGTACACCTTAGTAGCTGGAGGGCATGGTAGGAGGTGAAGTTGAGGGGGCAGTTTACTCATCTGGGGAAAAGGACAGCAGAATGATAAGTGACTGAGTTCAGATCTCAGCTTCACCACTTATTAAACGCATGACACTGTACAAAACCATTTAACCTCTTCATGCCGCTTTTTCTACCTCATTGGATTGTTGAAGGCATTAAATATGATAATTGCACACAAAGCATTCAAGCAAGACTTGAAATAGTAAGCACCTGCTCTTGTTAAGTATTATCACTGGACACTGATAGTCTGGGTTTTATTAATTATGGTGAGAGGTCTCAGGAGAGTTTTAATATACTTTTAAAAAGTCGGGGATATCATTGTGTGAACAATAGTAAAGGAAGGGAAAAAGGATTATGATTGAAAGGCTACTTCAGAAATTCAAACTCTTGATCTAAGATGACAAATGTGGATATGGAAAATGTGAAAAGAGGTAAAACAAACAGAGGGCCCAACATCCAGTAAGAGTTCAACAAATATTAATCATGACTGTGCTTATGTAGTCACCTATTTATTGCCCTTTTACATAGTTGCACTAGTGATGATGGGTACTTGCTTAATACAGAAGTATAACTATTCACCTAAGCTATTATTCAGTGATCATCATAGTGCCAGATATAAGAGAGCAAATGGGTTATATAATTACTCACCTTGGGCAGGTTTCTAAAAATACGAAGATGCTGGGAGGCAAACGAAAAGGAATAGTTATGTGTTATACCAGACTGTGGCCGGCAATGAGGCAGATCAAAACAGGCAGTGCTGGAAATGGGTAAGAACTAGGTCGGTGTCAGGGCCTGACCCATCAAGTGTGAGGTCTAAAGCAGTGAAGGACAGTGATCCAGGTCAGGAGTGAGGAGGATATGCTGTGGTTAGGGGCAGGGAAGGCCCAGGAAATCAGGAGGATAGCAAGAGGAGGAGCAACCAGGTCAAAGCGGTGAAGACAGAAGATTCACTTATTAACTTACTCATTCATTCAACAATTATTTAGTGAATTTTTAAAACTCTATTAGAATATAATTGCTTTACACTGTTGTGCCTGTTTTTGCTGTACAACAAAGTGAATCAGCTGTATTTATACATAGATTCCCCATATCCCCTCCCTCCCTCAACTTCTGCCCACCCTCCCTATCTCAGCCAACTCATCACCCATCATTGAGTTGATCTCCCTGTGTTATGCAGCAGCTTCCCTCTAGCTATCTATTTTACATTTGGTAGTGTATATATGTCCGTGCTACTCTCTCACTTGTCCCAGCTTCCCGTTCGCCCCCCACCCTGTGTCCTCAAGTCTGTTCTCTCCATCTGCATCTTTATTCTTGCCCTGTCACTGCGTTAGTCGGTACCATTTTTTTAGATTCCATATATATAAGTTAACATACAGTATTTGTTTTTCTCTTTCTGGCTTGCTTCACTCTGTATGACAGACTCTAGATCCATCTACCTCACTACAAATAACTCAATTTCATTCCTTTTTATAGCTGAGTAATATTCCATTGTATATATGTGCCACATCTTCTGTATCCATTCATCTGTTGATGGGCATTTAGGTTGCTTCCATGTCCTGGCTATTGTAAATAGTCCTGCAGTGAACATTGTGGTACATGTTTCTTTTCGGATTATGGTTTTCTCAGGGTATATGCCTAGGATTGGAATTGCTGGGTCATATAGTAGTTCTATTTTTAGTTTTTTAGGGAACCTCCATACCGTTTTCCATAGTGGCTGTACCAATTTACATTCCCACCAACAGTGCAGGAGGGTTCCCTTTTCTCTGCACCCTCTCCAGCATTTATTGTTTCTAGATTTTTTGATGATGGCCATTCTGACTAGTGTGAGGTGATACCTCACTGTGGTTTTGACTTGCATTTCTCTAATGATTAGTGATGTTGAGCATCTTTTCATGTGTTTGTTAGCCAACTGCATGTCTTCTTTGGAGAAATGTCTCCTTTTGTATTGGGTTGTTTGTATTTTTGATATTGAGCTGCATGAGCTGCTTGTATATTTTGGAGATTAATTCTTTGTCAGTTAAAAATATGGAACGCTTCACGAATTTGAGTGTCATCCTTGCGCAGGGGCCATGTTAATCTTCTCTGTATTGTTCCAATTTTGGTATATGTGCTGCTGAAGCGAGCATGTGAATTCTTACTGTATGTCTATTTATGCTTTGAGGAGCTGGGCCTTCAGACACAAGGGACAAAAATCTGGAGCATCATAGAGCTTACATTTTAGAATGGGAAAACAGACAAATAAGTGATAAAACAGTAAACTATTGTATTAGAAAGTGATAAGGTAAATACAGAAAAAGAAAGTAGGAATGGACTACTATTTGATGGCTTTTACATTGCCTGGTGAGACAGAAGCTACTAGAAGTTTCCAAACAGAGGAGTGACATGGTTTATCTTTTTAAAAAGATTCCTCTGGCTCAGAATAGATTATATGAGGCAAAGGAAATTAGTTAAGGGGCTACTGCAAAACTTGAGGTAAGAGATGATGGTGACTAGAATATGAATGGTACAGAGCAGGGGCTGAAAAAGAGTTGGAGTCTGGATGTGGTTTGCAGGTAGAGCCAGTTGGGTTTACTTCTGAATTGAGGGTGGGATGTGAGGGAAAGAGACAAGCGCCTAGTGACACGCTGGAGCTCTAGAGAGGAGAGCTGACTGCGCCATTGCTTCTTACCTTGGCCCACAGTGAAGTCACATCGATGGCTTCTACCCATGGTGAGAACATTTGCACTGTGGAAATCAGCAAAATCAATAAATAATTTTTTTTTTTTTTTCCTGGAGCGTTGACTGTGGAACATTTACCAGCACCTCACCAGATGACTCAAAGGTTACACTAACACTTTTGACCTGAGCAATTGGAAGGAGAGAGTTGCTATCAACCAGGATGGAGAATGCTTTGCATGTATCACGTTTGTGAGGGCGACATGTGGAGTTAAATTTTGGGTGTTTAAAGAGATGGAGGTTGGAATTTGGATATATGTGGGATTTAAAATCAGGGAGCTGGAAGAGATGAAGAATCGTTGTCTGGAGCACTCAGACATTAAGAGATAGCAGTTGAGGCGAGACCAGCAAAGGAGAATGAGAAGTAGGTGTCTCTGAGGGATGCATGGTTTCAAAGGTGTGTTGTGCCACTACAGGGAATCTGATTAGTCACAAGAAAATCATATGTTGTCATCATCTGTCAGACGCTCTGCTGGGCCTGAGCGGGAAAGTGTATTTTGGGACTTGGGGTTGGGTCGAAGTGGTCTTGGTCTGCATAGTGTATGGGAAGTAACCGTATCCCAAAGGAGATTTACACATCTATGGGTTGGCCCCAGCAGTAATTGGAGTAGCTGTAAGGAGGGAAGAGTTCCTGGAAAGCATTTATTTGTTTGGGACAGTTTGCATATTATCAGAGGCATTCTGAAGTCAGCGAATTCCCTTTGGTAAAGTGTTCTCTCCAAAGTGTCTAAATGGGCATGCTCAAGAAAACTGTACTTTTCTAAGAAGATCATAACATTAAGGACTGAAGGAGGAGTCCATTTTTATTGCTGGCACTGGCGCTCTCTCTTTCCCTGACAGCTGTGAGCCAAAGCAAGTGTGCCCCTGCATGAGCAAGTCTCCTTTTGCCTTTCTGTTCTGTTAAGCTTGTTCATTTAATCTCACAGGGGATCTGACAGCTTTCTCCAGCTCCTAAAGCAACTCTTTAGCACTCATTGAAAAGCACAGTAAGAGAGAAGAAAGATGCTGATGGCGGCTCACATGCAGAAACATGCTATGGGCTACATGGGCAACGTCGGCCTGGTTCCCAAGTGTCTAATGCACAGGATGAGGACTAGAAGCAACAATTCCAACACTCTGTCTTTACGACAGCTCAGCTAATGAATGCAAATGTTCAGCATAACCCATTTACTGGACAGTGGATGATTTATATCATGGGGATGTGTTATAGAAAATGTCAAGTGCTTTTAATTTATGGACTGCATATACAGTTCATGTGGCTATATTCTCTTCTTCTTGACATAGAGAACAGGTGATAGGTATCTTCTCTAGTATATCCTTTGTGGATGGGAAAGACATCTTGACAATCTACACAATTTTGCCCTCAGATAAGCTTATCTTTTTTGTGCTCACTAGATAATCAAAATATTTTTTTCACCCAACTGGATATTTTCTCCAGCGACAAGCCAAGGCAGAAGACCTGTTAGAGAAGTTATTTCCACAGAGGACCCTGTGACTTACAGGACTTGTCACCACCTCCTCACAAATGCCACTCATAGAGCTGATCTCCAGAAATGCCCCCTCTTCTGTCCTAATGTCTCAGGCACTGACTACCCAAGGCTAACCATTTCAGCCTTCTCTGGAGGGCAGGTATCTGCAAGGACTTGCTCCTCCACACCTACTCACTTGGCCTTCCTGATGAAACACAAAGCTGTTCTGATGACCACAGGAAAAGAAGAGGCTAATTTAGATTATGGATTCCAGGACTAATAGAAGTTTTTGTCCAACAGAATTTTCTTTGAGGAAGAAAATGCTCTAAATTTGCACTACTTAATATGATAGCCACTAAGCGTGTGTGGCTATTGAGCAAGTGAAATGTGGGGGGTCTGACAGCATCTGAATTTTTTACTTTATTTTATTATAATTAATTTAAATGTTTAATTACCACTTGTTCCCAGGGGTTATCTTATTGGGTACCCAAACAGATGCAAAGTCTCCTATGTCTCTATTCTAAGCCTTGGAAAGCTTATTTAAGTTCTTAATGGAAACTCTCAGCATGGAGGTTTCTCCTAAGAATCCCCTTAGAATAGGCCTCAAGAGAGAAATCAGTGTCTCAGCAGCTAGGCTCTATGGACTTGTGCTCACTCCATTTGCAAAGTGCCAGACCATTTATGCATCTTAGCTGTCCCAACATTAGGTGTTTAGGGCTTGCGGTTATAGGACTCCAAGAATCCACGATGCCCTCTGGAGTTGTGCACTGCTGGTGTTACACAAAACATTCGCTGAAATTTTCAAGATTGGAGAAAATAACTCTCCTGCTTTTGGGTGCTCTCTCTATGGTCATGAGTCAGGGACAGGGAAACAGTGCAAGAGGCAGAGTGAGGGTGGGGGATCCTACCTGAATTGTGCCCCCACTTCATTTTGGACATGCCAAATTTCTAGCCCCCTTGCGTGTGCACACCCTGATTGCCTCATCCCATGTGTCTCTCAAGATAAGAGAAGATCTAGGAGCCAGATATGACTGAAGGCCAGACACTCAGATCTCTTAAGCCAACATTTCTCCCTCGGTGAGATAGCCTTGGTCCATGGGCTCATGGAAAAGCATGTCTGCTGACTTCTCCAGTCCTGGATTTCCCATTTATAGGGTAACTCAGCTTTTCTGAAGTTTAAGTTGAGAGAACCAAATAAAATGATGGATGTATGATATTATTAAGTATGTTATTAAGAGCAGAAAAAACATCTTCTGGAGCTATGGGCTATGCTTCCTTCCTTTACGAGCTAAAGTTTGCTTTTCTTGGTCAGTGATATGAGATCTAGGGCGGGATGAAGAAAGTAGAATGCAGCCAGGACGAACTGCACTTCTCCTGCTCTCTCCACCTCTTTTGGCCTAGAGCCTAGTCAGTGATGGTTTATCAGGTGGCTTTAGTGTCTGCGTTCACTACAGCTTTCATGGGGAGACTTTCACCCCTTTGCCTCCTTCTGTCAACTTCTTCAAACTATTCTCTGTCTGCAGCTGCTCCATGTGGTCCTTCAACTGCTTCAACTGCTTTGATCCAGATTCCCTAGAACCATTGAAAATGGTGACTTTGGCGACTTGGGCTTCACATGGGCTGAGTAGGGGCTGAATCTTTGGCACAGGGTTCAGGACCCGCCTGTGAGGCCTCCACTGTGGGTGTCCCTGGAGGACATATCCAAGGTTCTGCCAAGTCAACGAAGATGCCAATGTGGTGCCCCTCCTGCTGATTAAACTGTCTGCATCAAGGATAAACTCTGCACACCACAATCCAGCATGGCTGACAGAAGTCACTATCATCTCCTTCATTAGAGAGGGCAATGCCACGTCTGAGGACATCCATGCAGATGTCTTCTTTGTGCTCAAAGAAAAGTGCATGAACACTTTTGTCAAGATGGCACCAATGTGCTCTACAGTGGCCTGATCAGACACAATGGGATGGGGCCTGAATTGGGGTATGAGTGTGTGTCTGTATGGGGAAGAGGGATGATAATGGATGATGGGGACATTTCTATTCCTTCCCACAACCCGGCCCATTCTTTCCTCTTTTCATTCTTTTGCATCTTTTCCCACTCACGCTACACTCAGCTTCTTCCTTGCTATTTGCCTTATTTTTTCCCCCAAGCACTGTGTGTCTTCACCATGAACATTTCCACAATTGATGGCTAAGAGAATTCTGTGCTCTGCAATGATGTCGTCAAGGCAGGCCCAGGGAAGATATTCTGTGGAGAGGCTTCCAATCCCCAAGGTACCCACACAATGGGGATAAATCATCATCTTGTATAGCTACTTCCCAGAAAGACTGCCACAACAGATCTCTGAGCAGTATCTAACCTGTGCCTAGGCTCTTGTCTCCTGTACATCACGGCAATACCCTTTCCACTTCCTACACAGATACACCCAAACAATGCCTGCTCTATTCTACATCCACTGGCTACTATTATTATAAGTGTAAAAAAAATCACTGCTTTCAGGAGAAAGCTCCTGTCCATGATCCCCTTCAGAGCTGGACTGTCATAGAATGAGAAAGCTGACCTCAGCCAGGAATCAATTATCATGGCCCTAGGTTTGAATCCAGTTCCCATCTAGTGGCTGAAGAATGACCTGCATACTACTTGAAGGTGTAGTCCAAGCTTGTAAATAGCATGTTCTCCTTCCCCTCCTATCTTTGCTAAAACCTTTCCTCTGTGCCTTCTTCCCTTAGGCCTCCCCTACTTGAGGAAAGAAAAGCAAAGAAGAAACATTCTCTTACCATCACCACGACCTTGCGTCCACAGTGTCCTGTAGATAGTCATGGTTGCTATACACATATTCACACACACATACCACTCACACAGAACTGTCTGCATCCTCTCTAATGTTGAGATAGAAAGGTGTTGAGATAGTCTGTGATTGGGGCCATTGAGCATGAGTTGCTTTCATTTGGGTGGGAGATAAAAAGGCCCACAGAAGCCTTTCAGAGAGCACCTTCCTCCCCCAACCCGCACCACCACACACACAGCTCTGGAAACTGTAAGCTCCCTACTGCTCTAAAGTACGTACAAGGGTAGAAGACAGGTAAGTGGTAAATAGCCATATATAATTTCATTAAGGCTAAGCTAAGAGGTGGGGAACAGAGCCCATCTCCCAGCTTCATTAGAAAGGGGAGGGGCAGCTATTTCCACCCACAAAGATTCAGAGTCGCGAACTCCCCACCTTTCTTCACTCACCTCTGAATTTCCACGTTCCACGTTTGTGATATGCAAAGTTACTTGGTCTGCTATCCTTCCCAGAGTCTGAGTGGAGAATTGCTGGCCCTATTATGTCCATGCAACCCCACCTACCGTCTATAGCTATGTTCAAGGAGCAGGGGAGAAACTGTCTTGGGATTGGGTCATTTTTGATTTTCTTACTTTGATAAGCCTCTAAACGCTTGTTATATTAAGCTTTTAAAGTAAAAATTTTTGAGGGGATGACAATATTCAAAAAATAAGTATTTAACACATATGACGTGATCAGATGTAAACAATTCTATGAAGCACATGATTATGAAGATAAACTTACAAAATCATTACACAGTAGGTAGATTAAAGTTTCACATTGCTGTTGAAATAAATGAATTGTTATTGTAGGTATCACTGTAACTTGTGCTGTTTGCATAAAATATTTAAATAAACACATTACAATGTGATATCTGGGCATTAAAAAAAGCCATTCAAATTGAATCAATCCACTGACACTGACTAGATCTGACTAAATCTGAGTCCTATGGTGATATATTTACCTGTAAAACAAGTCTGACACGGGCATGATTAGGCAACAACAGTATCTCACAAGAGGCAAATGTTAAAGTGACATCTTAAAAATAATAAAGTTGCATTTTATGAAAAATATATTTCATATTGCTTCAGTTTTTAAATTTAAATTAATAGTAGAATTTATAATTCATTTCCTCAGTCACACCAGCCACACTTTAAGTGCTCAATTAGCCACATGTGAACAGTGCAGTCCTAGAAGAAAGCCTGAACGAGGTAGGCCAGTGAGTAACAGAGCCACAAAGAAATGATGTCACCTAGGAGGTGAGGAATAAGACCTGCAAAAAATCCTAGGATGCCCTCTTCCCAATAGATAGTTGCTATGGAGTCACAAAGTCCACAGTACTTGGATTCTCTGCCAATGAACTGTACCACAGCTCTCAGAGTGATCATGTGGAAGGGATGTGTGATAAGAGCAGCAGCAGGAAGAGCCATCACCTCTAGAGTTGTCTCCTTGAAAACGGAGCCTCAGCCTTGTCACACTCCTGGTAATGCTGTAAAACTTTACCATGGACCACAGTTCCAAGGACCCCCGAACACAGGCTTAGAGTTAAGCCTGTGAACAACTCACGCTAGTTGATTTCTACAGAGTGTGGCGTGTTTTTTTAATAATCATTTAATCTTGGGAAAATGAAAAAGAAAAAAAGCATGAAGACTAGATTGCCTAATCTCTGCCTCTTCTCATTCTGTCATGGTGGGGAGATGTGAAAGGAAAGATCCCAGAGCTGTACCCCAAGCTTTAATTCACCATTTCTGATAAATAAGAGACAAGGAAGCATTCTTTCTCGCCATTAAAAGGAATGAGTGAGTTAGTGTCTTGTTGATTGGATTTCTTTCTTCTAAGCACTTTCCCATGCCTGGTGTGTTTCTGGTCTGTTCTTAATGAGACGAGTGCTGTTGACCTTCATTTGATAAGGCAACAAAAACTAACTTATCAACAGCCAGTCACTACATGGACTTAGCAGGTTACGTACCCTCTCTCGGCCTCAGTTTGCTTACGTGTAAAATTATTACAGGCCTGTCTTACCCACTACCCAGGGCTGTGTATGTATGAGGTAATAATGCTTTATACACATTCAAGTGCTCTAATTATTTTGCTAATTATAGCAGTAAGATTGTACCAAGATAGTTTTTATTTTCATGGTTCCTTCTCTTGCCAGACATGTAGTCCCTTTCTGACTCATCTTTTAAAAAAAAATCAATTAATTGCATGTTTTAAATAAAAATGTAGGGAAACATGAATATAAGAAATTTGAGATAAAACAAACGTTAATATCATGTCAAATTTCCTAAAGGTCTCCTTTCTTCTTAAGAAATAATATGCTATCATAGAATAAAAGTCCTACCATTTATTCCATTCTCCTTCCTCCCACTGAGAGGTAACCACTATCATGAAGCTGGTGACTATTCCACCCGTCAAGAGTATCAGTCTTTCATGAGGCAGCACAGCATGGCATTGAAGGGCACAGACTCTGAAGTCAGCTCTGCCACTTTCTACCTGTGTGACTTTGGGCAAGTTATTAAACTTCTTGGTTTCCTCATCTGAAAAAATGGGGAAGATAATAGTCTAACATGTGGTTATTATGAGAACAGTGTTTTTAAGGCCCTTGTTGAGCTCTGTGTAAACACTAGCTATCATTATTATTAGTACAAATGTTTGTATATAGGTGTGTGGTCAAGGTTTATGTAAAAGGGAACAATGCTTTTTTTCTCAGTCAGCATTATGTCTCTGCCATGCACCATGTAGATACATTCAAAGAGAAGGAATTAATTTTGGCTTGTTTGTAACATTCCATTGAATGTTTATATCATAGTTTATTCATTCTCCATTGACAGAAACTTTTACTGTTCCTAGTTTTTTGTTATTACATGCAGATAATTCTTATATACATTTTCTGGCACATATTGCTGTGCTATTCATCTCGTAGAGCAGGGATTAGTGCCATCCTAGACATAGCAGGTGTTAATGAGTCATGGTTAAAGTGAACTGACTTTTTTGTGCATTTAGATCTTGGCTCCCTAACTAGATGACAGCTCCTTCAGGCAAGTGATGGGTACACAGCAGATCCTTAGTAGCTAGCAAGGCCTGGTAGAGTGAGGGCAGGCACACAGCTATGACAACTGTTCCAGAACACACAACATTGAAAGTCCACTTGAGAAAGATAGCAAGGGAAGAGTTTTTAAAAGACAGCCTCATAGTGAAACCCATACTGACATGTTATTTATCTTGGCCTTCTTTAATGTCTATTTGATTCTCCATCTCTTAAAGAAAGGGATATTACTCAAGCTTTCAGGACGCCTTGGAACTGGCAAGCCTCAGTGCTCAAAAGAAAGAGGGGTGCAGGAAAGGGAGACTTTTTGCCATTCCCTAGTGATATCAAGTCATTCCACATCCCTACTGTTTTGCCAGATTCCATCTACCTAAAATGTCCTTCTTCCTTCCTCCCCAGCAAAACTCTAAACATCTGCTATGTTCTCTTGTACAAGAAGCCTCCCAGCCTGAGTTCAGCTTTCTTCATGTCACATTGCACTTTTCACATTATTAGTTAAATATGGAAGTGATTCTACAACTAGAATTGATGGACTAGCTCCTATTAAGCCAACTGTCCTCTCAAGAATTACTAGAAGATCTACATAAAATCCAACCAAACAAAAAAGACTTGCAGGGTAAATAACCTGAAGAAAAGGAAAACTCATTAAGGTGAACATGACATTTTGCACTGCTTTTCCCTTTAGAGTATTTGCCAATTTATAGGTAATAAAACTTTACAGAAAAGTAAGGAGATTACAAATACAAAATTTAGGCTATTGGTTACCCTAGAGGAGAAGGCAGGATGTTCGAGATAGGGCACAAAGGGGTTTTTTAAAAAGCAGACAGTATTCTGTTTCTTAAATTGGATTGTGGTTACATAGCTAATAAATTTATTATTTCTCTTCAAATTTCTATGTATATAAACATAAGTATGATATATATATATATATCTCTCTCACATTCTCATGAATGTGCATTTACCATAAGGAAAAAAATAAAAGAAACTCCAATCAAATAGCTCTTATCCACAGAGAATGTATTCCAGCCTCCAGCATGATTTTGTACTTCAGCAATTTTCTCTGAGAGCTACTATAAAGCCTGCTCCTCTCATCCATCTCTAGTAACTTCTGCTATTCCCAGGTGGTAATAAAAATCTCCAGGGCTGGAAGCTCCATGTTTCTAACTGTAGAGTTCTCATCCTTAAAAACCTGTTATTCAGGAACAAGAGTATTAAAGCTGGGTGCATGGCCTCATTCCAGGAGAGATTAAAAATGAAAATGAGGAAGGCAATGCTTTAGGTAGGGGGATAGAAGAAAGTGTGAGAAACCAATGTGTTTACAGCCTCACTAGTGTATACAAAATTCTTACACCTGTATACCTTTACACATGTACAGATATAAAAATGCATACACACATACTGGATTGTAGGTATGAAAATCAGGAACAACAAAAAAAGCATAGAGTAAAATGAGATTAGGACAGAGTGTGGAGATGGTAGCCGAGTTCATGAAGAGATACCCTCTATGAGTTAGAGACAGTAAAAAGAAGTGTATGGGTGAACAAGAATAGGTGGGGAATAAAACGTAAGAGAAGAAAGGAAACGTAATCAATGAAGTTAACATCACTTTAGGGGGAAAAACACACAGAACAGATTTTTATTGGAAGTGAGAACAGAGTGGTTGTGATTTCACACCACAAGTTTCAGGTTGCTTCCGGATTTCCAAGCAGAGATTTTCCCTGATGTCCCACCTTACAAAATCTGTAAAGAATGGCCCTGTGAGAAAAGTATTATCACAAGTCAACTATCTTTTAACTGGGCACACACTTTTGTAGACTCCATGCTTCCTTACACACAATATGACTTAATATGCAATGTTTCAACTAAAAGGATGAGAAATTTCAAGTGCAAACATATGGCAGAGTTGTGGAAATCAACCTGAACAATTGTCAAGAAAGAAGAATGCTTGATCTTAAACAAATGCCTAGAAAGAAGCATAATATCTAATATTCCAGATAGTTATCAGCAGTCACTAGGTAATTCAATTGACAGCATAGATATTATCCTTGGAGGAAATATTATAATGGCTCAAGAAATATAATAAAAATCACCTAAACTGATTTTTTTTCCTTAAAAAATGGGAGGGGGGAGCTGAAGTTGAAAATAACATACTGAGGATAATATAAAATACAACATTAAAATTGTATGAGGGGTGGACAGGAAAGCAATGAAACTTTCTGATCACAGTAAAAATATAATCACCTATAATGCATATAAAGTATCTACATACATAATAAATAAATGCATACATGCATGCAAAGAAGGAGCTTTTACATCTAATTTAAAATAAAGGGAGGTCCACATCAGAAAATCATTCTCATTATATTTGCCCCAACAGACCTTGCTGGCATTTTCTATCTGCAGGATTTATTATTCTGTATTACCATATATACTTTCTCCTTGTTTTCTCAGATACCTTAGGCAAGGTCAAAGAACTAGCATTACCTACTAATTCAGTAATTCCTTATTTTGTTATTGATTTCAAGAGGTACTATACATTTTTTTAGCAATTGGAAACAAAAGTAATTTACATTTACTTTCAGTTTTTACAATGTTTAAAATACTTGCATATAATTCCTTAGACAGGAAAACAATCATGCCATTAAACTGTAAAGACAAAGACAGCCCGTAGCAGTCACTAATCCACCCTCCTACCCTCATCGAGCAGCAATTCCAACAGCTATTTCCAAAATACATCCTGTATCCATGTGATTCATCTACTTCTCTTTACAGAGACTGCCACCAGGTTAATCCAGGACAGATTTTCTCTAGTCAGACTTGATGCAAAAGCCACTAACTAGTCTTCCTGCTTTTTCTCCTGCTCCCTTCAAAATACAAATTTGAATACTTTATATATTTCTTATAAGTTATTTATATTTTATTTAAAATGCTTAAAAAAACTCTTCTTCACATAGCATCAAATGATTCTTAACATGTAAATCAGATCTTAATACTCATCTGTTCAAAAAGTTCCAGTGGTTATTTCCTGCATTTAGACTAATGTCCAAATGCCATTCTACGGTCCATGAGGCCTTATAGGATCTGACTCCTGCCTAGTTCTGCAAGCATATTTCATCCTACCCACTCTTTGCTTGAACTGCTCTGACCACAGTAGCTTCTTTTCTGCTCTATTTTGTCAAATTCTTTCCCTTCAAGACCTTTTCAACATGTCTAAAGATGGTTATCATCTACTTCCCATGCCTAGTGCCTTCTCTTCCTAAAGGTATGGACTTAAACGTTATCTTCATGAGGTCTTTCCTGACCTCAAATCAGTTTCTTTCACCTAACCCTGTCCTATCACGCTATTCCTTCTACTATCACTCACCCTTTAGAATCTGTCACAATCTAAATTCATCTGTTTTACTCTTAGTTTGTCTACTTGTTATTGCCATGAACACCGAAATGAAAATTCTATAAAGGAGGCATTTTATGTATCTTGTTAATCATTGTATCACAAGTACCTAGCTCAATTTCTGCCATAAACATGCATTTAACAAATATTTGCTAAATGAATGAATGAACAATTAAATTTGGTTTATTTCTCTTTCTCTTCAGCATGTTAATTTTATACTTAAAACTCTTTGACGACATTCAACTGAATTTGGAATAAAATTTAATCCCTTATCATAGTCTGCAGTTCCCTGTATAATAATCTACCCCCAAACCTCTCTCCAAATTAATCTTCTGTCATTCTCTGTTTTACTCACAGTGTTTCAACTGCACTTGCCCTGGTCTTCCGGGAACCATATTAGTTATCCATTGCTGCATAACAAATCACCCCCTAAAAGAGTGACTTAACAATAAGCATTTATTATATCACAGTGTCTGCTGATCAGAAATTTGAGGTGCCTTCTCTGGGTGATTCTGGCTTGAGAACTCTAATGGTGCTGTAACTAAAATGCTCACTGGGGTTGTAGTTACTTCTAAGGCTTGACTGGGGCTGGAAGACTCTCTAGCATAGCTATTGGCAGCAGGCCTCTCAATTTCTCATTGATTCTTGGTAGAAGGCCACATGGCCTTCTTCATAGGGCTTCTTGAGTAGTCTCATGAGATGGCCGCTGGCTTCCCCAGAGTAAGTGAGGAAAGAGAACAAGACAAACACTACAATGGCTTTTGTGACACACATTTATTTTACTTATTTATTTCTTTATTTGATTTATTGGCTATGTTGGGTCTTTGTTGCTGCACGCGGGCTTTCTCTAGTTGATGCGAGTGGGGGCTACTCTTCATTGTGGTGCGTGGGCTCCTCATTGTAGTGGCTTCTCTTGTTGTGGAGCACAGGCTCTAGGTGTGTGGGCTTCAATAGTTGTGGCACATGGGCTCAACAGTTGTGGCTCACGGGCTCTAGAGCACAGGCTCAATAGTTGTGGTGTGCGGGCTTAGTTGCTCTGCAGCATGTGGAATCTTCCCGGAGCAGGGCTCGAACCCGTGTCCCCTGCATTGGCAGGCAGATTCTTAACCACTGCGCCACCTAGGAAGTCCTACAATGGCTTTTATAATCTAGCCTCAGTCAATTACATTCTGTCATTTCCAAAATATCCTACTGGTAATAAAAATCAGTCACAGTGTTATACGGATCGATCCCTCTGTTTTCAATGAAGGACTCTCTGTTTTCCAAGTGGAGCCACATAAGATGGGATTCTTTCAGCTGAGCAGGAATTGAAAGGCCCCACCTATTCCTACATGACCGAAGACACACACTGGGGAAGTAAGGCACAGAACGTGTAGACTACAAACTAACAGAATTACGTAGGCATAGTGACATGGACATGGCAAAGAGATGACACTTTTCAAAAAATGTAAGAAAGCCACCTGATAGAGTCTCATTTCTCAAAGTGAATGTTTAGGAATAGGAAATGCAAAGAAATTCAAAATACTATAAACCACTGTATAGCTGTGTGCTAATATCAAGGACCTACTAAAAAGGATCAACAGGACTGAGCAATACAAGTATGAGAGGAGTTAAAACTATCTACCTGTTATTTTCTAACTTGTATTATGTCAGATAATTTTATCAAGCTAGAGGTTGAGTTTTATGTAGTAGTCAGGATATTTTGAATGTGTCACGGAAAAACAACAAAAAAATAGATTAAGCACATACAGGTGTTTTTTGGTTTTTCTTTTGTTTGTTTTTTGACTATTGTAATTTGGGGAGACTCCATGAAAGTTCCCTGCTTTAAGGAAAAAAAAAAAAAAAACCTCTCAGGAAACAGGGCCTTGGAGATTGCAATTTAAGACTTCAGGCCATATGTTTGTTATATCTATCTGCCTTTTTCCTCTGTTTGATTCTGCTTCGTTTTGAATACTATTACTCTCGCTTTTCCCTTCTTCAACCCCACTACTGTTTCTTAGAAAATTTTTTCTCAGATTCCCTGTGATTTAGATAATAGGCCAAGTGATACCCACCCCCTTCACACACACACACAAAACCCTCCCCCCAGTGTCAGTTATAATGTTAAACCAACTAGATTTCACCTTGAAAATTTGGAACTGACACACAAAAGTTTCCGTCAATGTCTGTTGAGTATTGGACTGGAAGTCATGAGGCTCCAGGGAGGCCATTTTCAGCCTAAACTGAGAAAAAGCAAAAAAAAGTGTCAGCATACACTGGAAAAGATAATTAAAGAGAAGAATTCTGCTTCGTCTAGTTGTGGTGATTTAACTTGAAGTACACCAATCTTCATGATAAAAACAACTGCAAAAACTGGACAGAATACAAGAGTAATCTGTTTGAAATACTATTGAGCTATTAAAACAGTCAGTGCTTCATGGGTCAACATCTCTAGGAAAAGAGAAATTCATTGAGGTAAACATGACATTTCATACTGCTTTTCGCCTCAACTCATTTGCTGATTCACAAGCAGTGTTGCCTGACACACTAATAAATCAAGCAGGAGTTGACTAAGGGCTACAGAAGCCGAATATAGCCTTCAGGAGTCTCACGGACCCGGGGAGAAAAATTTCGATGTTCAGGGCTAGCAAGGCAGCTCAAGTTTGAGGGCATAATACTTTGAAAAGAAGGGAAGTGCAGAGAAGGAAACCTGGCAGACTGCGCTGCTTTCCCCGGAAGCATTTGTCATTCAAAAATGAAACAGACGGAGAGTCTGGGGAACCAAGCAGAAAACAGTTGCTAAGAGGCTGAAAACCTAAGTATAGTTAACAGTAGTCTCACAGTGCTGGGAGATAAAAATTGGAGCTAAGAGCCTACCAATGTCAAAAGAGCACAGTAAATAGCCCAGGCTTCTGTTGAGACATCTGAACAACAAGATAGATCAGTCCTTAAAAAGGCTAAAATTCAGTCCCAAATCAATTGAGGGTGAGACTGGATGAGGTTGGCCTAGTCCTCCTCTAACATCCTGCAAGAACCTAAATAAAATTCAGTCTTGGAGGAAGGCCACATTTCCAAAGCGTCTCAGCTTTTCTTAAAAAAATCCACCCTTCAATCAAAATATATAAGGCATACTGAGAGATGTGGCTAAGAGGAAAAGCAGACAATACAAAGAGTCGCATTGATGATCTAGACAATGGAGTTATCTGATATGGATTTTAATACAACTGTGACTAATATGCTCAAAAAACAGACAACAAGAAGGAGACTTTCTGCTGAGAAAAGGAATCTACATAAAAAACATCAAGTGAAAATTCTAGATTTGAAAAATGCTGTAATTAATATACTCAATTTCATCCTGGATATGTGCTACTATAATTTAACTTTATATTATCTTACCATCCTATAGTGGTTTCGATTTACATTTACTTTACTGTATTGTGAGAGTATGGAGCAATTGGAGAAGCCATACATTGTTGGCCTGTTCACTTTGGTAATTTGTCTAGTAGTGTCTACTAAACTTGAATATGCTTATAACCTAAGATCAAGGATTTCCACTCCCAAGTATACATCCAACAGGAAAGCACAAATATGTACACCAGAGGCAAGTTAAAATATATGCACAGAAGTACTTTTTTTTTTTCTTTTTCTTTTTTAATTGAAATATAGTTGGAATACAATATATTAATTTCAGGTGTACAACATAATGATTTGACATTTATATACCTTATGAATTGATCACCACGATAAGTCTAGTAACCATCTGTCACCATTCAGAGTTAGAATAGTATTGACTATTTTCCCTGTACTTTATATTACATTCCCATGACTTTTATAACTGGTAGTCTGTACCTCTTAATTTCCTTCACCTATTTCACCCAGAGTCCCATCCCACTCCCCTCTAGCAATTACCAGTTTGTTCTCTGTATCTATGAGTCTGTTTCTGTTGTTTCTTTTTTTTTTTTTTTTTTTTGGTTTGTTTGTTTTGTTTTCTATTTCCACACATAAGTGAAATCACGTGATATTTGTCTTTCCCTGTCTGGCTAATTTCATTTAACATAATACTCTCAAGGTCCATCCATGTTGTCACAAATGTCAAGATTTCTTTTTTTTTTTTTCATGGCTGAACATTTTTTTTATTATATATACAACTTTATCCATTCATCTATAGATGGACACTTTGGTTGCTTCCATATCTTGGCTATTGTAATCAATGTGCAATGAACATAGGGGTACGTGTTTCTTTCTGACTGAGCATTTTCATGTTCTTCAGATAAATACCCAGAAGTGGAATTGCTGGATTGCATGGCAGTTCTGTTTTTAATTTTTGAAGACCCTCCATATTGTTTTCCATAGTAGCTACACCAATTTGTGTCCCCATCAACAGAGCATGAGGGTTCCCCTTCTACCACATCCTCACCAACTCTTGTTCTTTGTTCTTTTTGATAATAGCCATTCTGACAGATGTGAGGTGTTATCTCATTATGGTTTGGATTTGCATTTCCCTAATGATTAGTGATGTTGGGCATCTTTTCACGTGTCTGTTAGCCGTTGGTATGTCTTCTTTGGAAAAATGTCTATTCAGATCCTCTGCCCATTTTTTAATTATGTTGTTTTTTATTTTGATATTGAGTTGTGTAGATTCTTCATATATTTTGAATATTAACCACTTATCAGACATATCATTTGCAAATATTTTCTCACATTCAGTAGGTTGCCTTTTTGTCTTGTTGATGGTGTCCTTTGCAGTGCAAAAGTTTTTACAGTTTGATGTAGTCCCATTTATTTTTTATTTTGTTGCCTAGAAGCACTTTTTGAAAATAGCCAAAAATGAAAAACAAACCACATTTCCAACCACAGTAGAATGAATAAATTGTGGCATATTTACACAAAGGAATACTACATAGCAATGAAAACAAATGAAACTACAAATGAAACATTGTGGATGACTCCCACAAAAATTTTATTGGGTGACAGAGGCCAGGCATAAAAGACTACATATTGCATAGTTCCAGTTATATGAAGTTCAAAAACAGGTAGGACTAATTTATGACGGTAGAAATTCACCTCTGGGGAGGAGAAAGCTAATGAGTAGGAGCGGCAACGGGGTCTTTTGTCTATGGATACTGTTCTAGTTATAAATCTGGGTGATGATTTCACTGATGAGTTCATTTTGTGAAAATTAATTGAACATCAATACATCGATAAATCAATTTATTTAGAAAAGGAAAAGAAGTGAAGAAAGAGGCAAAGCTACAAACCCATGAGAGATCAAAATGAGATCCAGAGGGGATCCTTGGCTTCTGCAGGCTCTCCTGTTCCTGCTTTGGTTTCTCTGAAGCCTAGTTGGCTTTGCCTACATTTGATTCTGTGAGATACTTTTCCAATTATTTCCCTCCCACCCACCCCACCTCTTTTTCTGGTAAGCTACTTAAACAAATGTTAAAAAAAAGTAAAAAAAAATTCCTGATAATAACTTGAAGCCACATACTATTGAAACAGAACTATATTTTTTTAATTCCACCTAATTACTAACAAGATGCTATAAACATTTTCAGTAAGATTCTGACATATAATCCTGAATAACACAATATGTAAGAAACTTTAATGGAAACATAGCATCAAAATGAAATATTTATAGATACTTTTAAGAGCAATTTAATTGCTTTTTAAGAGTAGATTAAAGAAAATTTAACTAAAAATCACTACATTATCTGAGCTTTTCTCATTTAAAGAATGTTTGAATTACTTCAAAATAAGCAAATGTTCCATTGCCCAACCTCTAGAAAGAACCTCTGGAAATTCAGTTCCCAAATAAAGCAGCAATGCTGATTAGAAAACAGGTGAGGTAGAGATGAAAGTGGTTAGACTTCTGTGTTTATGATGCAAGGCAGTTAGCAGCGACATTTGAATAGTTCATCATTCCATTGTTTCTAAGTCAAATGATCAACATTCAACTATATTTGGCCCATAGATCTTCTTGAAATAATTCAATTCCAAAGATACTTTCAAAAGGATCATGTTTAACTTATATGGCTTCAATATAGATGACTTTGTTGGAAACCCCAGTTATTTTGTCTGCACCAGATATACCATGAACTAACTCCAGCAAGAAGCAAAAGTATGTAAATACACAGTTACCTTGAAATTCTTGAACGTCAGGTCTTTTACTTTATAAAAGGATTAGACTGCTGAGTTTTAAGAGGCTTATTTCAGGTTGTTATTAATTTAACATTTCAAAGCATCTATTCACAACATTCCATTTAATTGAATATTAATGTGCAAATGTTTAAGGTGCCTCCGCATAAAACATCTCTATCAATCTTCAAAAATTGCTACAAAGGGAGTTATGAATATTATGCTTAATTTTTCAGATAAAAGTTTTGGTACTTTTTCTAAGGACACGGTGTTTCTAATGAGCAGAACCAGGACTGGAACATAGATTTTTTAATTTCCCTTCTAATAAGGTGTTCTTGTCTGTACATGTTACTGATAGATATTAGGTAGATATTGCACAAATCAATTTAGATACAATCTTTTTATAAGAATAGACATTCTTCTATGTAACCCACATACATTATCACCATTTAAAAAATAAAACAAGATATATATTAATACAAATTCATGTAAATTATTCATATCAACTCCCTCATCATTAGAATTTATAAACTCATGTAAATAAGTAATTTATGTCATGTATATTTCCATCCAGAAAAAGCACAAGTTAATATTTTATATAACAATGGCAAGTGAAGTTTTTAATTGTTTTATTTTGGTCCCAACTGAAATTTCTGTGTGTGTAGAGAATGAAAGGACTCTAGGATACCCCTATACTAAGGGTCATAAAGTGAGGAATATTAGAAAGTGAGATATTCACTTTCTTCTTTTTTGCAAACCACTAGCTCTCTGCACTAAGCTTCTATTTTCAACTGTCAGTTTGTCATTGACCTTACAGGATCCCTGAGTTTTGCCCTTCCCTGCAAAGGAAGCCCTTCCTCCTTCCCTGGTCTACACTGTACCAGGCATATAAGGACAGGGGATAGGGAAAAAGATGTTAAACAGCAACCTCAGTAATAAATTAAAACTCTCCTTTTAATGCAAGGAGCCCAGTTTTGAAACATGTCTTGCTAAGCCTTTTCGCTGGTTGGATTTCCCACCGCTTCTAAGAAGCTTTGCCATCATTAACAGTTTGACACTCTCATGGCTAAACTTGACCTACATTATATTTCACTTATTTGCATCTGTTCCATCTCACTCACTTGATGGTCCAGTGCCTGATGGCACGGTTTTATTTACAATCATTATTATATCTAGCAAAACACCTAACAAAGAAGCTTCAACAAAAGCCCCATCTCAAGGCCTGATGAGCTAGTGTTTGCCTGTCCAGACATTTACTTGCCATCATTACTCACTTTCTCTCAACTCCTTTTCAGGCATCTGGCTCAGTATTTCTCACTGGTCAATTAGAGTGGCTTGAACTCTTACCATTTAATTCTTCCTAACCAAAGATTTTTGTTCTGGTCATTGGGGCTGGGGGTGGATGCTGGCAAGAGAGAAATCACAAATCCAGAAAATTTTAAAGGCTTGGTGTTAACAGGAAATTGTACCTATGCCATATCCAAGTGGATTTTTAACCTCCTAAAATGTGTTTCTCCTTTTCCTAATCACAAAGCCAGTGTAAACTATTTAATTCCGCAATTACAGGATGAAGTACTGAAAACAGCATAGCCTTAGGCAAGAAGTGAGCATCCTCACACGGTATCCTCATTAGTGAGGATAAATGTGCCATCTCTGGGCAACCCATTATGTATCCTTTATTTGTGTATTAATTAAAAAGAAAGCTTGGTGGTAGCATGAATCTATATGACAGAAAACCATACAATTCTTTAACTTCAAAAAAATAGTGTTAAAAAAGCAGTTTCAGGGTCTAATTAAAAAGGCCTATATTTTAGTACTACACTACACTGCACATATGTTCACAGCTCTCAGTCTCCCATGCTGCCTCTGAAACACACTTTGTTTCATTCTGGGAACATTACTGCTGTTAAAACACTGGTTTTTGGATGCGAATTGGAGAGCAGAGGGAGGAAGGGAGGTTTTTCAAGAAGAGGAGGGATTTCCATTGTTTCCAGGAAACTGCTAAAATATGTGTATGTATGTGTGTATTTTCTGAGCATTTCTCACACGTTTTCAAGACTCTACTTCCCACCTCTGATTTTTTTCTCCATTTTCTGCCTAGCCTGTTCGTTGCTAATGTAAACAGATGGGATTTCCTGAATGTGAGGGAACATGATTAGAAAGTGACTCCACAAGAAAAATGGAGGACTTCTTTGCAAATGGAAGATAAAAGCATTCTTAAACTCATTTCAGAAAGCAAAGGCATAACTTTTCACTATAATTATTTTTTTCAAATGGGAATTGATTCAAATGTAAAACTTGGCAATGTTTTATTCTCACAATGATGCATAAAAAAGTTGATTGACCTGTATGCTTAAAAGAGGCTTTGAGATTGTTTTCCTCGGGACAATTAGAAATGGGCTGAAATGTGTTAGAGACAGAACATACTAAAGTTACATTGCGATAGATGGGAAGACTCCCAGAATATTGGCTATTGCCCACTGATTCTTGTATGCTTTCAGCTCCTCATTGTGAATTTAGAAAAGTTTTTTTTTTTTTTTTTAATTTTTATGTGGTGGATAGCTGGGCTTTGAGATATGCATGATCAGAGAGATAAAGGACACAGAGGGCTCCCCTCTTACACTTTTTGTACAAGAAACATTTCAAAAATAAGATAAAGTGTGAAGTATTACTCCCTTATTCTTCCCAGACCCATTACTTGCTTTCATCAGCACAGGCAATTTTGATTGTGTCAGGATATGAACCATTTTGACAAATGGTAGCTAAGTGCTTTTTAGGTTTAAATATTTAAATAAATGAATGGAAATCAGGAAGAAAGCATATTTTCCAAGTGGATAAAATCATTTAAAAAAAAAATGTTGAACTTCTCAGAGCTACAGTCTAATCTGTACAACTTAAGCATTTTCAAATTTACGGCATCTTTTGTGCCAAATCATCCTGTTTTAATGTTAAGCTTGTAAAGGTAATTAAAAATTTATCAGTGGGAGAATTGAGAGGAGAGGATTCAAGATGGTGGCAAAGAAAGATCCGGAAGTCACCTACTCTCATGGACACAACAAATCTACAAGTATATATGGAATAATTCCCTCCGAAAGGGACCTGAAAATTGGGTGAGCAGAGTCTTCACAACAAACGGCAAAAGAACAGAATCAAGACCAGTTGCAGAAATGTGGCTATGGTCATACCAAGGAGAAAACCACACCCCAGTCCCAGTAATCCACAACCAGAAAGTATTACAAGGTATGATTACTTTCCCTGAGGAGTAACATATTTGAGTTTCACATTAGTTACTCTAACACTTGGATCCTACACAGGAGAGGGACCTCCCCACCTCCAAAAAAAAAAAATCTGGCTTTAGAAAACCATGAGAAATATGTCCAGGAAAACTACAGAACTATGGGGAATGGATTATTCCCTCTTAAAAGGATCTTGCACAGATTCACTTGACCAAAAAATCAACAAAAAAAGCCCCCCAGATTGAAAAGCATATGGACCATATATGACAGGGACCCACTTACTAATCTTGAAGCATCTGCTGGAGAGGCAGGAAGCAGTTGAGATGATCCCTGGGGACTGAGATACTAGCAGAAGCCCTCTTTGTGATCTCAGGCTACTTTGCTAAAAACTGGTGAGTGCCATTTTGGAAACCATCATCTAACCTGTTAGCACCAGTAGGTGAGCCCCACCAAGAGCACTACCCACTCCGGCACTTCAGCCAGGCCTCATAGCCAGCCGAGTGATAACCCTGCTCACCAGTGTCTAGCAATGGTCTGATGACAAGAAGGCACATGCAACCCACATAAAGGACACCTTGGCCAGGCAGGATTGTGCTTCTGAGCCCCATAGGGCATCTCCTACACAAAGTCACTTCATTAAGACTGAGAGAGGTAGCTGATTTACCTAATATAGAGAAACAAACACAGAAAGAGGTAAAATGAGGAACAGAGGAATATGTTTAAAGCAAAAGAAGAAGACAAAACCTCAGAAAAAGAATTAAACAAAAGAGAGATAAGCAATCTACCTGATAAAGAGTTCAAAGTAAAGGTCATAAAGATGGATGAACACAGTAAGAATTTCAACAAAGAGATAGAAAATATAAGAAAATACCCAACAGATATAACTAAACTGAAAAATACACTAGAGAGATTCAACAAAGAAAATATAAGAAAATACCCAACAGATATAACTAAACTGAAAAATACACTAGAGCAGTTCAACAACAGATTGAATGAGGTAGAAGAATGAATCAGCAGGCTGGAAGACAAAGCAATAGAACTCACACAGATAGTGCAGCAAAAGGAAAAAAGAATTTTAGAAAGTAAAGATAGCTTAAGGAACCTTTGGGACAATATCAAACAGAATAACACTAGCATTATAGTGGTCCCAGAAGGAAAAGAAAGAGAAAGGGCTAGAAAAAGTATTTGAAGAAATAGTGGCTGAAAACTTCCCTAATCTGGAGAAGGAAATCGACATTCAGCTCCAGGAAGCCCAGAAAGTTCCAAATAAGATGAACCCAAAGAGAAAAACACCAAGACATATTATAATTAAAATGGTGAAAGTTAAGGACAAAGAAAGGATCCTAAAAGCAGCAGGAGAGAAGCAACTTGTCATGTGCAAGGGAAACCCAATAAGGCCAACAGTAGATTTTTCAGGAAAAACTTTAGAGGCCAGAAGAGAGTGGTATGACCTATTCAAAGCACTGAAAGGAAAAAACCTTCCAACCTAAGAATTATTTATCCAACAAGGTTATCATTCAGAACTGAAGGAGATACTTAGAATACCCCAGATAAGCAAAAGCTCAAGGAGTTCAGCACCAATAAAATGGCCCTACAAGAAATGTTAAAGGGACTTCTTTACACTGAAAAGAAATGGTACTAATTAATAATAAGAAAATATATGAAAGTAAGAAACCCACTGGAAAAGTAAATATATAATAAAGGTAGTGGTTCAATTACTTATAAATCAACAATGAAGTTTAAAAGACAAAAGTAGTAAAATTAAATAAAACCATGATAAAACTAAAAATGTAGAATGTGCTGTCAAAAGTATGAAATGTGGCATAGGGGAGTAAAATGATAAAGCTTTGGGATGTGGTAAAATTCAAGTTGCTACCAACTTAAAACACACTGCTGTTTACATATGGTGTTATATGCACACCTCACACTAACCACACACACGCACACACACACAAAAAAAAACCCCAAAAAACAACTTGTACCAAATACAGGAAAGAAAATAAGAAAGAAATTTTAACACAACACCAAAGAACACCACCAAAACACAAAGAAAGAAAGAGAGAAAGAAACATAGAAGAACCACTAGAACAGCCAGAAAACAATTAATGAAATGGCAGTAAGTACATTCCTATCAATAATTATCTTACATGGAAATGGACTAAATTATCCAATCAAAAGACATGGAGTGGCTGAATGGATTAAAAAAACAAACCCATTTGTATGCTGCCTACAAAAGCCTCATTTCAGAAGTAAGAAGACACACAGAATGAAAGTGAAGAGATTTTAAAACAAAGCCTGTAATAAATGACAAAGGACATTACATAATGATAAAGAGACCAATCCAACAAGAAGATAAAACATTTATAAATGTATATGCACCCAACATAGGAGCACCAATATATATTATATAAAGCAAATATTAATGAACTTAAAGAGAAAAATTTCCAATACAATAATAGTAGGAGACTTTAACACCCCACTTACATCAATGGATAGATAATCCAGACAAAATTAATAAGTAGACACTGGACTTAAGAAACACATTAGTTCAGATGTACATTCCATATATATGTATGGAACATTGCATCCAAATGCAGCAGAATATACATTCTTCTCAAGTGCACATGGAACATTCTCTAGGATAGATTACGTGTAAGTCACAAAACAACTCTCGATAAGATCAAAAACACTAAAATCACATCAAGCACTTCTAACCATAATGGTATGAAACTAGAAATAGATATGAAAAATATGGAAAAAACACAAAAACATGAAGAATAAACAATATGCTACTGAATAACCAATGGGTCATCAAAGAAATCAAAGGAGAAATCAAATACCTAGACACAAATGAAAACAAATGAGAAATACAACATACCAAAATCTGTGGGATACAGCAAAAGCACATCAGAGAAGGAAGTTCATAGCAACACAGGCCTACATCAAGAAACAAGAAAAATTCCAAATAAACATTCAAATTTTACACTTAAAGATACCAAAAGCCCAAAACTGGTAGAAGGAAGGAAGACAAGTGAAATAGAGACTTAAAAATAGTAGAGAAGATCAATAAAACTAAGAACTGGTTCTTTGAAAAGATAAACAAAGTTGACAAGCTATTAGCTAGACTAACCAAGGAAAAAAAAGAGAGAGAGCTCAAATATATAAAGTCAGAAATGAAAGAGAAGATGTTACAACTAATTCTACAGAAAAACAAAGGATCAAAAGAGACTACTATGAACAATTATACACCAATGAACTGGACAATCTAGAACAAATGGATAAGTCTCTAGAACCATAAATCTTCTAACACTGAATCATGAAGAAACAGAAAATCTAAATAGATCAATTACTAATAAGGTGATTGAAACAGTAATCAAAAATTCCCTACTAACAAAAGCTCAGGAACTAATAGCTTCACTGGCAAATTCTATAAGACATTTAAAGAAAATTCAATACTTATCCTTCTCAAACTCTTTCAAAAAATTAAAGAGAAGGGATACCTTCCAAACACATTTTACAAAGCCAGTCTTACCCTGATAGGAAAAAGAGACAAGAACACTAAAAATAAGAAAATTACAGGCCAATATCCTTGATGGACATAGTTGAAAAATCCTCAACAAAATATTAGCAATCCAAATCCAAAATACATTAAAAAGGTTATACACCAATATAAAGTGGAATTTATTCCAGGGATGCAAGAATGGTTCAACATCTGCAAATCATTCACTGTGATACATCACATTAACAAAATGAAGGATAAAAATTATATGATAATATCAACAGATGCAGAAAAATCATCTGACAAAATTCAATATTCATCTATAAAAAACTTCTCAACAAAGTGGGTATAGAGGGAACATACCTCAACATAATACAGGCCATATATCACAAAGCCATAGCTAACATACTCAGTGGTGAAAAGCTGAAAACTTTTCCTCTAAGATCAGGAACAAGACAAGGATGTCCATTCTTGCCACTGTTATTTAACATAGTGGAAGTCCTAGCCACAGCAATTAGGTAAGGAAAAGAAATAAAAGGCATCTATGTTGGAAAGGAAGAAGTAAAACTGCCACTATTTGCAGATAGAAAACCCTAAAGATTTCACCAAAAAAACTCTTAGAGCTAATAAATAAATTCAGTAAAGTCACAGGATACAAAACCAATACATAGAAATCTGTGGCATTTATATACACTAATAACAAACAATCAGAAAGAGATAATAATAAAACAATCACATTACAAGTACATCAAAAATAATAAAATACCTAGGAATAAATTTAACCAAGGAGGTGAAAGACACGTACACTGAAAACTATAAGATACTAAAGAAAGAAATTGAAGAAAATACGAAAAAAAAAGGAAAGATTTTACATGCTCATGGATTAGAAGAATTAATAGTATTAAAATGTCCATACTATAAAAAACATCTACAGATTTGATACAATCCCTATCAAAATGCCAATGGCATATTTCACAGAACTAGAGAACTAAAACAAATAATTCTACTTTTTTTTTTTTTTTTTTTTGGCCACGTTGCTTGGCGTGTGGGATCCTAGTTCCACAACCAGGGATCGAACCCATGCCCCCTGCATTAGAAGCATGGACCACCAGGGAAGTCCCAATAATTCTAAAATTTGTATGGAACTACAAAAGACCCTGAATAGACAAGTGATCTTGAGAAAGAAGACCGAAGCTGGAAATACCATGCTTCATAATGTCAAACTATACTATAAAGCTATAGGAATCAAAATAATATGGTATTGGCACAAAAAATAGACACACAGATTAATGGAACAGAATTGAGAGCCCGGAAATAAACCTCCATATATATGGACAATTAATTTATGACAAGGGAGCAAAGACCATACAATGGAGAAAAGACACTCTTTCAAAAAATACTGCTTGAAAAAGTGGACAGCCACATGTATTATAAAAGAATGAAACCAGACCACTATCTTACACCATACATAAAAATTAACCCACAATGGATTAAAGACTTGAATGTAAGACCCAAAACCATGATATTCCTAGAAGAAAACATGGTAACCTCACTGACATCAGTATTAGAGATGTTTTTGTGGATCTGACTCCAAAAACAAGGGAAACAAAAACAAAAATAAACAAATGGGACTACATAAAACTAAAAAAGCTTCTGCACAGTAAAGGAAACCATCATCAGGAGGAAAAGGCAACCTACTGAATGGGAAAAGATATTTGTAAATCATATATTCGATAAGGGGTAATATCCAAAATATATGAAGAACTCATATAACTAACAACAAAAAACCAACAACTCAATTAAAAAATGGGCAGAGGATCTAAATAGACATCTTTCCATACAGATGGCCAAAAGGCACATGAAAGATACTCAGTATTACTAATTATCAGGGAAATGCAAACCACAATAAGATATCACCTCTTACCAGTCTATTATGGAAAAGACAAGGAATAACAAATATTGAAGAGGATGTGGAGAAAAGGGAATCCTCACAGACTGTTGAGACTGTAAATTGGTGAGCCACAATGAAAAGCAGTGCGGAGATTCCTCAAAAAACAAACAAACAAAAAAAACAACCCAGAATTACCATATGATCCACCTATTCCACTTCTGGATATTTATCTGAAAAATGTGATAACACTAATTTGAAAAGATATATGCATCCCTTTGTTCATTGCAGCGTTATTTACAATCATCAAGATATGGAAACAACCTAAAGTGTTCATCGATGGATGAATGGAAGAAGATGCAGTGTATGTATACAATGAAATACTACTCAGACATAAAAAAAGAATGAAATTCTGCCATTTTTGACAACATGGATGGAACTTGAGGGTATTGTGCTAAATGAAATAAGTCAATTGGAGAAAGACAAAAAGCATATGATTTCATTCATATGGAATCTGGAAACAAGAACAACAATAAACAAAAAATAAAAACAAACTCAAAGATACAGAAAACCAATTAGCGGTTACCAGAGGGGAAGGGGGTTGCGGGGTGGGTGAAATGAGTGAAGGGTGCCAACTGTATGGTTACGGATAATAGCTAGAACTGTGAAGGTGATCACTCTGTAATGTGTAAAGATGTTGAACTATAATGCTATACACCTGTAACTTACACAAAAATAATTTTAAAAAATTTCATCAATAAAGAAATATTGGTTTGTATCCATGACCTCACATTTAGGAAGGGAATGGTCCACTCCTCCCATTTTGATTCTATCTACAATAGAATAGAAGTGAAGCTGGCATTGCTAGTCATCTTTGAGGTCCAAAATTTCTAAGAATCAGCTTAACTGCCAGTCTACACATGCCTCAAGATTTTAGCCCATAAAAGAGGCATTTACAATTATGTGGTGCAATTTTTGAAGGCTATTCTTCATGACGTTTAACCTATATTCCTGGTATCTTCAGTACAATATTTCTTTCAGACTATTATATATGAGTCAGCAAATATAATTTAGGTGCTGGGATATTAAATTCAAAAATAAATATAAGACTAAAAGGAAAGAGATTCTTTTCCCTCACAAAATTATAGCTATTAGCGATCCTTAACCATACTCAGCCTCACCTCTCGTACCCATCCTCCAACCCCTTCTGCCTAGGGTGTTTTAATTTGATCTTTGTTGTGCATGATGCTGAGAAGATAAAGCTCTCTGGCGACAGCGATAATCAATATAAAAGAAAGAAAGCAAACCTGAAACTAGAGTAGGTCTTTATTGTCCCTGCACCTGTGCAAAGAAAAGAAACACAGTTCAGACTACACTATTAATCCTTCATATTTTCCTTTCTTTACAACCCACCCTCATTCCCCTTCCAGAATTTTTTGTAAGAAAAACACCCATGTCTTTGCAGGTACTGTTTTTAGATAAGCTGTTTTTAATCATAGTTATTAAAAAGAATTTTCCCTCCAGAGAAATAATTTGCTGACTTTGAGTAGTCACACTGGGTCCACTTAAATGGAGCCTTCCTATGATTCACAAGATCGCAATTCAAAAAAAAAAAAAAAAAAAATGCTTGCTACCGACTGTATATTATAAAGTAAAAGCTAATAACATGACCCTCTTCATTTCAAAGGCAGGCCTTGTCATTCTGGAAAAATAATACTTGGTAAGAAGTGAAACACTGCCAAACGAAAAAGCATGAAAATAATTATTGTCATTTTACCATTTATTTTTACTCCTAAAGACTCTCTGACGCAACAGGCAGGCCTGATTTGCTTTTGTATCTATTACCATTTAAGTATGGGGAAGGACTAAACTCAGCCACACTGTCTGTTCTTTTCCTTTCAAAAGCCGTTTTATTGCCATCGTAATCATTGATAGCGACCCTCTCTCCCATCTGTTGATTTTTTTTTTCCTTTGCTGAAACAGTGCTTAGTTTTCAAAAATACTGATCTCAAAACCATTAACCTAGAAAGAACCAGGCCTTCATCCACTCCATTTATGGGATGTTAAAGCAGTCTCAAGGGTTTGCTAAAATAAACTAACGGGCTGTAGAGGAAAGGAACACACCATCTGGCCAAGCCAGTGAGGCTGAGAATATATAGTTTAGGTAATCACTTTAGGTGAATCTACTACAACATTTGGAAATGACAGAAAGTTTGGACTTTTTTCTTTACCCTCTGAATCTTCTTATAGTCTGAACAATGAAATACTGAGCTGAAAGAAGGAGGAATCCAGGGCTAATGTAAATAAATGAGATGTGAGTGATGTGCCTGGTGATAAGACATCAGTGATTTACAATTTCTATAGACCTCTACTGCTCACTGAAGATGGAAATTTTCTTGGTTCATGACAGACTTGTCAAAAGAATTGTGTGTAAATACATTTTCATATATTGAATTACTTAGTACACTAAGGAATCCAGGAGTGTAAAAGGAGACTGTGTAGAAACCTATTTATTCCCCAATAATTTATATTTTGTAAGCATGGATGCCTTAGTCTCTCAGATTTCTTCAAGAAGAAACTTGCCCTGACTGAGACCTAGGTTTCATCAATTAAGAAATACTTCTTGAGGCAAAACAGATATAAATGGCCACTTCATTTCCATTTTTCAGAATCAGGATATATTCCTATTCACACTGTCCACATTTTCTCATCTCCCAGCTACTTAGCAACCCACTCTGACTGGATTCTACCGCTGTCATTCCACTGTAAGAATAGCTTCCTTTTTGCCAAATACAAATTCACACATTTTCACACTGTATTATTTAACTTCTCTGGATCATCCAATGTAATTGTCTTCTCCTTCTTATACCATTATCTCATCCTTGCTCTCAGGGCAGCACACCCACTTGTTCCTCTGCACCAGCTTTGTCAGGTCTTTTTCCTCTTTTCTATCCCTAAATACCTGAATTCATAGGACTCAGGTTTGGGACCCTCTTTTTTCAGACGACACTAGAAACCATTACTATGCTAGACTGAAGCAGTTAAGTAAAAGCCTGGTAATTCTGAATTTAAAAGAAAAATATCAGTATGGATGTGTGATATGTCTCCCAGCTGTATCCAAAATGAGCAAGCCAATGACGAGTACCCAGATTGTGTTCTTGAAATACCATTTTCAACTCAAAGGAACTCGAGTTCCTGAGAGAAATGGTTGATTCCAAGTATAATGTAGGGAAGGTGTCCACATTACCCAGAAACAAAACTGAAGAGGCTTTTTGCAACATTACATGAAGTCATGGATCTGGGCAATGATCATCAGTGGGTGCTAACATCAGACAAAGCAAGACAACCAGACACTCTATGCCTCGTGATGAAAGCACATGCCACCACCAGTGAAATACTGTTGACAAAAAAAGTCATATCTGGTCAAGTAAAAAAACTATAGCTCTAACTACTAATTTACAAGAAATAAAGGAGAAAGAGAGACTAATGGGGGAAATGACAACATGGGGATGCAACCCAGAAAATACAGATTGTGAGAATCTCTATGAGAATATAACTTCAGCTTATCAACACAAAAATTGCAAGTGAAAAAAAGATGGAGAGAAAAGAAAAAGAAACATAAAGACAAACATATGGACACCAAGTGGGGAAAGCAGGGAGGGTTGGGGGGGAATGAATTGGGAGATTGGGACACCAAATTGTACACTCTAAATATATGCAGTTTATTGTATGTTAACTGTATCTCAATAAAAGTTCTTAAAAAAAACATAAAGAAAAATAAACAAATTATCATGTATAAACCTTATTCAGATCTTGATTTAAAAAATCTGCAACAAATAATTTATGGATGGTCAAGGAAACTGGAACACGGATCAAATATATGATAACAGAAAGAAACTAATGCTATTTTAGTTGTGGTAATGATATTGTGATTCTACTTCTATTAAGACTCCTCAGTTTTAGAAATCCATACTGAACAATTAATGATGGAAATTATATTCTGCCTGAGATTTGCTTCAAAATAATCCAGTAGTGTTGCTGGTGCTGGTGGAAGGAGAGGAGCAGGGAATGGATGAATGCAGTTGAAAAGAGACTGTCCATGAGTTGATGGTTGTTGAAGATGGGTGAAGGGCCCATGCAGATTTATTGTTCTAGTCTCTACTTCTGTGTAGGTTTCAATTCATAATAAACAAGTTTTTAAAAATCCACTTGCTGATGTTGACTGATCTAGATTTGTCCTGCCTCTCCTCTGCACATGGAGCTACATATCGCTATACCATGACATCTAAGTATAGTCAGTTTGTAGGCATCTCAGACTTAATGTATACGAAATGCAACTCAAATTCCACGAGTCCCACTAAAATAATAATAACAAGAGCAATAAAACCTGTTTCCTACTGATTTTTCCCATCTCAGTAATTTTTGCAGCATACACCCAATTCCTCAACCTGGAAACCTGAGTGTTGGTCTTGAGTCTTCCCTCTTCCAAGCCTCTTCAACCAGTCTATTCCCATGACTTGTTGGCTCTACCTCCAACAGCTATTAAAACAAATTCAAATTGATCTCCTCTGCCCCCTTCACAATCTAGGCAACCATCATCTCTCACATTGACTCCTGCCACAATCTATTAATTTATCTTTCTTATTTTATACTTGCCCTAAATATAATTTTTCAGACTAACATAATGATGTTTTAAAAATATGAATTGGATCATGCTTAAAATTTTTTAATGGCCTTCCATCCCATTTAAGTAAAATATAAAGCTATCCTATTCTATAAGATCATGCTTACCTTTCAAGGCCATCTTATATTTCACTCACCAGCAGGTCAATAAATTCCAGGCATGTGAACTTGAACACTCCAGGTTCTCTCATATCTGGTAGCTTTTAGTCATATACTGTTTCCAGTACTAAGAATGTTATTCCTATATGCCATCCATTCTGGGATTTTCCATTTACAAGAGTCTAAAATCTCTTATTCTTTATCCTTTATTTTCCATTAGAGCACATATTCCATTTACTTCATTGTAGTTATCCCAAATTATAATTTTGTATTTATTAGCGTATATTTTAATAACCTGTATCCCTCACTACACTATGAGTTCCGTAAGAGAATCCAATATCAATTTAGTGTATCAATGATGAGCACTGTCTAGCATATAGTAGATACTCAATAAATACTTGTTTTAAAAAATTGAAAGATGGATACATTGAACTTGATGCTTGTGTTCCAAGTTTCAGAAAGTAGACCATTTGGAAAAGCACGTATTCAAGTATTAATGTCCAATTTAAATGTGATGAGCATTGTAAAGAAAAATCTAATTGGCACATGACATTATCTAACACTTACAGTAATTCACATTTCAATTTAATGATTAAGTTAGGGTATGCTCAGATTGAATCTGAAATCATATTTCCCATGTACAGTTCAAAGCTCTCATCCACACCTCAAGGAAATCTTTATCAGAGAAGAGAAACCAAATGTATTATTTGAAGCTAAGCTTAACGATTTTCTATTTTTCAAATTGTGTGTAAAAATGCCACAGGGCAAATGGAAAATGTTTATTTCCTCACCTTAAATCACACAGCTCTACATTATTTAAGTACATACTCTAGGTGTAATTTCATCTATATTCTGAAATAAGATTTATACATATTCACCATAAGAAGCATAGTTCTGAGAATATAAACACAGTAGAAAGCAGTATTTGTGATAACAATGGTTGTCTTAGTTCCTCCTGTGGCATAAAGCTGTAAGCAGTAAGAGTGTCTCAGAGGCATCTGAAGTTCCCCCACACAGGCCACACGAAGCTGGGATGCATACGATAAGGAAAAACTGGTGCGTGGAGGGGTAGAATTTAGCGACAGTCTTGGGGTAGCTCTATCTCAGACATTTGTATTGGGGGACGATAGAAAAAGAGGGGAAAACTGTAGTTAATCTTTAGGGTTTAAATTCCAAGTATAACGCTTATAGTTGTAGCACATTGGTCTGGAATGTGCACAGACCATATTCCAGACCAATCAAATCAGGTTCTCTGGAGGTGGAACCCAGGAGTGAAAAATTTCTTAAACTACCAGCTGATTCTAAAGTGAGGGCAGCCAAGAAACATTATTCCAGGGTCTTCTCAGATATAGCAGAGCACAAGCAAGAGGATTATAAAATGCACACACACACACAGACATTTGAACATGCAGTTATACATTGGGAATATACTCATATGGCCAGATGCACAACTGCATTAGCTGATTGTTTGGTCGTAATGTACCAGAAGTCCTCAAGACTTCTTAAAGAGTTCATTCTTATGTCCCTCAACATACCTCTATAAGTAAATGGGAGAAAAGTAGAACAAGTTGTACTAAAAGCTTTTAAACATGCATGGGTATTTATGTTCCCAAATTTAAACAGCCAAGCACATAGATACATTGATACATAAATCCAAGGTATCACTCCAAGCAAGAGGTAAAACTCCTTTCTTTGAAGCTTCTTTACATCTCCTTCCCTGTGGCCTCTGGAGTTCTTAGACTCAGTTACACAGCTGATAGGGGATAGGAAAGGGAGCCTGAGCTTCGTATTCTACCACGTAGCAAGAGAAGGAAGAATAACCACCCGGTGGTTTAGCCTCAACGTGGCATGATTTCAGGACAATAAGAACCTCAAGTCCTAACAAAATTCATCCCCTTTAGCCTCCCTATATGTCCTTGGTTTTATTTGTGCCAGATCTGAAAAGCAAAAGAGTATGAAGGGTAAAAGCCCACTACCCTCAGATATGTAATGGTATATTTAAATTCTGCCCTTTTCACTAGTTTGTGATTACATGAAAGGAAGGCTATATTATTTGGTTCACTCCTGGACCCTGAGGTCATGAAAGACATTGGCAGATACTAGGTCCTCCAACAAATAATTGCTGAATGAATGGATGAAGAAATGATAGAGAATGATTGGGCTTCACCTAAAAAAAGGATGTACCATATTAGAGACTACTCGTAAACCATGTGATAATTAAAACAAAATATATGCTGTTAAAACTGTGCATTGACACATAAATCACATTTTTCAACTTTCTTGATCTATACTATCAATTTGATGATCTTTTGATAAAAATCCAATTTTTACTATAATTTCAGCACATATTTAAAATATTTGGTTAATTTTTGTTTCTGGTAAAATAAACATGCCTCAGATTCTCTATTTTTTGTCTACTATTTATGAAAAAACATTTACTAATTCATTTGTGTGGCCATTTTTTACTATCTTCTTTTATCTAAATTTGTATTGCATGCTCCTTTGGTCTTCCAGTCACACACTGTACTTTTAAATATTACTGTGTGGTTGAATTAGACAAAGAAACTAAGGTTAAATACATTATGAAACGTTAAGTGAGGAAATACGCAGTAGTCAATTATGTTAACTTTTGGCTATATAATAACATAGAAAGATGTTCGTTACTTAGTGTAAAATGACAAAAGCAAATTAAAGAGCAGCATACAAAGTATGATATCATTTCTATAAACAAATATAAGCTATAGCAAAATAAATGACTATAAAAATATACATCAAAATTCTACAAGTAAGATAATTTTTTAATTTTCATTTTTTAATCACTCTTCCCTATAAGGAGGCTATGTTACTTTTTAATAACAAAGGGAAAAAATAAACTATTATTTTAAAATGTGTTGCTGGTACCATAGCTCATTCTACCATGCTATAAGAAACAGAATGCCAAAAATCAGTCATTTGAAATAAACTAATAACATACCTATATGACATCAGGCAGTTAGAATATCAGATAAAGGGAAGTTCTAAAAATAACTGTATTGAAAATGAAGCTTGCTCTGCAATCCATTGGACAATACTTAATTATGTGTCCAATGAAAATGCAGATAAAAAATCAAAGGGAAAAGAAAAAAGAATTCATTTGCTAAAATATGAACAGATTTTTCCCCTATAGACATTTCTGGATGCAAATAATTAGGTGGCTTCTCTTAGGATAAGTAGACTGAAGAACTCTTGACTTTGAAGAAGACATATAAAAATAATCAGGTTAGAAAGTTACAAAATCTCTACTGCTGGAAATATTTTCACACGGAAAAAATATTAATTAAAAAATCCCACATGTTTTTAGGAAAGGTGGGTAGAATGACCAAAAACAAAACAAAACAAAACAAAAAGGCAAAAAACACCACTTTCTGTCAGTCAGTATTTTCTGTATAGGAAAAATACCTCTTGAAACATTCATGAAACACTTTTTACCCAATCAATTGAAAGAAATTATAATAAATGTTTTAGAACAGGAATTTTTTCAAAACACATCTTTACTCCACAGAATGAGGATTGACAACTTGCAATGTAAGATTCCAAAGTTAACACTCACTGATCTTCTTGGTCTGGCTACTGCCACCATGTTTCCTCACTCAAGCAGACCACAAGCCGCCTACTATGCTCTCAACTGGTGCAATCACTGAGTTGCAGTAATTCCTCATAGCCAAACTCCTGGGAATCATGAATCATTATTTTCTTAACATTCCTGTGCCTGATTCACAAGGAAGAACAAAGCCCTTGATATACTTCTCTGGAAAAATGGCCATCTCCTGACAACGATACTTTTCCTTTATAGCACCTGCCACAATTACTTTACATAAATGTATGTAATAATTGATGCAATGTCTCTCCCTCTAGATATACACTGCACGAAGGTAAGTGCTGTGCTCAATACTGCTTGCTATTATATACCAGTGTCTTGTAGAGTGCTTAATTTATAGTAGTTACTGCATTAGTGTTTGTTGAATAAGCAGATGAATGAACTATTCTGAATGAAGAAGGGGAATATTGTGGTCCCACAAGCAATGGTGCCACGGTAGATTACATTTATGATATTTGTACCTGTCATGAAAGAAGGAATGTCCAGAGAAACTCACGTTTTTGATAGAACCGTCTGGATAGTGAATCATTTTATCATACAAGACAAATTATGGTAACATTATGGGAGGGGTCTAAATAAAAGGCATTAGGGCTTTGAAGTGGGTGAGGATGAGGAAAGGCACCTATGGTGAAACATCCTAAATTTTATAAATGAGCTAATAGGCTATAAGTTATCAATTAAACACAGCAAAGGGACAATTTATTAAAGACTATTTCATAAAGACATCAGAGCAATACGACATGGTCAGTAATCAGGTCAAAGGATACTGGACTAATTCATAAATCTTACTTCATTAAGAGCTTCTGTGTAAGAAAAGACACCATTAACGAAGTGAAAAGCCAATATAAAAAAATGGGAAAACATATTTGCAGTACGTGTAATTGACAAATGACTCATATCCAGAACACATAAATAACTCCTACTAATCAATATGAAAAAAGGCAGTAAAGAAATTAAAGAGTGGACAAGGAGACCCAAACAGATATTCGTTCGCACACACAAATAGATCTCCCCATGGTCAATAAACATTAGCTATCTGGGGAATGCATCCATTAGGATGGATACAGTTTAAAAGACTGACAGTGCCAGGTATTGACAAGAATGTGGAGCAATTTGCATTGTCATAAATGTTTTTTAGAATCTTATCTAAACTTATGCATATCCCATGACTCAACTCTATGGTATATACCCAACAAAAAGAAGTACGTATATACAATGAAAATATGCACAATAAGCTTCAGAGTAGCGTTATTCGTATTATCGTCCAACTGAAAACAGCCCAAATGTCCATCAACAGAATGGATAAATAAATTGTGGTATAGTTATACAGTGGAATACTATGCAAACGAAGAAGCTTCTGCTACATGTAACAATACTGAGAAACTTCACAAACATAACCCAGAGCACAGACGCTAAACACAGAGCACACCCTAAATGATTTCATTTATACAAAGCTGAGAAACAGTTGAAGCTAATCTCTGTGTTAGAAATTAGGATGGCTGTTACCTGCACGGGGATAGTGCTCAGAGGGCGGGGTAATACAGAGCTTCTGGTATAATACTGAATTTTTTTTTTTTTTGATCTGAGTGATGGTTGCACAAGAATGTTCACTTTACGAAAATCTCTTGTGCTGTATACTCATAATTCTGCAGCTTTCTTTGAGCTTCCTATAGTTCATTAAAAAGTTTATATAAACAATAAAATGCTGGACTCTATCAAGGATGTCATAAAGTAGTATTTCTCCAGGTAGGTTCCCTGGGTAGCCTTCAAGAAAAATATATGGACAAACAAGCTGGGAAAATCATCTTACTAAATCTCCCATTTGCACAGCTTTTTCACACCAAGTTGATCACAGATTCTTAATGACAACTGTTTACATTGCTCAGAGCTATTGTTCTCTGGAATACCTTAGGAAAATATTTTAAGCTGAAAGAGTTTCCTGCAGAAGCAGGGAGGTCGTGCTGACCTCCTCCCCTACTCCCTGCTCTTTCCTGAAGCAGGTTATAAAGTCTTCATGTAAAAGGTGCCCTCTCCATACCCAGAGGGAATGAGTATTCTTATCTCCAAAGGACACCAAGAAGAATCCTAACAGGCAAGCTTTGCTAAGCGTCCCCCAGTTTATACACTTACCTCATACTCCTTAACCTGTCATATTCCTCCTCGACTGTCCACACTTCCTCAAACCTAGGATAAAAACACACAGGCCTGTTTCCTTGGGTCTTCACTTCCTTATAAAAGCTCCTGTGCCACACAAAACTTACATTAAATAAATCTGTGTACTTTTCTCCCATTAATCTGTCTTTGTCAGTTTACTTTTCAGACCCAGCCAGAGACCCTAAGAAGGTTGAGGAAAACTTTTTCCTCCCCTACAGAGCCTAGTTACTGATATACATTCTGTTGTCCTAACAAAAGTTTACAACAGAAATGCAAAAGGTCAGAGAAGAACAAAAGATTATACAGTAAAAGAAAACTTATGTTTTTAGCACCTTAGGGATACATTTCTCTAAGATTAATGAGTGTTCATTATTTTTACAGCTAGACCTCTCAGCACCAAAGAATTTGGCTTTTAGTATACAAATGCATATTTTTACCCACCAGAAGTTTAGACTCAAAAGCAAGAAAAGGTTGCATTAAATTGTTGAAAAGGTAAGGAATGTGCATGGGTACCCTAAATCTATGATGACGATGCCCATGTGGCCTCTCTCAGATCAAAAGCAGCACACACAATAGGGTCTTTGTTACCATGATGACATGAGTTTATTTTAAGGAAACACCCTGAAGTAAGGAGGTACAGAAAATGGACCCATCTGGTGCACATTAGGTTTTGGGGGAGCCCTGGAACATAAGTCCAGATACTCCAGCTCCCAAGTCCCAGTAACAGTCAAACAGACATTCCCATGAGCCAGCTCCTCCGGTCTGTGCCCCTTGGCTTTTTCCATCCTGATCCTAATTGTGTTTGTGGCTGCAAATTTGCTCTCCACTTCATGTGCTTCCACTCTAGTTGTTTCTGTTTTCTCATGTTTTGTACTTACTACTTTCTCTCTGGTCTCATCTTCTATGCTGCTCTATTATCAGTCCTTCCTTCTCTGTGTTTCACATTCAAACATTCCACAAGAAGATTGATTTGGGTCAGTTCTTCCCTCTCCAGAAAAGGGTTTATCTATTAACCAAGTTCTACAGCCAGGCTACCTTTCAGAAGTCAATCCAGCTTGAATACAAGCAGGGGGACAGTTGCCCAAAGACAAAGCATAGTGACAGCTGCTCGAAGAAGCAGCAGTGTTAGGCTCTGCCTTCAGAAGGAACAGAGACATGGCAAGCAGTCAGAGGCTCGAGGTCTGGCCAGAAAACTGTCAGTTTGCCAACTGTACAAAACAAGCCTGATATCTGTTTCCATGGCCGCTGGCCTGGAGAATCCTAAGTAGGATCCAGCAGGGATGGATTGCAGATGAACATGGCGAATGAACCCCTGTGACCCCTTTAGTGTGACTGTATCTGTCACATTGGGGAAAATGGGGCTGCTTATCAAAAAACAAAACTTACAGTTCTCTGGATTAAAGCTTAAATGTATTAAATCTATTAGATAAATCTATTAAACCTGTAGCATTTATGCTACGAGATAAGATACTAATCTACTAAAAAGATCACAAAAGGTGATAAAATGAGTGCAGACAGACTATGAGTAGAAGTGAAACTTGGTCATGACTGTTTCAGGCAAATATCAAGGCCTCCCTCTGCAGTGACTAACAGAAAAATATGGATTTCCTGGAGGCAGCAAAATTTGCACAGATAAGTAAGTTAAAAGGAGAGTGTTACAATGAATTTCTAAGTTAGCTAGAGGAATTAGGATAAGAGCTAAGAACCATCTTAACCTGTTCATGAAGTTTTATTTATAATAAGAGACGTAACCTATACATTGGTCGCAGTGGACAGAGAAGTAGATGAATAAAAATGATAAAAACTCTCTATTCCCCACCCCTGGCCCTAAGACAGGTGCAGGTGACTGGCATTAGATTCTGTATGTGCTGTCTGTTATTTGCTAGTTTGTGTAATGCTAGGCCCATATCACTAATTGCTTGCTTAATAAGAGAAGACAGAGACACTGAACCAGGCCTCAAATGTAGTCTGAGAAAACAAGATGGGTACTTTCGTGGTTCCATAACTTGACTAGAGTCCAGGGTTATTACGTGCCCAGTCCCTGCATCAGAACAGATCTGTACCAGTCCCTTCCCTTGGGGTTTTATATTCGCAGAAACAAAATCCTAATATTATTATTCCCACTCTTTTATCTTGCTTAAAGAAAATTTTATTTACTTTAATGCAAAAACTATTTATGGTCAGATGCTGTGATCTAGTAAAAAGGTGTATCTAATTCTTTACTCAAAAGAACATGGTGATAACCCAAACCTATTCAATATTTCAACATGCCCATATTTAGTATGACTGTAATTTTGCCTTTCCTCCAGAGAAAGAATCGCAGCTATTCATTAGGAAATGTCTCGTACAAAGAATTAGATACAATTATGAGACATGAATCCATGAAAGGTCATCATGATATATTGGAAAGTCTTATATTAGGGCTCTTAGGACACAAGATACAAATCCAGTGCTGCCAATAAGTAGCTCAATGCACTTAGACAAGTTATATGAATGTTCTTTCCCTCTCTTTCCTCATTTGTAAAATGAAGAAATAATAAAACCAATCACAGGTTTATAGCAAGGATTAAATTAATTAATAAGAGCAGAATGCCTACAGAAGTGCCTATCATCTAGTAAGCACTCAATAAGTGCTAGCTGTTATTCGTTGGAGCCCAACTTTAAAAGTATTTAAGAATTTTATTTGAGAACAAACATGGCAGTCCTTGAACCATCTGTGTTATTGTCAGAGACAAAACAATCGACTGGACCCCAGGCCTGATACGATACAGTAACTCATATGTTATTAAATTTCTAGATGGGAGGCTTTACATAGTTGGAGTTGTTTGTGCTTCTTCTCAGAGGGGAACTTGGTATTGTCAACCTATCTCAACAGCAGGTACAGAGGACCTACAGGGAATTGGGAACTTCAGAGGGAGATAAAGATAGCACAGCTTATATCCCTATAGAGGCATGAATTCCCGTTTTAAGCCCTTCTGAAGATGAAATGACCCATGGAGTAGCACCTTGTGTTGCTTCTGAGCTATAGTAGGTGCGGAATACAGTGGGGCATCCACCATTTTTCCACTTGGTTACATTTCTTAAAGCACAAGTGCATTAGGAGCCTGAAAAGCCACCTCAGAACATTTTTTGAAAATTCGTTCTGAGGAAACCTTCTCCTCTATACACCTTCCAATCTCCGCCTTAACCCTTACCCTAGCTGGTAAAGATTTCAAAGTTTACTGCTTGGGAAAAATTGTATATTTTTATGTAGAAACAAGTTTACAATACTCAGAAGCATATTAAAAGAAGTGCAGAAGAAAAGAAGCTACTTTAATGTGTTTAAGTTATCTGTTTATCTTTTGGCTCTCAGCTTCATTCCCTGCCCTTCCTTTTGGTTCTGCATTACTGGGAACTGCATTTACAAGGCGTCCTTGCCAAAGGGAGGAACTGTTGGAAACTGGAGGTTAGGAAGAATGGAGAATCAGGTATTTTCTCATTTCCCTTCAGTGGTGTCTCCTCCAGGGGCCATATCTCCACAGTGATTCCAGGCCCATTGGAAAACACTTCCTTTTATGGTCCCAGCTCCCAAAGAGCACCAGGACGGGTCTAGCTCCAGACAGGTGGCCCCAATCTGGAAATACCACCTGGTGGTGATGGCACTTTCTACTGGTGTTTATCTCTGGGATGTTCCACATCCCCTGTGTGTCTCTGCAGCTCTTCTACAAACTGTTCCCATGTTAAAGTCCTTCTATTTTCCCTATTTTTCTATTAGAACCCTGATAATGCCAAAAATATTTCCTAATGTATACAGCTACGAAAAAAAATTTATCATAAAAGCTATTTCCGTCCTTACTGGGGACACTGAACTACTGGGAGGCGACCAGTTCAGAAGATACTTAGAAGATACTCAGAAAACAAAGCATGTTTGGACAGGTCAGACATTTTGAAAAAATATATACATTTACATTTTTTTTTTCTGGCTATGACCCTTGATGAAATTAAGCAGCTGCTCAATAAATCCCATCTGATTTTGTCCTATGTAGTCAGAGCCTTCATCTCATTTCAAACAATAGCTTTTCCCAAAGGAAGCGTCTCCTTTCAGGATATCATAATAAGCTAATGGACTGAGTGATCAATGTTGTGTGCGGTGGAACATTAAAAATGTGCCATAAAATATGGAAAACAATTTAGCCACTCTCTAATGCAAGCAATTCTTGTAAAAACTATACACGAAAAACATGTATCCAACTATTTTTTTCATGCCTTACGACAAGATTAGATGCAATAAAAACCTTGTCTTAGCAAATCAGCATGTTAGGGGATGCTGTCAGCAATAACTTTGCAAAGACATGTCCATTACCAAAGAGAGGCATTATCCTAAATTTACGCTCATTGAAGATTGATGTCTGCTATAAGCCACCATCTGTCTCTAGATTCTGTGGTATTGCAATGCTGTCACTCCGCACAGTGGGAGTGGTTTGTGGCTTCTTGTTTTCTTTCCACATCTTTATCTTTTCAAATTTGAATTACAGACAGGCAATTGTTGGAACAAAATAACCAAATGTGACTGACCATGTGAAGTGTAAGGATCAAGTGCAAACAAACTTTTTGTTTTCCTAAGTAAGAATGTGTCAAATGAATTGTTTGAAACTCATTACCCCACACTGATTTATCCTAGTGGGAAGCTATTCTGTGACCAGAAAGTAGATTTCAGCACATCTGGTCAGTTTCACAAATTCTCCAAACTAAATAGTTTAGTGACAATTTTACCAAGCAAATAAAGGTTTTTCTTGATTTGAGTATTTTTTTTTTTAAGGGAAAAGGAATAGATATTCTTTTTCTCAATGCTGCTTATCTATTGACTAGAACAGTAGTCTCCAACTGTTTTGATTCCTCTTCTTTATCAGGAATAAAGGTTTGACTACTCAGTCCAAAAATTGTTTATATATAAATTATATGTAAATTATACACATTTTTATGCTATTATACTAATATATACATTACACAATATATACAACAAGATAAATATAAAGTGATGGGATAAAAATAAATGTAGGTAGAAGTTTGGTTATTTTGACTCATTCCATGAATCATCTCAACCAGAGTGCTTAGGTGAGAGCTCACAGCAGCCAGGCCATGTTGAGAGTTCAATTTTGACACTGAGGTTCTGTTTAACTCTTGTCTGTGGGAGGTAGGCTTGCCACGTAAAATACTGAACACGCAGTTACATATTGATGGGAGAAACTTACACTAAAAAATTATTTACGTATCTGAACCTAACTTGGCACCCAGAGTTTGTTAGTTTATGTATTTATTTATTTATTGGCTAAATCTAACAGTTTTAGTTGCTGTCCAACTGTCTGAGGCTCCCCCAACACTTCATTCTGCCTATACCTCTCCCCAACGTCCTCATTGAGTCTGCAATTGTTGTCTATTAACACACGGCTGGCAGGTATAAAGCCATATATTCTGCTATGATTCCTTTAAATGATATTGTCTGCAATGGGTTCAATGTTTATCTGAATAGAATAGAATACATACTCTATGTGTACCTGTCTAAATAGGACATCACAAAGCCAGTCTTCATATGCCATTTAATTGGTTGTGTGCATGTACATGTACTGCTGACTGACCTGGTTCATTCATCAATCATTTATTCAATGCCTAATATATTTTAGGCATTGGGCCCAGTACCTGTGGTATTAAGAAGCATAAGACATGATTCCATTTCCTTCAGAGTAAAAGCCAACATCCTAAAAATGATCTATGTGGCCTACACATGTGGTCCTGTGGCAGCCATAAAAATGTACCTCTCAGTTCTTAGGATATAAGATTCTTCCCCTAAATATGGCCCATTTCCTCATTTCTTTTAGATCTTCTTAAATGCCTCCGTGTGTGTGTGTGTGTGTGTGTGTGTGTGTGTGTGTGTGTGTGTGTGTGATGTCACGTGGCCACTTTTCTAAAATTAGACTCCTTGTTATACTTATCCTACCCCTTTATTACTTGCTTTTCCTTCTAGACACTTGTCATTAACAAACGCTATGGTTCACTTGTTTATAGTACTGTCTTTCTACCCTGTGGGAATACAGATTCCATGAGGACAGGCATTTTGTTTGTGTTCTTCACAACTGGAGAACAGTACCTGGAATGGTTCACTTAGAGCGGTGCCTGGAATAGCGTAAAGGACCAATAATTGCTGAATAAATGAACCTATGCACTCCAGGAGTTAAAGGTCTTATGGGAAGACATACATCAATGAGGTACCTTACTCTGACATCTTGGAGACGGGAGGGCAGAAATATAAGGTAAGGGTGATGCTTGTGCTGAACTCCAACAGTTCCACTGGCACCACTATCCCTATGCAGGCAGAGCTGGGTGCGAACAGATCGCCAGGGAGCCGAAGGCAGGGGTAGGGAGTGTTCAAGAGTGGAAGAGAATGACATGAGATGCGGGATGGGGGCAGAGACAAATAGGGAGAATTTCTTGAAAAAGGAGATGAGAAAGTTTCCAAGAACAAATTGCTGACTGAGTAAATTGGTGAAGAACGAGTCTAGGTTTCATGGCTTCTGAAGTATTATCAGGTAATAGTAATAATGATATAGATGATTGCTTATTTGGTGTATGCCATGTTCTCAGTTATTTGCTTTCTATATGTTATTTCTTTTATTTCTTACCAAATCATGTAAGATAGGTAATTTATAGGTAAGAAAACTGAGACTTGGAGAACCTCAACAGAAAAACTTTCAAATACTGTTTAAATGTTAACATGTGACAGAAGTGGGACTCAGATCCTGAGAACTTTCTGAGTATTTTTCTTTACATTAAACCTTTTCTTCTGGATTCCAATGCACCCTACATGTGTCTTTTCCATAGAACTGAGCACACAGTGCAACCTCTTCTTCGTCCTCTATTATACAATGATGAAGACACAGACATACTCTACATCTGGTTATATACTGTGGCCTTTAGGAAGGCTGCAAACCATTGTAATATCTAACGGCTAAGAGTTTTTTGATCCCCAGAAGCTAATGTTCACCCCTCTGGGGGTGATACAGCCCTTGCTGAGAATGCATGGTCCGGGGAAATATGAGGGTGAGTCAAAAATTATCCGCACCCTGGCTGTAGAATTAATTTTAATTAACTTTTAGAAAAGACAAATACATCATATTTCGACATAATTGCCTTACTTTTCAATACACTTTGTCCATCTGTCAACAAGCTTTCGTATTCCCTCATTAAAAAATGTTTTAGGCTGAGCTGCGAGCCATGAATATACCACTGCCTTCACTTCTTCATCATAAGTGACTCTTCATCCTCGTAGGGCTGCTTTCAGGGAACCAAACAGATGAAAGTCTGATGGAGCAAGGTCAGGACTACAGGGAAGAGGCTTTAACACCTCAAAATGAAGTTTTTGCAGAGTGTTGACGGTATGGGCAGAAGTGTGTGGACGTGCATTGTCATTCAAGATCACAGTGCCCTTGGATAGCAGTCCTCTGCATTTAATCCTGTGTAGCCTTCAGCTCTTCAATAAGCATCTCCATTCAAACATACTTCTTCGCAACAAAACACTTTCTCCATACTGCGCACAAAATCTTCGATAAATAACGGCACCAGGTACACCCTCAGACCACAAAAAATGAATCACTGCACGCTGCTCTTTTTTTGTGCAAATCATAAGTGGGGCATCCATTTTTGCTCCTACCGCAGTTACAAATGAACTGATGTAACATGTTCACACCTGCACAGCAGTAACTGGGGAGACAGTAGCCAAGAACGGAAAGTGCTGATAAGACAGTGCGGCCAACAGAAGTTTTAATATAACCGGAGTGTGCATAATTTTTGACTCACCCTTGTATATGCTTCTTATAGTTGACTTTCCATACCTAAAGACATCTTCAGAATAAAAAGTTGTCTCAGTAACCAGTTGTTGGTAAAGTGGACTAGACTGAAGTCAGGAGTCCAAAGCTCTCACCCTGGCTCTGCCTCTAACAAAGCTGTGCAATCTTGTGTAGTTTCAATGTTCTGGTCTTTCTTTAGTCACCTTAATTCTGAAACAAGGGACTATGCTGAATTAACTCCAAGACCTTTTCCAGTTGAGAAACTTCATGAATTTACATAATGAATTCTGCTCGTTGGCTACTTTTCTCATTTGCTTTTGTAAGCTACATAGTTCATGGAGTTAAGACATCTATTAGTGGCTTCATTTGCTGGTAAGAAATACATGGTACTTTTCCTTTTTGTGTGACCTGCATTTGCACTTTAGGACAGCAATAGTATATTTCCACAGATGCTTTGGTGAATATTGTAAACTTTTATTTCCTTAAGGGCCTCTGTGATCTCACTGATGCAGGCCAGAATGATTTGGCAAAATCAGACAGATGGATTTCTTTCACAGTTCTGGGTCAGAGGTACAGATGTTCATGGAATCTTAGCTGTGTTACTACAGCTAATGAATTTGTGCTGTGTTCCATGGCATTAAGTTAACCTGACCTTCGAATCACATTTAAGAGAGAGCAATCATAGGTCACAAATCACAAAGGTTTAAGTAATGTTCTCTTCCATCGAAGAAAACCAATTTAATCAAATTTGACTTTATAAAATGATGCTCAGAATTTAGGGAACTTTACAATATTACTGAGTGTTACAGAAATCTACTAAAATATGAGAATGTTAGAATTTGGATTATTTCATAAAATTTTAGTGTACATAAATACAAGTAAATGTTATTTGTGTATGTTGCAAGAATTGAATCATCAGAGAATGAATCATTTTGGGAGTGGCAGGGGACTTCTTTATCATGAGGACTCTCCTAGAAATTCTGTATAATGAAGAATTATTTTTATATTACGAATAATTCTCTTTATTTTGTCAAAAATTTGCTCTCTTTGGCATGTATTTTTTGGAGAGTGGGGTTTATCCTCATATTTTCTAATTCCTCTGCTCTCTTTTTCATTTTCTGCTTTGTCAGGGAGAGCCAGGAGCTTTTTACAATATTCCTTGGATTGAGTTTATATTTTTTATATTATTCAGAGTAACATATCCACAAAACAAATAAACCCTACTTTAAAAATACTGACTATTAAATATTTTTATAGAAAATCTCGATGCTTTCATGGTAACAGTCTCTTTTTTAATGTCTAACCAAAGACTCCCATCTCTCAAGGGAGAGAAGGGGGAGGCAAATAAGTGTGCAAAGGGCACCAGATCATCCATTCTATCACACACATACTGAAAGATGCTCACAATAAGTCTGTAGTAATTGGGGTTTTCCTTTTAAATTACAGTACATTATTAATATGTTCTCCTCATCACAAAAAATTAATAGATTACAACATCTTTAAATAGTATGTTACTCCACTCCCATTTCACATGGTTGAATTTGGGAAGGAGTTATGTGTTATTTAAATACAAAATACAGACAAAAATCTTCCTAGAAGATTATTCATAAACACAAAGAGATTAGACTAGAGATATGTATTCATTCATTAGACACTATCAACTTGTTTCTTTAAATCTGATAAACTAGTTCCTATTAAAACTTAAACACTGCCTAAATTTGGAACTCTGTCAACTACTAGGTTTATTTCAGATCCATAAAGCAGTATGCTGAATGGCACTTTTACAGCCTATAAAAATTAATGTAAAACATAGACTGTTTATACAAATCTAATAAAACAGCTTGACAGAAAAAGGCATAATAAGATTGTGTGGTTATTTGGGAAGTAGCAGGGCTAAGAGGAGGCCTGAATTAATTTATTTTATTTTATGTGGTCCAAGGTATACCTGAACAAATTCATAAAGGGAGTGATAAAGTAGAGGGAAGGTAATTAGGGATTCGAGTGAGAAAACAACTAATAATTGGATCAAGCTCCTTTGCTAATTTGGGGCAGAGCTGAGATCAAGGGCCACGAAGGAGGGTTAGGTTTAGAAGGAGGGTCTGAAATGGGGGGATGTTAAATAGTGAAGAAAGGGATTTGGGGCTAGAAAGGAAGGCTGGTTCTCATACAATTCTTCCCAATAATGGGTTGATGGTTCAGTTTAAAGGCTCATATTCCTCATGATGCCCTGAGTGCAAAAGCAGGATTTATTGGTAGAAGCTATAGGACACAGATTCCATTGCATCCCAAGAAGCTCTTCCTAGCAATCTGATCAGCCCATAAAGAGTAAGAGTTATCTCGGGAGGTGCTGGGTTCCAATCCCTGCTATGTGCCAGGGAAATACCTACTTGAAAGATTGCTGCAGAGAAGATACAAACATGGAATAAAAAATGTTTTATAGGAAAAATGGACAGTTGTTTCAGAGGAATTCAGTTGTCGCCCTGTTCAACGCCTTTGTTTCTTCTTTTCTACTCTGAAAATCCATTATTAATCCAGTAAAAATAAGAGATTACTACTCATCTGATCAATTCAGTAACAGGAACTTTCTGTTTCCTTAGATGAAGAGGTAGAAAGGAAAAGGATGGTGGATCTAGGTAGCTTTTCTTTATGACAATATTTATCAGACATCACCAAGTATCCATCTTAGCAAATTTCCCTTATATTCAATCACTATCACAGTTATTTAAAGGAAGGTACTTCCTGCAGTAAGAATACACTCGGATAATTTGTCCACTTCTTCAACTTTAAGATTATAAACTCTTTAAGGTTGAACATCTACTTATGCATTTCCTTCTATGGTCTAATAGAGTCTTGTTCATAAAAAGAAAATTGCTTGAAAAACATCTGTAAACTACACTGGAGAACCTGCCAAACCAAACTCTTCATTCCAATCACTGCTGTTTCTTTGGTGTCATATTATCTTTAAGTGAAAGTAAAAAGCAAACAGTTAACCTTTTATTTTGAATAATTCAAATGAATTTTGAGTTTCTCATTAGGGATGCTTCATTAAGTTCATACCAAGCTCATGGACCAAATTTTTAAATGTCTGAAATCTTGCTAGTATGCTCTCTAGCCTATTGAGTATGACCGTCACAATGGATACGCACCACTAGGGTAATTATCTTTGCCAGTGAAGAAATGCACACTTACCACTGCTGAGAATGCTCTTTCCAGCTGCTCTTCAGGCTGCACTTTCAAGGCCAGCTCTTTGCAGTCTATTAGCCTTGGTGTTTACCTTGCAGGTACAGGAGCTTATAGGTACAGGATCAGGGAGCCCAGTGCATAGGTAACTCATTTGACCTTACCACAGAAGCCACAGTTCTTTCCATCTCTTTAATGTGTGATATACTTTGCCCAATATAGACTTATTTGACTTTAGAGTGAATTATTTTCAAAATTCTTTCAGATTTTGTTTTTTTTTTCTGTGAAGGACAGGCATCATTGTAGAGCCTAATATCCCTGGATCAAGGCAACCAGGTCATCTGAATTAACCAACCCCCAGAGCACTCCAATATGCTGTTTTTAAACATACAATATTTTTTATACTTTCTTCCTAACTTACAGAATATCATTCTATGATTAACTTAAGATAAATCACAGGTAAAATCTTAACTAATTATCTCTTTGAGATGAGGCTATTTTGTTCTGATAAAATGTTCTGAACTTGGATTTTGGTGGAGTCTGCACAATTTTGTAACATTTTATTTAAAATCATTGAATTGTACATTTAAATGGCAAATTTAATGGTATATAAATTATATCTCTCTAAAGCTATTTTTTAAAAAAAAGAACTTTGGCATTATTTCCTATTCTTACTTAGGTTTAATATGGATGAGGTTTTTCCCTGTAAATTTTATGCTGGGCTAAAAATCCATGCCTATTTATGTTTGAAATATAGGTGGATGATCAGTAAGTGCCTCCTATGACTGAGTTTCCTTTCACACATCCTATCTCATCCAGTTTGGAGAATTATACTAAACAGCTTCCAGAAAACCAAATAAGTTCATGAGTTATCTGAAGCAATTCAGGTACCATGGAGAATAAAGCAAAAATTTTCAAATCAATCCTACATAGCTATGAGCAATCATTTTCTATTTAAACTGATAACCCCACAAAAGGAAATGAAAAAAAACAACAACAGAGTTTTAAAAGAAAGACTAAAGATCACGCTATGCATTAAGGGGTATAATCACCTATGTAAGAGTGAGCCTAGTTTAATGCACTGAGTTGGCGGATCCAGCTGTAGACTATGGAGAAACAACTGGACAGTATGTGGTCATCCATCAGTGGAGTTGGCAACAGGCAATAGGTGGTTAGGATAAGACATGTCCCAGCTTTGGATTCAAAGCAGTACTCTGGGTCTTTCCGAAAGGAATCTATGAAGACAAACAAGATAGTCTACAGAGACAGAGATGTGGGTTCAAGAATGAAAAATAGGAAGCCATTCTAAGTGGATTAAACTTCACTTACAGTCTGACTACAAAGAACAATGGCAGTGTTCAACCTCTAATACTGAGGCAGAAGTTCAAAGAGAGCTAAGCCACAGGCTGACCTGAAGTTGATTTGCTTGAGAGATTTACCCAGACTTCCTTAAATTCCCTGATTTGTTCCAGAACCTTGGCTGGGGGTTCAGGTAGGGGATAAGTGGCCTCAGCTGTAGGAAATAAAGAGCTATAATGCTGGGAGCCCAGCACATCATTACAGTGTCTGTAATCTGGGATGTGCAACCACTCATTCGTACACTAGCAAAGCATTCAAGCTGATTGGGACCTCCTTGCTTCTCTGCCCTTCTCCTTTGTCAGAAATTACAGCTTGACTCTTCTCTCCCCTCCCTTCTTTTCCATCCTTTCTTATACATGTTTCGTGGAGTTTGAAGTGGAGACTTTCTAAAACTGACTTGCCTTATAGTAAGATGTAGGTTATGGGGCACTTGTCTGTAATATCCAGCCGAACATGCTCACTATTTTCAGAATTAAAAACAAACTTTCTATGACTTAGGGTTCACATTTATATCTAAAATCCAAACTTTAAAATTTAGAAAGCCATAATAACACACAGCAAATAGTTGATAAATTTATAGACTAAATTAAAGGAACAAACTCTCAATCTCTCACTCTCTCCTCCCACAAATTTAGGTAGGATGATGATCATGCTTCAACCCAGCACTACTTTTCAAGCAGCCCTGTCATACACACAAACCCACAAAACCTCAGGCTTTCAAACAGTCACATTTTTAACAAGATGGATTCAATAATTCACCATCTGACCAAAATAAGAAAAATACAAAGAGAAATATAAAATCACAGTAGACTTAAACTGCTACATATTTATAGGCAGTGAGTTCCTAAACCAGAATGAAAATACGCAGGGTGAGTGTCCAAAAACAATTCTGCAAGTCAATACAATAAATCAGGCCCAGATGTCACAAACACAATAGATCAATTGAAACTGCCAGACCACTCTTCTCAACCTATTGGATTTAATTAAAATCACCACTCAGTTCATGAGAGGCCTTCTAATAGAGCAGATAGTATCACTCAGACTCAACCACTAACCAAACCTGATATGGGAGACACAGCATGCTGAATTTTAATCTCTCGGGGCCTGGTAATCACGGCAGGGCTTAGTCCACATCTGCAGTAAGGCACTGTCATCCATTCCATGTCCTCTTCTCATCCTCCCAAAGCACTCACTGAGAGTGCCTTCAATCAGCCTTCACCACAGTAATACAGTAAGTGCCAGATAAATGCTGAATGAATATTGACTTGCTGGCCCTCACTGTTGTGCGAAAAATACAGCACAGCCATTGAAATGGCTAGCATATTTAATCAAATGCGTAAAACAAGAGTGACATGGTGTTCCATGGTTTTAGGTTCTTTAGTGAATCTTCCTAAGACATTCCAACCCTAGCTCAGTGTCCGTAAAGATCTGTTCCCAAACAACCCGGAAATGCCACTCAGGAGAAAGACAAGAATGAGAAAACAAAGAAAAAAATGAAGCACTCACAAGCTATTATGAATTCATGAGGCTGGCAAAAGGCACAGGTTTCCGGGCATCTTCTAGGACTGGAGGTTAGGAATCTCACTGGCCCTTAAATAGAAAAGATCTCTTGAGTTTAGTGCAGAAAAGACATGAGATACCCACCCCTGAGGTTGCTTTAACTTGAAGGATCGCATTATGCAGCGTGAACAATCTCTAAACTCAGTCCGCAGAAGCCTTCCTGGCACTTTTCTTGTGTATGCTTGGCTCCATTTTCTGAAGACAGAACAGACTATGTTTGGCATTTTTGCCTTGAGTTATTGACATGTTTTAAATTATGCTGTTTTATGTCCATTCTTAATAGAACAGAAATCTGCTACAAACGATCTTTATTAACAGACCGCCTCAGGTGCTGAGACTCTCTATTTAACAACGTCTCCAAACAGACAGGCAGGGAGCTTGTTAATAGGCTTTTCCAACCCTTTGGCTTCTGTGAGACGTAAGTGGATTATGGAGGTTTGTTTGTCAGGCTATCTTTTTACATCACTGTCTGAATAATTGCCACAAAGGCCTATTGCTTTGGCCTAATTAACAAAATGTACAAAATCCCAAGCATAGAACTTTTATTGATTAAGCATCTCCATGGGAAGCTTATGAACCGCCATGACTGCTGGCCCCAGACAGATGCTGTTGGTGACGTTACACACTGGACTACAGCCTGTTAATACGCCAAGGACTTGTTTTAGCATTTTAAGCCACTCGGAAATTGTCACAAGAAACCACATTTATTGGTTGTGGTTTAAAACTCAGTATCCTTGGGATGAGACCAATTCTTATGCAAATTTCACCTTATGTTTACTATAAAACTTAATACTATCATTTCCAATGTGTTTTTTATTCATAGAAACAGGAGGTGGTTTCAATAGTAAAAAATATATTGTTAAAGGACCAAAAAAAAGTTTTATCTGAATGAAGAAAAAAAATAAGAATAAAACATGACAATAGAAAAGTCAGAAATATGGAGAAGAAATAAGAGGTAGTTTATTGTTCAACCACTTCTCATTAACTAGACAATCACTTGAACAAATACTTCAGGGCTAGTGTGTCAGAAGACCTGAGACTAAAGTAGGGAGCGAGAATACAGTCAGTATCCTTGCTCTTGTGGAGCTTTTAGTATCAAGGGTAAGCAGATTTTTGAAAAGCCCAGGTGTTGAGGCCCATCAACTATTTCTGCATTAGATTATACTTACAGGAGTCCCCCTTATCCACGGTTTCACGTTCTGTGGTTTTGATTTCAGTTACCCTATGTCAACCATGATCCAAAAATATTACATGGAAAATTCCAGAAATAATTCTTAAGTTTTAAATCATGTGACATCATGAGTAGCACGATGAAACCTCACACAGTCCCCCTCCGCCCTGCTCTGGACATGAATCATTCCCTTGTCCAGCGTACCCTGTCCATATCAGGCTTGTGTTATCAGATCAACATGTGGTATCCCAGAGCTTCTGCTCAAGTCACCCTTATTTTACCTACTAATGGCCCCAAAGCCCAGCAGCAGTGATGCTGGCAGTTTCGACCTGCCAAAGAGAAGTGGTAAAGTGCTTTCTTTAAGTGAAAAGGTGAAAACTATCATCTTTATAAGGAAAGAAAAACAGCTGTATGCTGAGGTTATTAAGATCTATATAAGAATAAATCTATCTGTGAAATAGTGGAGAAGGAAAAAGAAATCTGTGCTAATTTTGATGTCATACCTCAAACTACAAAAGTTATGGCCACAGTGCATGATAATTGCTTAGTTAAGATGGCAAAGGCATTAAATTTGTACAGGAAGTTATTTGAGAGACCATATTCACATAACTTTTATTCAGTACATTGCTATATCTGTTCTATTTTATTATTAGTTATTGTTGTTAATATCTTACTCTGCCTACTTTATAAATTTAATTTAATTTAATTAGATATGTATGTATTGGGAAAAAAAAACCAGTATATATAGGATTCGGTACAATTCAAGGTTTCATGCATCCATGGGGAGGTGGTGGTCTTGGGCCATATCTCCTGCAGATAAGTGGAGACTACTGTAACTTTCCTTAGGAGCTCAGTAAAAAGCCCATAGAATGAAAAATTCTGTTTGATGACTGAGGAAGTTAGATTGGCCATGAGAAAATAAGCTGTGTACATCATTTTCTGTAATATTCAGAAGGTACATATTGAAAACTATGCTACAGACATTTCTTTGAATTTGAAAAGACACAGGATCTGGACAATTAAAATGGAAGCCCAACTAAAAATGGAAAGTAGGACAAATAAACATTTCTTAATGTACTTATACACACAGGTTAGAAAATTTTAACTAAATTTATGTTTTTGGTTTTTAAATCAGTCAAGTAACTAGATAATGACTGTAGAGCAAGCAATAAATTAAATTCAAACAGCTGAATGAGCTTTAGTTGGGAACTCAGCTACAGCAACATTCATAGGATTGAATTAATTCAGAAAGCTTAAAGGCCCTGGGAGTAGACTGCATTTTTTCTTTTTTTCTTTTCCAGTGCAAAAGGGGCAACAGCATTTTTTTCTTTTTATCTGAAAAAGACATCTTATCTAATCTTGGAAATTTCTGCTGAATTCTGGAGAAAATTTCACCCTGGAGAAGCTATACATATAAGCATACACACATGGGCATCTGTCAACATGAAATTGAATTCACCAGAAGTGTGATGAGCACCTTTCATGCTCTCACGTTGAGTGTCACAGCACCTGTCTTCAAGCACAACAAACCAACATGGCAAAGCAGAGGAGGACCAAAAGTTAGACAGGTGAAGCTCAATGGGTTGAACAGACTACAATAGCTTGAATATTCTTTAGGTGAAGAGAGATGATGGCATGAAAAGGCAACATCTCCTGCACCAGCAGCTCCTTCCAAAAGCCACTGGGGAACTGAAACAGAAGCAGAGACCTTCTTCTTTTAGATCAGCAGCAATAATAATAATAACAACAATAATTAATAGAAACTATCTGTTGTTGAGAGTTTACCTTGTACCCCATTTACTTAGTTAATGGTTTACATTTATGAACTTCATTAATCTTAACACTCCACAAAAGTAGGTATTACTATTATCTCTATTTTACATGTGAAGACAGAGAGTAGCCATTTGCTCAAGAGAGAGAATCCAGTGAGAGGTAGAATCAGCATTTAAACCTTCTCCAAAGCCCATGCCCTTATCCACTGCCCTAAACACGCTGGGCCTTGACGCACGGGCATTTTTGGTGATTGTGAAGTGGAGGAGGTGGTGATTCACCACTCTTTGCCAGCCAGTTGTTTGCCCTGGATTTTGCAAGAGATCATGTTTAAGGTAAACTGGTTATCACCTGCCTAGACACCAGTGATTTATAATTATTTCTTTATAAAGAAAATGTTCAGTGTGTGAGTGGTCTCTCTCTGAAAAAATGCCAACAAAGAGGCCTTGTCAGTTTTTTGGCAGAGACACATCTAAACACATAAAAACAAGTTTAAACACTATCATTTATGCATAATTCTTTCTTGGCATCATCTCGCACTTGCCACAATTTGCAGCCAGAAAACACTTATTTCTACTTTTCTTACTCTAGAAATAATCCAGCCTTAAGTGGATCTAATTCCTCCCCAGAAGAGAAACAGCCCTGTCAGGACCTGGTGGTGTGTGCTGTGTTTGAGGCATCAAGGTTTCCATTCACTGCACAGCTGCACAGACTCCGGAAGCTGGTGCTAAGCCAGAGTTCTGTACCCACTGAGATCTGCAGTCTGGAATGATAAACACACAGCTGCCTGTGGCAAGGGCCACAGGCATAATAGATGGCCACGTCTCCACTGGAGTCAGGCAAAGCCAACACAAATCATTAATCCAACTGCTTATATGTTAAATATCACAAAACCGTGTACAAAATGGTGAGCTGTCTCCATGGAAGACAGCGATCGGCAGGGGCAAAGGCAGAAGCAATTTAAGGGAACACGACAGAGTCAGTGCCTCTATGTCCTTTGGAAAGTCCTGCTGGAGCTGATTTACTGCCACAAGCCCTCTTGCTGCAAATAGTTCATAAAGCCTACGACCTGAGGACTTGCCCACGGGACCACAATAACATTTATCTAGTATAAATTAATGTGTTTCAACCACTAATTCAATTTGGCCTGCCTCATTCTTCTGGTTTTGGCAAAGCCTAGCCTTGCTGTAAAGTAACTCGGTGACTCACACGAATGTCTGGGTTTGTTAAAGAGTCACACACCGCTAGGAACAAAGAGTGCTATTAGTTGAGTAGCCATAAAAATATATCTCCAGAGCACATTTGGAACTGTGCTAATTGAAACTTCCTCTTTAGAGGGGCCTGATCAAAACCAGCTGTAGGAGTCAAGCAGGAGCAGATTTCAACATCGCATTAAAAGCCCAGCAGATTCAGAAAGAGCAGCGGCGTCTGAAAGAAGAGGGCATTGCGGCCCCAGCACGTGCTCTAATTGGCCCCCGACACACTGCAAAGACAGCTTGTGACCTAAGCCTGGAGAGCAGGGAAAAAAACTTCTCCGCAAGCAGGATTTGAGAAAGGAAACCCGGAGTGCAGTTCCCCTCGTAAAATTCCAGCCCTGCCAAGCTTCTCAAGGAACACGTGGGAGAAATTCACAAAGGCCTCATGAATTCAGGAAAATGAAGTGGGATATTGTTCTGAAAAGGTAAAAACAAGAGCTTAAGTATTTTCGTTGGTAGGACAGCCTTTCAAGAACGTGCCATTCGTATTAAAAAGAAAAACAATGTCCAGCGCACAGAGGAACAAACAAAATGTGAATAAAAAACAAAAACATGGAGGAAATACAGCAACACAGACTATGCTTACAGACGAAAATGTGAATTATCTCCTCTCTGTGTGTGAATTTCTTATTCCCACGCATAAAGAATGCATTCTGCTAGTGTGTATAGAAGCAACATGCATCCATAGGTTTGCAGAAAATGTGAAATGATCTATGCACTTTCTGTGTCTGCTTTACTTGAGGATGCGTTAGCCACTTGTAAAGGAAGCCGTCACTGATACATAACTATAAATAGCACGGTCTACTGATCAAATATGTGAATTTTATTTAATTTAGATGAGTGGAGTGCCTGGAAATATTAAAAGGAAGTTATGTTTTATAACACCTTTAGCATGTAAATTAGGAGGGATGGCTACTCCTTTTAATTTAGTTACTCATCAATTTAATGGAGGGTCTAGCTTGGGAGCTATGTCACAGTGATTCGTAAAGGTACAGGGTAGGGAGTTTTATTTATGTAGATGTGGAAAGGATCATCATATTTTATGCCACAAAAGAATGAATATATGTAATATAAGAATTATAATGATTATTCTAGAGGATACAATTATAGCCCCACAAATAATAATCATGAAAGTTGCTTCATTTTCACCCTCTTTTTGGAATGCATTAAGTGATTAACCTTTTCTTATTATTTTCCCTTTTATCACAAATAAAACATATTAAATTGATTCATTGGGTTTAAAAACAAAACAACTTCACAAAAGGAAGTTTCACAGTTATATAATTATGTCTCTGTTCTCTTTTTATGCTTAAAAATTTGTATCCAGAGCTTAACAGTCACTGATACAAAATATGACCTCTGGTCGGTGTGATAAGATGTTTCGAATTTGTGCAAATACGAGTGGCAAGGATTTCAAATGCTTCTTTATTATTCATATGACTTGTGAAATACTGAATCATTCCCGATGCATAATGCAATTCACAGGTGCAATGCCATGCCCTTGACTTTATTTATCTTGTCTGTCCAAGTACCATAGACATTAGGGAGGCTTAAATTCAGTGTTCCTAAACCTGAAGAAGGAGGCTGAAGAATTTGGAAATTTTTCTAAAGATAATTCAAGATTAAATGGTGAAAAAAAAAAAAAACATGTAAAATAAGCCAAACACAATACTCTGATTTAAACTGGTATGTGGAAAGCACTCATTGACGCAGCTTATTCCAATTTTCCCACAAGGATATTTTCTTTAAAATTCAGAATGGATGAATACTCATACATTGTCACCAAACCTGGATCTGAGGTTAACTAATACCAGAATCTAGGAGTTTCCAATTATCTAAGAATTAAAAAAAACAAAAAATAAAATGACTTCCAGGTTTTGTACAATTAGAAACAGTGGAAATCCAGTCCACTAAAAGTGATTTAAAGTCCCCCATTTCTTTCCGATTGCTTCAACCCTGACTCAGAAAATTGTCTATACTGAAAACGAAGCCAGACAGCTGCTCTAGGGGCCCAGGGCACCACATTCTGGGGTAGCACAGTGCTGTCTCCTTCTTCTCTTCACACTAGCTGTGATTTCTAACTTTGAATAGAAAGAGATGGTCCACTGAAACTCACAGAAATCCAGGCAGAGAGTCAGTGAGTTGCTATGGGAGGTGGTGTTGCGTGTTCAGGAATTAAAATGCAAATACAGGTGAGGACCAAGCAAAGAATTAACCTCGGGTCAGCAGGATTGTAGTGGCCAAAAGCCTGCTAAACTCTGGGAATTAGACTAGGAGTTAAGCATGATATTCTTTCTAGAAGGAGGAATAGGCCAGAAGTCATGAGAGTATAAAAAGGGTGAGCCCAGATAAATATCTCTTTATTAAAGGATACATTTTCAAAATTCATCATGAAGCATATGAAAAAATACTGCATAATAAGAAAAATATTTATCATCCTAAACAGTCAAATGAAGAGCAGATCTCTGAGTCAATGAGCTATAAGAACCAAAGAATTAATTTAGAATACCATTTGGTGACCAAAAGTAGTTGGTCTCATTCTTCGTGGGCTGTGTACCTACAAGCTACATTTCTCAGACTCTCTTAAGAGATGTGTTGTCAAGACTAGAGTTTCCCCAGTGGAAGGTGAGCATGGATGTCAGTAGATCAAAAAAATAAAATAAAATAAAAAACAAAAATCTCTTGCTCTAACCATCCACATTTTTCCCATTGATTAGAAACAGGAATAAGGCAGCCTTGGAAGATGAATGTTGAAAACGGCAGAGCTCCCCTACACAATGATGGAGTAGGTAGATTAAACCAACGCTCACAGTGAGAATGACTAGAAAATCCGGATAATTACTTTTATATTATTATTATTATTAAAACTGCTTAAAGATACCAGATAACAAAGAGCAAATAATTATGGGAATAAGATTAATAAAAAGAAAAGAAACTTAGAGAAATGAGTCTGGCATTTGGGGACAGTTTCTCCTAAGGACAGCTGTCAATTCTGAAATAGGCAAGTGAGAGGCTAAGAAGTCAGTAGAATTTGTGACCAAATTGCAAAGCTGTAGGGACCACCAAGGGTTAAGAGACCAATGCACTAATGCTAGGACCCTCAAGGCTACTTACTTACTCCGTGAGTAAGGTTGATTTGGTTATAGACCAGCTGTTGCAGAGACTAACACCAGCCTCAGGTTACTTCAATTCAATTTTAGTGAATGAAATAATGCCAGATTGTCAGTTGTCTACTAAAAACAAATGCAAAAATTACATCATATACATCCTTAATTGACTTTTTCCTAAATTAAATTTATTGAGGTAAATTTACATTCAGTTAAATTCCCTCTTTTTAGTGTACAGTTCTATGAATCTTGACAAACATGTACACTCATGTAACAGCCTCCACGATAAAGACATGAAATACTTCTATCATCCCCCAAAGTTCCCTCGTGTCCCTTTGTGATCAATTCCCTCCCCTAACATTTGTCATGGCAACCACTGATTTGATTTTTGCCAGTGCGGTTTAGTCTTTTCTAGAATATCATATAAATGGAATGATGCAGAATGTTGCCTTTTGAATCTGGATATTTGCACTTAGCATAAGGCATTTGAACTTCATCTCTGTGTTTACAGAAATCCATCATATTTTCCCACTTTATTACTAAGTAGTATTCCATTGTATGAATGTACCATGGTTTATCACTCAGTTCATGTGCATTTGAATAGTTTCTAGTTTGGGGCATTTTTGAATAAAGCATTTTGACATTTAGAATGTGTGTACACACACACACAGGTTTTTGTGTGGATACATATTTTTATTTCTCCTGGATAAATTCCTAGGAGAGGGATTTTATATGGTAAGTATATGTTTAACTTTTAAAGAAACTGCTCATTAGACTTCCAAAATAGTTGTACCATTTTACATTCCCTCCAACAAAGTATGAGGGTTGCAGAGAGTCCCAGTGGCTTCACATATTCAATACCACTTGATGTGGTCAAGTTTTTGTTGTTTTTTTCTTTAATTAAAAAGTTAGGACTTCCCTGGTGGCTCAATGGTTAAGAATCCGCCTGCCAGTGCGAGGGACATGGGTTCGATCCCTGGTTTGGGAAGATCCCATATGCCACGGAGCAACTAAGCCCGTGGGTCACAACTACTGAGCCTGTGCTCTAGAGCCCACAAGCCACACCTACCAAGCCTGCATGCTGCAACTACTGAAGCCAGCATGCCTAGAGCCCATGGTCTGCAACAAGAGAAGCCACCACAATGAGAAGCCCGTGTACCGCCACAAACAGTAGCTCCCGCTCACCCCAACTAGAGAAAGCCCACACACAGCAACGAAGACCCAACGTAGCCAATAAATAAATAAATAATTTACTTTAAAAAACTTAACAATTATAAATGCGTATTGGTATCTTTTTGTGGTTTTAATTTTTAATTTCCCCATGACTAATCATGTTGAATTTCTTTTCATATGCTTATTTTCTATCACTTTATCTTCTTTGGTGTTCAAATCTTTATTCCCATATTTTTAATGGGTATTTTTGTTTCTCTATTCAGTTGTGAGAATTCTTCACATATTGTGGATATAAGTTCTTTATCAGATATGTGTTTTGCAATTATTTTTATCTTATTCTGTGGTTTGTCTTTTCAGTGTCTTTCAAAGAGTAGACATTGTTAATTTTGATGAGGTAATTCTGAAGCCCTAGTTGTCACTTTCCTCTTTCATGGTTTGTGTTTTGCCTTAAGAAATCTTCACCTAACCTAAGGTGACAAAGATTTCTCCTCTGCTTTTTTTAAGAAGTATTATAGTTTTAAGTTTTACATTAAAATTTTTACATTTTACATTATGATTCTACAATTCAAGTTAACTTTTGCTTAAGGTGTAAGTATAGGTTGACATTCATCTATCTGCATATGGCTTCATTATTCCAACAACGTTATTGAAAATACTAATTTTCCATTAAATTGCCTTGGAAACTGTGTTGATAATCAATTGACCATATATGTTTGGGCCTATTTCACGACTGTTTTTTTCTTATTTATTTTTTTAACCATTTTATTAAAGTACAGTTAACTAACACTCGTGTGTTTCAGGTATATAGCAAAGTGATTCAGTTATATATACATATATATATATATACATGTACATATATATATATTCTTTTTCAAATTCCTTTCCATTGTAGATTACTACAAGATATTGAGTGTAGTTCCTTGTGCTACACAGTAGGTCCATGCTGTCTATCTATTTTATAAATAGTAGTGTGTATATGTTAATCCCAAACTCCTAATTTATACCCCTTCCGCCCCTGTTTTCCTCTTTGGTGACCATAAATTTGTTTTCTATGTCTATGAGTCTGTTTCTGTTTTGTAAATAAGTTCATTTGTATCATTTTTTTAGATTCCACATATCAGTGATATCATATGATATTTGTCTTTCTCTGACTTACTTCACTTAGTATGATAATCTCCAGGTCCATCCATGTTGCTGCAAATGGCATTATTTCATTCTTTTTTATGGCTGAGGAATATTCCATTGTGTTATATCAACCACATCTTCTTTATCCATGCATCTGTGGATGGACACTCAGGTTGCTTCCACATCTTGGCTATTTCAGGACTGTTTAGTCTGTTCCTTTGATCTATGTGATTGTCCTTTCTCCTTACTTCACTGTCTTGATTAGTTACCTCACCATAGATATTATAATTAGGTACTTCAAGTCTTCCTATTTTTATTTCTTTCAGCTTTTCAGGGACCATTCTCACTTTGTTTTCTCCATGTAAGCTTTATAATCAGTTTTCTTATTTTCATACAAAAAAAGTTTTTTGATATTTAATCAGAACTACAGCAAATCTAAAGAACATTTTTGAGAATTAACAATATTAACTCCTCCAATACATGAGCTTTATTTTATAGCTCTCAACATATAAATCTTATACATATTTTGTTAGATTTATCACAAGCTACTTAATATTTTGGTGTTATTGTAAAATGCATTGTTATTTAAATTTAGTTTCTAATTCTTCATTGCTAGTATATTGGAAACAATTGTTTTTCATATATTGATATTGTTCCCAATGATCTTGCTAAATTCACACATTAGCTCTAATAGCTATTTAATAGATTCTTTGTCATTTTTAATGCAGATCATCATGTTATTTGCAAAGAGAGACTGTTTTATTTCTTCCTTTCCAATTTAGATGCCTTTTATTTCTTTTTCCTACTTACTGTACTAGCTAGAACCGCCACTGAACAGAAATGGTAAGAGTAGTCATTCCGCCTGTGCTACCAATCTTAAGAGAAAAGCATTGTTTCTCACCATTAAGTATGATGTTAGCTGCAGGTGGTTTTGTTTTGTTTTAAATCAATGTCCTTTATCTGGTTGAGACAGTTTCCTTCAAAGTTTCTGATATTCAGTCAAAAGTAAATACACCCATAAAGGAAGAATTCAACCTGAAAGAAAACTAAGAAAAATGAGAGACAATAGAGGAAACTCAAAAGGACTCAATTATAGCATTAGCAGAAGCATAATTTTAAAAATCTATACATTTTGTATTTAATGTAAATTAAAGGATTCAGAACTTTGGAGAGAGTTGAAGGTGGTGGATCTGAATTATTTCTTTCCATAAGTTCTTACCCAATTGACTTTTGTGCTGTCCTGTTAATATCTTTCTAATGCAAGCAGAGCTAGCCTGATTTATAGGGAGGTGAGACAGCCAAAGATTGTTTCAAGGCAACGTGGGAAAGAGGCAAGAGCAGAACTTAAAACCTTTTGTCTCTGACAGATCTTCTCCTACTTCTGGTTGACTTCTACCCCAGGCTGCTCTATCAAGCCCTGTTCTCATACACGTAATCAATACACATAAATCAGTTTACAGACAGACTTCAGTCTCCCAAGGGAGAGTCTCAAGATATTCAGATTTGGTGTGGCATTTACTTTCTATTTTAATTCCAACCAGAATTGGTCTTGGTGCAAGTAAACAGAGGCCCTTATTAGCTGTTATCTCATTAATACTCATAATTTCTACACATATGCACCAGAATATTTTTTGTGTGCTGTCTCTGAAAGACAATGGGAGATAATGGATACTTTATATTCACTATGATTTCTCCTCCTGCCATCATATCTTTCATAATTGCAAATTATTTGCTGAGAAACATTTTCCATTTTATGATTCAGATCAGATATGCTTGATTGTAAGAGATCTGCTATTTGAATGTTTATTTTTTATTTATTTTTATATCCTTGAAAACGAGAAGTCTAGTATTTACTTGTGAGGAAGAGAGTAGATGCTACATTATAAGATTGCAGGCAACTGATATTACACAAGGTATAGCAATATTAATAACATAAAAAATAGAATATAACACAAAAAGAAATAATAAGGAAAATAGCATACATTTAACCAAATAACAACACTAAGTAACCTAGATAATCAATAACCTAACAACCAGATAATTAGTAGTAGTAGAAATAGCAGTTATATCAAGTATAAGGTCAAATATAGCATGTATAATATTCTATGTGGATATAGATATTCCACCACTAATATTAGACAAAATGGAATTTAGTGTCTGTGGCAGTCAGGGAGTTGTGCCTCCCAGATTTCCTTCCAGAGGACTGGCTGCCAGGGCAAGGGGAGAGATAATTGACTAACAGCCTGAAGCTGCCCTGCACTGTCAGATCCCTCCTGGGATTCATGCCAAGGCCGTTTCCCCCCTGAACTGTTCCCAGCCAATGCCTGAGCCTGGTAGAGGTACTAGAGGAGGACTGTTTCTGCCCAGTGTGGGACTTCTCTAACAGATATCCTGCATAGCATCACATTAAGCTATTTCATCAGTGACATCATGCTGATCAGGTAGGATTAACCCAAGGTGGCTAGTGTACTAGAGGCCAACTGCAGACACAGGAGTCATAGTCCTACCACTATGGCTCTAAATTTCTCAGGTGTCTTTACACTTCAATTGTTACTTCATAATTTGAGAACCTGTGCCTTTATTACTAATTATCTAGGTAATCTTCCAGGTGGATTATTTCTTTGCTTAGATGACAGTGCCTCCCTTTCTCATTGTTAATGCCTTGACTCCAGGTTAGGACAGGTTCTCTGAGAAGTGTGTACCTACAGAAATTAAACATGGAGGAAAATTATTGAGGGAAATCTTGTGAAAGAATAAAGGAGGGAAAAAATGAATAAGCAGGAAATGCCTTCAGCATACGATGTTGGTCTGTCTCCTCTGAAAGGGGAGAAGGAAGGAAGAAGAATTGGTAGAAAGAGATTTGGACAGCAGTAAAGTTGTGAGAAAGTCTCGACCATGCCAAAAGGGAGTCCTTGAGTAAAGGCTGACAGGATAGTCGCCTGCTGGGCAGAAATAATTTGTTTCTAGCAGGCTTATCATGCTCCATCACTGGTTGGTACTAGTTTGATGTAAGCGTGTCCTTGACATGATCCAAAAATGGATCCAAAATGTGGCATCTTAAGGCTATCAGTTGGGACTTCCCTGGTGGCACGGTGGTTAAGAATGCACCTGTCAATGCAGGGGACACGAATTCGATTCCTGGTCCAGGAAGATCCCACATGCCATGAAGCAACTAAGCCCGTGAGCCACAATCACTAAGCCTGAGCTCTAGAGCCCACGAGCCACAACTACTGAAGACCATGTGCCTAGAGCCCGTGCTCCACAAGAGAAGCCACCGCACTGAGTAACCTGCATACTGCCACAAAGAGTAGCCCCTGCTCACCACAACTAGAGAAAGCCTGCACACAGCAACAAAGACCCAATGCAGCCAATAAATAAATAAATAATTGGGGAAAAAAAGAAAGGGTGTGTCAGTCAACTGTGTTTTCCCTGGCATCTTCTTTTGAAGGAAGGTATGAGCAGTACATTTCCTTGAGTGTCACCATCTGCCCCTGGACCATGTAGCCTACTTCATGGAGGATAGCAACTCCATGGTTACCAGGAGCCTCCTTTCCTGAGAAGAAAACTCTGAAGGAGGAGTTAGTGAGTCAAACTACAAACTTAAGCCCAGAGTATTCACAAGATATTGTTAACAAAACTCTAAGAGCTAGATAATTCTTATTATAAACAAATTATTTCAGGGACTAAAATAAAAGTAATAAAAGATACTACCAGTACAACTAAGAATTCAATATTACTGAAAATCTTAATATAAATCACCCAGTCTGCGGTACTCTGTTATGGAAGCCCTAAAAGTTGAATATATTGTGATAGAAAGAAAGCTCCTCTGCATTTCCAAATGCCCTTGGGAGTGGCATCATGCCCATTTGAGAACCTCTACTATGAAGGATTTCTTTATCAGTACATAAGTACTAGGAAGCATGGGCAAGACTTTTATTGCAGCTGTTAAGATGAACAAACTCAGTTGTGTATATATATATCACAATGGAGAAATCAGCCAAACATAGTGTTGAATGAAGAAAACTAAGTTGCAGCAGCATTATATATATAGCATGTTATCATTTATAGAAGGTTCAAACATGAAAAAAGTACTGGATATGTTGTAAATTTACAAACATCTGGCCAAGACAGTGCCCTTACTAACTTCAGAATTTTGGCTACATCTGGGGAGGGAGAGAAAAGAATGGGGGAGGGGATGAGGAGGGCTAAAAAGGCAACTAAAACTGCCCCTGTAAAGTTGCATTGCCTTTAGAAAAATCGGCAGCAAACATGGAAACACTTTGATGTTTGCTCAGTCTGGGTGGTAGGTAAACAAGGTTGTTAAATTATTCTCTTTATTTTTCTGAATGTATTAAATCTTTTTTTAAAGAAAATAAGGTAATTCTATAATTTATTGTTATATTATAAAACAAACCAATATAGAAACAGTTTCCTTCTCATCAATGAATTCACTTTTAAATTACAGGTAATAGCTGGTAAATTTTAGGAGCTATTTGGAGGATACGGTTTATTGCATCTCCCTCATTTACTCCTGCCCCTTTGTATGGACTCCAGCTAATCCAGCAATTCATGTGCTTGCATTCTCTGCAGCTGTGTGCTAATTCTAGACTAAACCCCTCAAATTAGCAATGGATAATAATACACTAATTAAAACTGGAACACAAAGCAGTTTTTCCAGAAGCAATGTGAAAAACCTCACTGATTATTATCTGTGTATACTACAACAATTTTAGACATTCATTACTGAAGCTTGAAAGAAAATACACTAAGATAGAGATGCTCAAAGTTGCTTCTTGAGTAGTACTGCTTTTACTTCTCAGCTTTGGAGCATACACAGATGTCACTACTTCTGGATCTCCCTCCTCTCTCCCCTCTAAAGCCCCAGAACAAATACATCAAAACAACAACAATAACAACAACATAAAATAGCTGATACATTTACAAAGAACTTTAAGTTTGCATTACAAAATCGCCTCCTCTGCCTGTACACTTTTTGTTTGTAAACCTATTTGACATTTGCTTGATCTCAGGTAGATGAAATAATATGAGCCTCCTTTTTAAAATTAAGTAATTCTAAGTTGCATTATTCCTAAATTATTGAACAATAAAAGATAATTGAGAGGACATTGTACTTCTCAGTCTTAACTAGATAACTCTGAAAGTACATAAATATTTAGAACTATTTAAGGCTTATACCTTCATTAAACCAATATAAAATAGTACATTATTTAGCAATATAAATTTTATGATTAGTTACCAAATCATTACAACACAACAGACTTAAAAATAATTAGAATGAACAAAGTTTATGCTAGAGATTATGTTACCTGGAAGGGTTTCCAGAGTCACTGAACTGCACATCAAGAAACCTATTGCTGTATTCCCTAAGTCTGCATTTAAATCAATCAGTATGTAAAACACTTTTGTATTCTCTGAGTTTGAAAATCTCTGTAAGATAAAAATATTAATATGCTATTTCCACTGTTCTTACTTTCTGTTTGAAAGCAGTTTAGGAAACTGCCTCCATTCATTGTAAAATGATATACAGAGACTGTTTATCATAGAAAGAAAGGAGAGGAGAATGAAGGGCAGAGAGGAGTGGGGAGGGGAGGGAGGAAAGGGGAGGCAGGACAAGAAGCTATTGAAGGAGCCTGGGGAAAAGGACATGGCAGTTGGCACCACAATGTCAGTAATGAAGAAAAGAGAGGTGAACAGAGGGATATGAATAGAGGGATATTGGAGGCGGAACCAACAGGTATATTTTACTGATGTTGATGTGTGTGTTGGGAGGGCACAAAGAAAAGAAATAGAGAAATCTAAGAATAGTCTGAGATTTTTGCCTTGAGTAAGCCAGTGGAAAGTGATATGATGTACTGAATGGGAAGGATAAGGAAAGAAAAGTTCTAGTAGACCGTAGATAAAGAGTTCTGTTTTGGCTACACTCATTTGAGATATCTTTTAAGCATTCAGGTAGCAATGTCAACTAGGCATTTGGAGTTACAGGGACAGATAGGACTGGAACTCTAGATTTGGGAGTCATTGGTATAAGGTGGTATTTAAGACATGCTACTCATTAGGTGACCCAGAGAGAGCCTGTGGATAGTGAAAAGCTCAATAAATTAAAGAACTTTTGTGTGATCCATGTAGTGCCTGCATGAGAACTGCTAAATCGGAAAGGAATGAGAAAGTGTGAGTTATATAGTGCAACTTGCTCATTGAACCGCAGAGTCAGTGTCTGAACATGCTAACTTACTGTGGGCAACTAGAAAAATGACTTTTCCCTAAAAATGATATTTATGTCTTCTCAATACAGATAGGAATTTTTTTCCAGGGGATTTTTAATTTCATTGAATTACATAAGACCAGAGATCTGTGGTCTCTGTTTTCAAATCAATGTGGTAATAATTTAGACAGAACTTGTATTATTCCTTTTTATAGACTGCAGGAGACTTTGTTCCCTTTGAAGTTACACGGTTATTATTCCTCTCTTGTCAAGTGAGGAATAGGTACCGCCATGCATTAGTGACCCACTAAACCTAATCCATCGTATCTCTTTATCATGTTAGCACTAGTGGCAAATATGGGCAAGAACCATGAGGAGGACAGGTTTTGGGGACAATTTGAATTAATATGCTGAATTGTCTAAAATAAATAGAGACTCCATGGGTAATTTTCAGTTCCTAAGCTATGCAACAATTATAGTTATTCCACTCAAATATCTGTAGCAATGAGATCAGTGACAAAAATAGTGCTTGAAAAACAAAAGAAGAAATGGCAACCGTGTTATTTATTTGCTTAAATCTATTATAATGGGACTGGTAGTGTTAGTCTCATTAACAGAGGGACCTTTCTTTCCACAAGCCAGCTGGAATAATAAAGGCAGATATGTGACATTTAAAATGCAATTGCTTTGCTATCTGTAGATTCTGTTTCTGATGCTTACTGATCACAGAGGAAAGTGATCTGAGTAAAGTGCAAACCATCTTGTTCATCATCTGCATTCCTAACAAAGATAGCATTAGGGTTAAATGTTATAATATGATAACAAGGATATGCTAAAAAATTATTCATGTTGAAGTGCTTGTACATTTATTTGAAGCATTTATTCAATTGTTCTTTTGCCATGTGACAGTCCAAGAGTTGGCAGAAATACATCTGTTGTGTTTTTTTGAATAGGCAAAAAGAAATTATAATTAGGGGGATATTGCTTTATGCATATAAATATACTGCATCATTTGAAACAAGTTGCTCCAAACAAGCAAGAAGCATACAGAGTTCCCTCTTTGAATGGATAGGAAATTCAGGCTTGTTTTGGTGCATTTGTTTTAATGACAAAATCATTATCTTTAACGGAAACATGCCTTTAGAGTTTAGGCATCATATGACAAAATGAGTTTGAAGATAAGTGTAAGAATCTGAGTTATTCAAATTTTTTTGTATTAGGATTTGTTTAAACCTTAAATAGGCAAATATTAGTGATTTTTCATCTCTTCTTAACTCTTCCAACATGGAATCCAAAATGAATTTGGATTGAGAGGAGGATTTCTGAACCTTCCATTTTCTTGGTCATATGAAAAGGGAAACTCAGAAGCAAATAATGGGCTATATAATATATCATCACTTGGGTGGCCAAGCTTCTCTATACCTCAAAGGTTCAGGCCGGAATTTTAATGGGTTCCAATTTTACTTGATCTAATTCATCCATTACTGTTAGATATGCTTATCCTTTACACACTAAAACCATAGAATGAACTGTAAATCATCAGATTATAAAAGTTTACTCTGACATTTTTAGGAACTACATTCATTTCACTTTCTGCCTATGTAATGAGGCCTTGCTACTTCCTTTTTTATTTTAAAGGTGAAGAGCTATGCAATTTTGACTCATTTGCATAGTACCTAAGTGAGAATATGTCTAGTTTTCTACTTTAAAATATTCAAATCTAATACCGTGAGGATTGTGTGCACTATATAGTTTCTCATTCTCTCTCTCTCTCACACATACACACACATACATACACACACACCAATTACAGTCAGTATTGCTAAAATACAGTTAGATAACATATCTCAAAGACACGATAAAAAAAGAAAAGGAAATATTACTAAGAAAGGAGCAGAAAGATGATCTAAAGGAAAAAAAAGAATATCTAAAGAACATATCTTTCTTACCCATTTTCCATGTCAACAGGAAGTATGACTCTCAGAGATCTTTAGGAAGTCCAGCACATCTCACTACCTTCTCAGGGACCAATTTCACTAGCTCAGAAAATTACACACACTTGACATTTAGATTAAAAAGCTGGAGATGCATAGTGCCAGAGAGAAGCAGAATCTACCACTTTTGGATGGCATGATGAATGAAGTCTTTATGAAGGGATGACAGACTGGGCTTGATTTTCGCACCCTAAGCTAAGATGGAAGGTCTTCTAGGCCCAGGGACTATATGAGAGTATAGAGTCCTGGGTCTCATTTAGAGTAATAGTAGACATGAGAGAAGTCTGAAAAAGGAATTTGACGGCAATCAGATTGTGGAGAGGGGGTAACTGTCTCAGGAGTATTGGTTGGACAGTGAGGATGTGGTAAAAGATGACATTTTAGGTCTCTGTTGAGGTCAATTTGAATGGTGAATTTAAATACAGAGATCCATGAGAACTCTAAGGAGTGTTCTGAATATAAAGGAGATTGTCATACTGTGTGCTACCAAACAATGCTGCTCTTGGTAATTATAAAGAAGAAGCTGAGGAAAAGTTAGAATACTATTATTTTTCTCTTCAGGTTTAACCTGTAAAGCTATGGATTAGATAACCTCTTGAAAACCTTTCCAACTCAGTGATCTATGAATAGCTATCTTTCTGATCTGCTTCTTTCTGAGCATGTGAAATGTTTCTGATAGAGCAGAGATTAAATGCCCTATGCACTTTTCTCTATTAAAAATCTGCATGTATAGCAAAAGGGATGCAACTACTGAATCTTCTGGGATTCAAGATCTTCACTTTAACTGCAGTGAAGAGTTAGAGTCTGTCTATTTTGTTTTAGTTTTAGGAATAGACTTTTTAATACACTGAATTCTTCCACATGAATACAAAATTTAGTGATACGCATGAAACTCCAATTCTAAGGCCAAGACATAGTGGAAATACAAAAGATAATAAAACTTGGTAGGAAAACAGAAACATAGCCCTTTCCATGAGTGAGGACAGAGTAATAGATAATAAAATGTAAAGTTTAATAACAAGCTCAGCTGAGTGTACCAAAATTGAGAGTTGATTAAAATAAACAATTACAAAATACACTGATCTTATTTTTGTAAATAGGACATGAAAGCTATTATATCACAAATTCATTTCTTAGATATCATATCTTAAATCATATATTTAAGATACAAAAAGAAAAAGCAGAGTTTATATCCTGGAAAAAGAGCTAGTAATATATTATTAAAATAAAACTAAATGTCCAATAGATGTTAGCTATTATGTCGTCTACTGCTGAGAAATTGATTAGGTAATTGCTGAATAGATCTAATTCAATTGTTGATTGAAATAATAAAAGTGTTTCCTGAGCCGGTCATCGTAATCATCTTTTAACCAAATTGGTTGGGATATGCATTAATTACACAGTATTTTGCACTCTAATCCTCCACCCTCACCACATGCACTCAATAGAATAGCTGGTGTTATAGATACCATCCTGATTCTCAGGAAACACACTCACCTTGAAAGAAACTATGGCATACTCTCTGGGAATATGGATGGCCTTTGGAGCTCTGCACAGCAAACACAGATGTGAAGTGAGTGAGTGAATGGGAAGCACTTGGCTCATCGTTATTAGCTATTATTATTAATATTTTCCTTTAAGAAAAGGAAAATTATGTAACAAAACAAAGCTTTTGGTTTAAAAACAGAAAATCGAATTTTAGGGGCCTTTCTGGTTAGAGGCTGGAAAACAACATCAGGAAACCTGTTTGGCTTGTGTACATCTACTTTCCTTCCAACTCCTTTGTGGGATACAAATAAGAAAAACCAATATAGGTCAAGATCAAAGAATTTTGCTAACATATCCAATCAGTGCAACTATACACACTCAGCAAGCACTTCTCCCTTTTTGGGCAACCGGCACTTGGACAGCTGTTCCTCGCCTATGCGCATCTGTTGCCAGCAGAGCAGAAAGGCAGTAGAGTATAAAAGCCTAAGGTATGGGCTCTGGAATCACACTGGATTTGAACCCTGGCTTCTTTGTTTACCAGAAAATCACCTAATTCTTCTGAGCTTCTATTTCTTTTTTTTTTTTTAATTAATTAATTTTAAAAAATTTTGGCCATGCCAGGTAGCTTGTGGGAATCTTAGTTCCCTGACCAGGGATCAAACCTGCGCTCTTGGTAGTGAAAGTATGGAGTCCTAACCACTGGCCTGTCAGGGAATTCCCAGTTGTTTTTTTTTGTTTTTGTTTTTTGAGTAGAGACAGCAAGAGTACCTTGCGAGGGTGAGGGTTAAATAAAAGAAGTCAATTAAAAGAATCACAATACTGCTTTGTACATAAAAAGCTGGGGAAGAAGTAAAATCTGAACAATTTTTGTTCCCGTAATTTATTAACATCGCTAAATCCAAAGGAATGTTTCAATATTATAGCATGAAATAAGAGTATTTTGATAGGTCTTTATGTGAAGTATTTGTGAAAGTCTTACGAAGGACAGAAACAAACAGAAAGATGTGAAATAAACTATCAAATACCTGTAATTTCCATGACTAAATTTTTTAAAAAATGTGGCTTTTATTCATATTTTACATCTTAGAATAAATGTGTACTTCACAACAGATTTTTCTAATTTCCCTTTGACCAATGTGGGTTTTGGCATGCTATATAGATGTCTGTGAATATCCGTTTGTAAAGAGATGTGTTTATTTCAAGTAGAATTTCAATATCTTTGCCCTTCTCCTTTAAATTACTTTGATAAAAATATATTAAAAAAGTATATAATTTTGCCCTAAAGGGGCAGAAAAATCTACCTGGCTGGCTGATTTAAAATTTCTCAAGTTATTTTCTCATTTGACAACTAAATCAAACAACCAGGGCTCTTACTTTCTCTGATCTAAACAATTTTACAGAGACTACCTTGCAAATGTCCCAAGAGATGAGCCTGCTCACAGTGAAAAATGTACTCAGCAGGAAATTCACTTAATGATAATGATTATTCTTCTATGTAATGGACATTTCATTGTCAGTAAAGTGTAATATTATTCTGTTGAAAGCTTTACATATGCAGCCAGCTCCAAAGACATACTAGCTTAACTTGCATATCACACTTTCCAGTTTTATCATTTGTCTTTTTGCATATTCAGTGAAATCTTTTCATGCTTGGTATGTAGAATGCTTTATGCTGGTGTCATTTGCTTCTATTGGGAAAAAAAATCCTTCATAGTTTGTATGGACATGGATTCATGAATATATTTTACTTGATATGCTGGGAAAGAAGATGGACTCTATCCTTCCACTATATATGAGTACATAGCTAGAGATTATTTTTCTTCTCTCAATAAAGCAAAAGCTTGCTATATTTCCACATTTTACAACAGCAAACATTGAACTTGGTCAGGATTTCCAGTCAGCAGAGGTCAAAGACAAGACACTGGTAATGTATTTGGATGGCTGACTGAAATCTCTCCCTAACAGTAACATAAAATCTCCGCATAGGTTTCAAAGGGTCTGCAGTGCCACAAAAATACTTGTTTGTGGGTTTAACATTAAGCCCTATTTTCTCTTTAAAATACAAATAGTTGGGGCTTCCTAGGTGGCGCAGTGGTTGAGAATCCACCTGCCAATGCAGGGGACATGGGTTCGATCCCTGCTCCAGGAAGATCCCACATGCCGCGGAGCAACTAAGCCCGTGCGCCACAACTATTGAGCCTGTGCTTTAGAGCCCGTGAGCCACAACTATTGAGCCCATGAGCTGCAACTACTGAAGCCCACGCTCCTAGAGCCCGTGCTCCGCAACAAGAGACGCCACGGCAACGAGGAGCCCGCGCACCGCAACGAAGAGTAGCCCCCACTCACCGCAACTAAAAAGAAAGCCTGCACACAGCAAAAAAAAAAAAAAGACCCAACATAGACAATAAAATAATAAATAAATAAATAAATTAAAAAAAAATACAAATAGCTCTGGGACCTAAAATTATGTCACCTCTACTTTCAGATAGTGTTCTTCCAAGGTAGGAATTTACCACTTTATTAGAGTCAAGGACACTAAAATGGGGCGAGATGCAAAAAAAGGTTGAAGTTTGGAACCGCTGAACCCTGAAAACAAACCTAGAATTCTTCACTACTGAAACATGGAGAAGAAGGGGTACACTTAAAATCAAATTAATAAATAATGTATGCCTGTGTATAAAGACAGACCAGGGAAATACGCATTATATTTATGTAAATATTCCACACAAATCACTATTTTTATTTCAATCACATCTAACCTCATGGGAATACTTACATGCAAAGCACAAATATGTGGTATGCCCTAAAGCACAGACTTTGTTCTAACTTAGATACACCTACCTCTCATTTTCATGTAATTGCATTTTAGATATTTTTAACCTTTAGGGTACCTGTCATGACAAGTAGGTATAATAGATAGGTGTAGACATATATAGACTATATATAGTCAGATACAGGAAATACCTTACTAAGCATGTGATAATCTTCTGAATAATTTTTAATGTCTGATGTATCTCAGGATCTCTGAGCATAGGTTTCAGATGCAATTATTTCCAATTTTATAGCCTACCATTTAGAAAACTGAATAACCCTGAAAAGATTCACAACTTAATGATATTGTATATATTAGGAGATAGGCTCCATTTTCTAAGAAAGAGTTACTCAAATGCATTTGACCACAGAATTTCTTTAAAAACATAACGTGTTTCTAGAATACTAATAAAGATTATGAGATTATGATCTATCTTTGGATTAAAGTTGAAAGCAAAATAATGGTCTGAGAGATAAATTTATCTCTGTAAGTAATGCTCAGATAACATTACCAATATATGCTGAAATGAAGTAATTCATGTAATAGAGATCAGATCTTACCAAGATTAGAAAGTAAATTCTTCCTATCATGTATCATGTGTTCCCTTGTCCACTTTCCTGGTATTTGGGGGCTCAGTTCAAAAATCGTGAAGGCATTTTTCTTACATTTATTCAAAAATAATGACTACTGTTTTTTGTGAAACATTATCAAGAATTCAAACAGTGCAGCAACATACATACAATTAAAAAGAAAAATTCTCAAACTATGTCAGCGAAAAGTGACTATTAACCCTGAATAATCTTTATTCAGTCACTTCTATGCATCTAAACACAAAATGCTAGGTAGGAGGTATAGAAAGTTGTACCTAATTATAAAAAGATAAGACTGCTATTTTTTATAATTCTTATTAAGATGTAATTTATATAAGATAAAATTTGCTACTTTGTTCAATTTTATGTGCTTTGGTAAATACATAGAGTGGTGTAACCACCACCACAGTCATAATATCGATTACCTTTTTTAAGCCTGAAAAAGTTCTCTCATGCCCCTTCACTATCAGTTCTATCCACTGGCCACCACTGATGTGTTTTCTGCTACGACAATTTTGCCTTTAATATAAAAGAAATCATGCAGCACGTTGGCTTTCTGTCTGGGTCTCTCACTTTGCATACTGCATGTGATTCTCACCTATGTTGTTGTGTGAATAATTCATTCCTTTTTATTGCTCGATATTGTTCCATAGTATAGATGTGCCACGCCTCCATACATTCATACAGCAGTTGATGGACAGTATGTTTTCAGTTGTTGCAGTTTTTTTCAGTTTGAGTGTATTACAAATAAAACTGCATTTGAGAAGATTTTGTGTTTCTGTAAATTCTTCATGTTGGTAAATACAAAAGAGTAGTATTCCTGAGTTACATCGTATATGCATATTTACTCTTACAAGACGTCATGTCGTCATGTCATTTCTTGTGTCACATTGTTTCTCAGACGGACTGTAAAATTTGGCATTCTAACCAGCTATGTGTGGAATTCTGTTAGTGCCACATCTTTGATGATACTTAAATTTTTATTATTCTAGTGAGCATATGGTGGTTTCTCAAGGTGGTTTAATTTCATTTCCCCAATGACTAATGATTTTTATCATCTTTTCACATGTTTATTTGCCATTTGTATATTTATTTGGCTGTGGCCATTTTGTTGTCATTGTTGGGTTGTATATTAGTTTCTGAGGGCTGCCATAACAAAGTGCCATTAACTGGGTAGTTGAAATTTACAAATATCTATTGTCTCTCATTTTGGAGGCTAGAAGTCCAAAATCAAGTTGTTGGCAAGGCCACGTTCCCTTTGAAATCTATAGAGGAGAATCCTTTCTTTCCTCTGTCTAGCTTCTGGTGGCTTGCTGGTAATCCTTGTCATTTCTTAGTTTGCAGCTGCAGCACTCCAACCTCTGCCTGTGTCATCACTTGGCACTGTCACTTCGGTGTCTATGTCTCTCCTCTTTTTATAAAACAGCAGTCATATTGGATTAAAGGCCCACCCTACTCTGATATAATCTCATCTCAACTATTACATCTGCAACAACCATATTTCCAAATAAGGTCACATTTTGATGTACTGGGAGTTAGGACTTCAACATCTTTTGAGTAGACACAATTCAACCCATAAAAAGTTGTCTTTTTTCTTATAATTGAGGTGTATAAATTCCTTATACATTCTGAATAAAAGCCCTTAATTCTTTTTCATTGATCTATATTTGTAAACTTACACCAATGCCACACATTCTTGTTCCTGTTTCTTTATACTAAACAACAAATAGTGTGTCACACAATTTTGTTCTTTTCAAAATTATTTAGGCTATTTCAGAACTTTTGTATTTCTATATAAATTTTAGAACCAGCTTGTAGGCTTCTATCAAAAATCTTGCTTGAATTCTGATTGAGATTGTATTAAATCTATAGATCATCGTAGGAGATTAGATAATTTAACAACAGAGTCTTTTAATTCAAGAACAACATATATTTCTCATTTTTTAGGTCTTCTTTAATCTCAGACATGTTTTAGCTTTTACAGTAAAAGTCTTACACATTTTTATTAAACTTATTCCCAACTTATTCTACATATAGATAGATATTTGGTTATAGCCACTGGAAGTGCTATTGCTTCTAAAATTTCAGTTTTCAGTCTTATGATCCATGAACATGATATCTCCATTCCTTTAGGTCTTCTCTAATTTCTCTCAGCAATATTTTGTAGCTTTCCATTACAGGTATTAGATATATGTTGTTAAATGTATCCCCTGATATTTAATATTTTGATGCTATTATAAATTATACTGTTCTTTAATTTTATTTTCCATTGCTACTGATATTAGTTTTCAATTGCTGATGTAGCATACTACCACATTGGTGGCTTAAAACAACATGTATTGTATTAGATTTCTGTAGGTCAGAAGTCCAACACATGTCTCACAAAGCTAAAATCAAGGTGTCAGTAGGGCTGCATTCTTTTCTGGAGGCTCTGGGGAACAATCCATTTTCTTGCCTTTTTCTGCTTTTAGAAGCTGCTCACATTGTGTCCTTCTCTTCCCTTCCTTCATCATCAAAGCCTATAATGTTGCATTTCTTTGACCTTTCTTCTTTTTCACATCTCTCTGACCATAGATTCTCCACTTCCAAGGATTTCGATTTGGCCCACTGGATAATCCAGGATAATCTTCCATCATATCTGCAAAGTTGCCTTTGTCATATAAAGGTAACATATTTAAAAGTTCCCAGGATTAGGGTGTGGACATCTTTGGAGGGGGGTCATTATTCTGCCTACCATAGTAGCAGAATGGAGATATAATTAACTTTTGAATATTGAACTTGAACTCTGAGATACTGCTAAACTCATTCTTTAGTTCTAGTATCTTTTATATAGATTCCTTAGGACTTCCCACGTAGACAATCACCTCATCCTCCAATACAGTTTTTCTTCTTGTTTTCCAGTCTGTATGCCTCATAGCACTGGTTAGGATCTCTTGTAAAATGTTAACTAAGAAGTGGTGTGAGCAGATATCTTTGCTTCATTTCCATTTTTAAGAGAAATGCTTTCAGTCTTTTGTCATCAAGTTTGATGTTAGCTCGAAGTCTTCATAGATTCCTTTAATCAGGTTAAAAAATTGTCCTCTATTTCTAGTTTGTTGACAGTTTTTTCTTTCCCTTAATCTTTGTTGAATTTCATGTATGTTTTCTTGTGTATAAAATGAGAATATCAAAATTCACCTTAGAGCAGATACTAATATAACATATGTAAAAGAGAATAACATTTTTGTGAGGCAAACAAATAGGGCATGGACACAAATTCTACAAAATGCCATACAGTGTAAGGTATAATCATATTTGTTAGGAAAAATGTATATAGAGAAGTGACAAACAACACATTTTTTCCCCTGAGCTCTTACCCTAAATAAAGTATTGTTTCAGTGGGCATATAAGGACTGGCCTCACTATATAAAAGCCTCAAAGAGAGACACACTGTCCTGATACACGATGTAGGTGTAGAGAGATGGAAGGAAAGTAAAGAGCAAGGGATACCCACATAACTGCCCAACAATGGAATTTCCTGGCTGAGAAAGAACCTCTTTTTAGAAGGACATGTGTTTATCACTCAATGGTTGTTATCATTCTCTCACCCAAAAGGCTAAGCCAGCCCCTTACTGAGCTACTGAAAAAGGTATAGAAAATAAACACTTCCTACCAGGATACTCAAATTTGTCCCCAGTATTTATAGCATGCCCTCCACATGTATTAGTCCCTTTTTCTCTCGCTGCACTACTTCAACTCCCAGGAGACCAGAATCTCAAAGTCTACCAAACTCTTTCTTCATTCTTCCAGGATGATTGCAGAAACACATAGCCAAGCAGCAGTGAATGTATACATAATCACCTTCATATTACTATGACTATGCCCATATTAAAGCTAGTAAACAAAGCCATTTAGAAAACAAAGTTACTTATTTGATTGGCACATTACATGCAACAACAAGTGGATATGCCAATTCATAGCAATTACTAAAATTGACCTGGTCTCTACTCTTTTTTTGGTAATGTTACACAATAGAGCTTATTATCACATATTCACAGTAAAAAGAATGCAATAACAAAGGCCAAGATTTCATGGGGTTATTAACTTGAGCTTAAGTTCATTAGTCTTTTGGTGTTTATCATTTGACATATTTCCTTTACCCTCAGTCCACTAATTTTACCTCTTACAGTAAACCTCTTTTTACATGAAACACTTCTTTCAAATCTCAGAGAAGTAATAAGCCGGGTGGGAAATGGAAATCTTTTTTAGTGTCTCCAAATGCTAACCCCGTTTGCAGCTATCTAGAGTGAAAGTTCACATAGGCTGTGATCGTTAATTTTATACGTAATTTTATACTTCAACTTGACTGGGCTAAGGGATGCCCAGATAACTGGTAAAGCATTATTTCTAGGTGTCTCTATAAGGGTGATCTCAGAAGACATTAGCATTTGAATCAGTAGACTGAATAAGGAAGATTTGCCTACCAATGTTGGTGGCATCATCCGCTCCATTAAGGGCTCTAATAAAACAAAGGCTGAGGAAAGGTGATTTGTCCTCTGTTTGAGTTAAGACATATATCTTCTTCTGCCCTTGCACATCAAATCTCCTGGTTCTTGGGCCTTAAACTCAGATTGGTACTTACACCATTGGTCCCAATTCTTATGCTTTTAAACTTGGGCTGGGATTTAGGCAATTGGTTTCCCTGGTTCTCAGGTCTCTGGACGAGGACTGAATTACATCACCAGCTTTCCTGGTTTACTGGATTTTCTGCCCCTCCAGCTTATGGAGGGCAGATCATAGAACTTCTCAGCCTTCATAATTGTGTGAGTCAATTCCTCTGAGTAAATCTCCTCATGTGTGTAAAGGTCACACACATATTATATGTATATACATATATATATATATATATATATATCTATAATCTCCTATTGCTTCTGTTTCTTCAGAGAATCCTGACTGATGCACAGGAAAGTTGAACACTTCTGTTCATTAGATCCCAATAAAGCAAGATAATCATCTCCAGTCATAATTCTCTAGCTCTGTATCCCCTGAAATCTTCCAATGGATGGGAATATTGTTTCTCAACAGACTGCATTTTAAAACCTTTCCTTATGAAGTCTGATTAATCAAGCATTAGGAAAACATTGCAAGGTTCTATTTCTCCGTATTTGCATTCTAATGCTGAATAATGCTGTGTTATTTGTTGTTGTTCATTTGTTTTTGTTCCACTTGTTTTAATTAGCTCTTTTTATTTTGGGGTGAAGTATTTTAATGCACATCTCAGTCATCATGTCATTTCACTCCTTCATTCTAAGCATGCATCTCTAAACTTAGAGACATTTTCTTACATAACTGTAGCTCACTTTACATTATCTAAAATAGTTAAGAAAAGTTCAATATTAAAATTTTATTAATTGTTTAAGATCAAGATGGCAAAATAGGAGGACACTAGGCTCACCTGGTTCCACTAACACATCAAAACTACAACTATTTATAGAGCAACTCTGGCTGAAATTGACCTGGGGGACTAGCAGATAAGCTCTTCTACAACCAAGGCTGTAAAGAAAGATCCACACAGATTCAGGTAGTGAGGGAGGAGAAGCGATCTGGTCAGGACATGCACCCCTGGTGGGAGATATGAAAGGGGAGGGGGATAACACAGGCTCAGGAATTCTCCCTGGGGTAATCTGTAACAGTACTTTCTCTTCACATTAACTGTGTTTATACCATTTTTCAAGACACTCAGTCAATAGTTTCATAGGTCTTTATTCTTGCCAATATTTAGCTGCTGAAGTTTTGTGATCATGAAAACATTCCAGTTAACAATTTATAGAAATGCTTTGTTTGTTGAGACATTGGTCCTTTGTCTCTGATACATGTTGCAAATATTTTCATCTGTAATTTACTTTTTCTTTGGCTATTTATTTTTGCCACACAAAAAGACTATTTTTAAAAATAGTATTTATGTAATCAAATGTTCTATTCTTCCTTCCTTTTGCCTCTA